>NC_056439.1:22007083-22329583 GCF_018296145.1 Oncorhynchus tshawytscha
GGTCATCTGAAGCAGTACTCCATCACTCTCCTTCTTGGTCAAACAGCCCTAACACATCCTGGAGGTGTGTTGGGTTATTGTCCTGTTGAAAAACAAATGACAGTCCCAATAAGCGCAAACCAGATGGGATGGTGTATCGCTGCAGAATGCTGTGGTAGCCATGCTGGTTAAGTGTGCCTTGAATACTAAACAGTGTAACCAGAAAAGCACCACCACGCCATCACACCTCCTCCTCCATGCTTCACGGGAACCACACATGCGGAGATAATTCGTTCACCTACTCTGCGTCTCACAAAGACACTGCGGTTGGAACCAAAATACATATGTCCATTGCTTGTGTTTCTTGGCCCAAGCAAGTCTCTTCTTCTCATTGGTGTCCTTTAGTAGTGGTTTCTTTGCAGCAATTAGACCATAAAGGCCTGATTCATGCATTTTCCTCTGAACAGTTGATGTTGAGATGTACGTGAACTCTGTGAAGCATTTATTTGGGCAGCAATTTCTGAGGCTGGTAACCCTAATGAACTTATCCTCTGCAGTAGAGGTAACTCGGTCTTCCTTTCCTGTGGCGGTCCTCATGAGAGCCAGTTTCATCATAGCTCTTGATGGTTTTTGCGACTACACTTGAAGAAACTTCTTGAAATTTTCCAGATTGACTGACCTTCATGTCTTAAAGTAATGATGGACTGTCATTTCTCTTTGCTTATTTGAGCTGTTCTTGCCATAATATGGACTTTTACCAAATAGGGCTATCTTCTGTATACCACCCCTACCTTGTCACAACACAACTGATTGGCACAAATGCATTAAGAAGGAAATATTTTCCACAAATGTACTTTTAACAAGGCACACCTGTTAATTGAAATGCATTCCAGGTGACTACCTCATGAAGCTGGTTGAGAGAATGCCATGAGTGTGCAAAGCTCTCATCAAGGCAAAGGGTGGGTACTTTGAAGAATCTCAAATATAAAACATATTTTGATTTGTTTAATAACACTTCTTTGGTTACTACATGATTATTTCAGAGTTTTGATGCCTTCACTATAATTCTACAATGTAGAAAATAGCAAAAAAGAAAGAAAGAAAAACCCTGGAATGAGTAGGTGTGCCCAAACTTTTGACTGGTACTGTAGATATTTGGACGTGAGGACATGAAAGCCTGGGGACATTTATTTGGCACAGACAGCAGTCTTTACCGCTGCTCAAATGCTCTTCTTTTTATGGAGCATCACTCTTCTTCTACCACAGTGAAATTGTGAACCATCAACTCGGAGTTTGAGTCAATTCTCAACTGTGCCAGAAAAGCTTTTTTCAAAAAAAAATATATATATAAAAAAAAGAGAACCAGTTGGAATATGCTCTCTGCTGCAAAGCGTAGAAAAAAGGGCGACTGAACTCAGTCCCTCGCGGCTTTTGTGGCCGAGATATTTACTTTCAAACAGCACGGAGCATTTAAACCAAATTGCATGGATTATTTTGATCTCTCAGAGGAGGACTAAGGGTTGAAAATAAGTTGAAAGACTTGACTTGAAAAATATAGTTTTCTGGATCGCATAGCACTCTGGCAGACTACTTAGAGTAATGTCAACGAAATGTAATATCTTATGGGGTGTCGGATGTTCATAAGACACTTTGATCTAGCACTATTCAACTGGACATGTTGTGCAGCATATGCTGATCCAACTGGACCAAAAACAAAAACGGCAGTTGGAACGAACCAACTGAAATGACTCAAGGTGACCTTCTGAAATGACTCACCTGGATATCCTTGCTCAGGGCGTTGATCCATGCATCCACAGTCTTCTTGATCCTGATTTCTTCTGTGGTGTCCCTGGAACACATGGATGCTTTACCATGCTGGAACTGCAGCCAACGTCCCCAACTTACCAACGGAATGTACCCCCATCCACACCGCATAACATAAATCACGCAGTATTGCCCTTCCCAGGACACTCAACCATATCAACGTGAACTCGTAACACAGCACTTGATGTGTTTCCGTATGAGGAATCACTAAGTATGTGTCATAATAACGGGAATGGGTGCGTACTGTTCATGTTAACTAAACCGGTAGCTGGCTATATCCACTAGGCTAGAGCATCGTCTGTCTACCCATATCAACACACACTTGGAACCAGATGATCTAGTATATCCCTAATATACTGTACTGTGTCATCAGCACAACAGATCAATACACTTTTTTCCCTACATCTAGACATGTTATTTTTACTTTTTATTTGATCTTTAACTCTGCATTGTTGGATAAGGACCCGTAAGTAAGCATTTCACTGTTAGTCTACACCTGTCGTCTACGAAGCATGTGACAAATACAATTTGATTTGACTTCATCAGCTATGGATATGAGAACGGCAGAGGGATATAATCAGAGGGTAAGACCACATTATGCAGATCCCACTTTCTCCTCTCCTTTTGTATTTCTGTAGCACCGCGCCTGCTATCCAGACAGAACAAGGAATAAGAGTTAGAGAGAAGGTACTGAGGCTTGACAGATTCCTACCAGAACTCAGAATCAATGCAGCAGCTCAGTGAGGAAAGCCCACCAGGGCTGCTGTGTGTGTGTGTGTGTTTACGCAAGTGTGTGTGTGTGTGTGTGTGTGCGTCAGCGAGGCAGGGAGGCAGCTAGCTCCTCATTTTGATGCTGAGGAGAGAGTCGCTGTCTCTGGGCAGAAAAATGCCATCTCCCTTTCCCTCTGAGATCCTGAGGAGTGAGGGGGTGGGGGGGTCTGGTCTCTGCTGTGAGGTGAGCAGCTGGCTGAATTGGGAGGGGAGGGAGAGTGGAGGGTAGAGGAGGGTAGAGGAGAGGGAGTTGAGCTTTATTGACACAGACCCAAACCTCATTACCCATACAGATGAAGCTACCCTCCATGGCTGCATTAGCTCCAAGCCCTGGTGTCTCTTTGAGTGTGTGATCTGGGATGGATCTACCTAATCAGGCGATGCCTCCAGACACAAAAATATATAATAATAATAATAATTTGTCACAGGTGCAGTGAAATGTGTTGTTTTACAGGGTCATCCATAGTAGAACGGCGCCCCTGGAACAAGTAAGGGTTAAGTGCCTTGCTCAAGGGCACATCGACCGATTTTTCACCTTGTCGGCTTGGGTTTTCGAACCAGCGACCGTTCGGTTACTGGCCCAACGGTCTAACCGCCAGGCTACCTGCCGCCCAAGTGTGTCAGTCATCAGTTCAGCATGTGACCTTCAGTAAACGACTTGCTTCGAAAACAAACCTGAACTATTATTATTCTAGAATGTTCACCATGCCTGATTATACCTATATTGTAACAGGCTTTTGTCCATGATGGCAAACGTATCAACTGCTGGACAAAATTCAATGTAAAACATTTAAATGAGAGCTGAAAACGGAGGCCTGGGAATCACACAGCCAATATGCAATGAATCATACAGATGGTAAGAAATGACCAGAACTAGGCCTAATGATAGTTGTCTGCAGGCATAATATCCCCATTGGAACAGCATCAGGAAATTCTCTGGAATATGGAAAACAGGAACTGTGCGTCACTGTCTATGAGGTCGAGGAGAGAGAGCACCACGACTCAACTATTCTGTAATCCAACACAGAAACAACAACAGACAAGGCTGCCTGAACCCCTGCCGAGAAATGTTTTGTTTGAAAAATTCAAACAACTGTCTGTGCCAACTGCCAAGGTTCGTGGACAAATGGCTGTCTGCTTCTAATTTACAGACAGGGGATATCGGGATTCATATTTAAGCCAGAGACAGCATGTGTCCGGCAGCACAACGCTGGAGAGGCCAAACAAAAGAAATGAGAGGAAATAAATCTAATTGAGAACAGTTTTTGAAAAAGAACAAGAGTGCTGTGGAGTGGTGATAGTGGAAGTAGTCCACCAACTCTAGGAACACAGATACTGCAGACAGGCAGAGACAGGTGTGGACCGGGGCCAGGACGCACGTTCTCACTGAACCCACCCGGTGAGCTATAACACAAGTAAACAGAGCACAGACTGCCACGCTTGTTTGAACAATTGAGATGGAGGCACATTTTTGTTTGCAAATGGCTTCATTAATATGTTGTGTGGAAATAGATGGTATTAAGTCACACCCCTGCCTCATTTTACAATGTCATGCCATACAAATGACTGAATCCACCAGGCAACCATCCAGTCACATTTGAGGGGGATGTCAAGCAGTCCGCTACAGTTCCCTCCCCCTTACCTGAGCATCTGGCAGCCCCATCCTAGTCCTGTGACCTTTCCAATGAAGGAAAAGACTAACGCCATTATGGGGTGCGGGGGGAAGCTGCATCAATCAGTGTATTTGTGTTGTCATGCTCTGACATTAGCTCAGAGCTGATTATCGGCCGGCTGCCATTTTGGAGAGGATCAGCGTACGAGCTGCCATTTTGGCTCCGGTTGGTTTTAGTTATATTATAATACGAGGTGGAGGGAGTAGTGTCCCAATGAGCCAACATTTAAAAAAACAAACTGAAAACACATCATACCGTAGTAATGTGTGTTGTGTGGTTGCTATGTGATGACATCATCTGAGTAACCTGTTTACTGTACTTTCCTTTATGTTGAAATCCTATGGTTCCTCTCGTTGCCTGTTCTCTGGACAGATTTATCATTCACACCATGTATAATCCTTGGGATTAGAACACCATATTGAGTGAACCCATGCGACTCAAATCAGTGAAATTGCTGTGGTCTGAGAAGCTTTGTCCACTCTAGTAATGATATTTTTCTGGTGTAATCTAGCTTCTTCAGTGCGGGAGAGAATTAGAACCTGTTTCTATGATTGGAAGAGCATTGAAAACTCCTGTTATATTATGGCTGTAATGAGATGACTTTTCACCCAGAGAGAGACTCTGTATCGTTATGCTAAAGACTACTCCTTTCTGAAGGACCCTGTCTGTGTGCTGTGGACGTAAGGCAGCCAAACCGTCTCCATTTCAATGTTTAAACCACTTATTCCGCACTCCATTAGAGAGAGAGAGAGAGAGAGAGAGAGAGAGAGAGAGAGAGAGAATGAGTCAGAGCTCAGCCTTGGATGCTGCATCGCAAGCCATTAGGCAATCTCACCCACGTGAACTTTATTAATGTCACAATGAATCTCTAGGCATGAAAAGGCATCGCTCCGCCACCACTCCCTAAGATGAATGCAACGCTTCGGGTTGTGTAGCGGATATTTATACTGAACAAAAATATAAACATAACATGCAACAATTTCAAAGATTTTACTGAGTTACAGTTCATATAAGGAAATCAGTTAATTTAAATAAATGCATTAGGCCCTAACCTTAGCCCCTAACCTAATGACTTGATAGGACATAGGCCCACCCACTGGGGAGCCAGGCCCAGCTAATCAGAATGAGTTTTTTCCTACAAAAGGGCTTTACACAGAAATAAATACTCCTCAGTACCCCTCCCTCCTTCCCCTCAGACGATCCCACAGGTGAAGAAGCTGGATGTGGAGTTCCTAGGCTGGCGTGGTTACACGTGGTCTGCGATTGTGAGGCCGGTTACATACTGCCAAATTCTCTAAAACGACGCTGGAGGCGGCTTATGGTAGAGAAATGAACAATAAATTATCTGGCAACAGCTCTGATGGACATACCTGCAGTCAGCATGACAATTGCACGCTCCCTCAAAACTTGAGACATCTGTGGCATTGTGCTGTGTGACAGACTGGCACATTTTAGAGTGGCCTTTCATTGTGCCCGGCACAAGGTGCACCTCTCTAATGACCAGGCTGTTTAATCAGCTTCTTGATATGCCACACCTGACAGGGGGATGGATTATCTTGGCGAAGGAGAAATGCTCACTAACACGGATGTAAACAAACTTGTGCAAAAATAAAAACATGGGACCAACACTTCACATGTTGCGTTTATATTTTTGTATATACTTCAAATAACCTCTCTCTTTTATATGAGGAAGTGATTTAACAATTTCTTGGCTTGTTTGAAAGGCAGTAAACAAACAAACAAACAAACACAACCAAACGAGACATCTCCTGAGATTTACAGCGTTGATTAATCAATGGTCTCTCCATGCTTTCACAAAAGTTATTCCTGTTCAGTTCTCCAGAAACAACATGGCAGGATGGCCTACTGGATACTAATGTTGGCAAGGAAGGGAATCAAAAAATCAGTCAAGAATGAAAGAAATGACATTCATTTGTGTGCCATTACCTTACCATTAATAAATAAGGTACCATTTCCCTGGGTAAAACCTCCAGGGTCCTCACCGTCTCTCAAGCAGACTCACTGAGAAGAAGGATAGTGGAGGGAAGCACTGAGATGTCCCTACATGCCAAACATCTGCTACGTTACAGATTCTCACTGCTCATCACAACATTACATGTCTATCTATGCAAGGTGTAGTTAGCGCATTAACCAAAAGGTTGCTAGTTCGAATCCCTGAGCAGACAAGGTGAGAAATCTGTGGATCTGCCCCTTGAGCAAGGTATTTAACCCTAATTGCTCCAGGATCGCTGTCAATAATGGCTGATTCCATTTCACACCTCGGACAGGTTACCTTCCACTTGCAGTGAAACAGGACAAATATAAGCATCCCCAGTTTCCAGTCAGTCACTTCAGAGTCCACATCTCACATAGAATTTATTGGGTCGAGCTGAGAGGCTGAGAGCTGGCAGGGCAGCAGTCGTCTTTGTCCCAAATGGCACCCTAATCCCTATGCAGTGCACTACTTTTAACCAGGGGCCATGGGGAATAGGGCGTCATTGGGGACGCATCCCGTCCTCTCCTCCCCACTGACAACTGCCTGTCATAGGGATTGTTCCACTTGGCTTAGACCTCCGCAGCCTCCAGTGTGCTCTCAACAGGAGATACACAGCTCTCAACAACGGAGCTCAGCGCAGGCAATCACTGCCCTGAATTCTCCCAATTTGCCCTCTGTACATTCCCCACTTGACAACAACAACCCAAAATGCTGCGAGGACATTTATTATAGTCAGAAAGTTTCTCCAGGGATAGATTTGCTTGAATGACCATGCTGGGGGACTGTTGGGCTTGTTCTCCATCTTTAACATCTCTACCCTCACATCGGTGGTGATACATACTGGTGGTGGAGGGGAGTCACCTCAAACATTTAAACTGCTTAGAGTTCAACAAAGGTTCTATTAAGGAAATGATCTGTTCATGTCCATTAAAGCTCGACTCTTTAGTTGCCACATCCATTTTTTTGACTGATAAATTAACGATAGGATATATACCCATTGATGCCTCATGAGCTTAGTTCAACTGTCGTACCCCATCAGAACCCAGAATATGAACTTGTTTTACTCCAATGTTTGGAAACAACATTGGAGTAACATTCAGGCTAATTTTAGCCCCAAGCTGCAGGGGGAGACCGGAGCAGTCCACCTGTGTGTTACCTGTTGCAGGAGAGTGCCTCTAACTGGGAGTGCAGGGTCTCTCCGTCCTTAGCCCTCAGCATGGCCTCCACATTTTCCTCCAGGGTCTTCTTGTGTCGTTGGACCTGCCGGAGGACCCTCTCAGCATCCTCAAACATGGAGGGGCACGGCCGGCTCTGCTGCAGCAGGGTGGGGGTGGGCCTGGCGGGAGGCAGGGGGAGGACTGGAGGGAGCACTACGGCCACCTCTTCCCGAGACTGTTGGGGGGAGGGTGGGGGGACCTTTAGATGACACATGCACAGTTCACCACAGAGACATATATTTAGAAAGAAAGATCTAGATTTCAATGGATATCTCGATTACCTCCGGCTCCACACATTTCAACTTTTTGTCGGCTGGGCTTAGCTATTTAGGTCAAAACCATTCAGAAGCATAAGAGGAGTAAAATAAAAGAAGAATCTATTACACTCCAGTTTGATTCTGGCTTTAATAACTGTCACTATCAGGCGACAGGCAGTGGTGAGAGAGAATGCTAGCCAGGCTCTTGCATCTGCTGCATCCACTACCAATAGCAATAGTTACTCCAAAATCACCTTTTTCCTGTGCTGATGAAAGAGAGAGAGAGAGATAGGGACCCGTTCTGTTCCCTCTCTTCTTTCTCCCCACCCATCACCAGGCATTCCTTTCAGGCAGATCTGATACAGCTGGAGACCTTGGATGTTTCTTTCATCCTCCCCTCATCTTGATCTCGTCTCGTATATATATATTACATGAATCTGTGTGGCTGGCTGCCCCGCGTGGCTGCGTGGGGAGGAACAGACGACAGCCTTCCATCGTTCGCTAGCCGAGGGTCGTTTGTTTCAGCCTCGTGCTTCCCCGTCGCTTTCGCAAATAGTGCAAAATCAAGACCACTTACACGGTTATCAGACACCATTTCCCGACTTTTGTGTATAAGCGGGTTTTTTGTCTCGCTCGTTTCTGTGGGAAAGGCATTTTCACAACAACAGTGGACTGCAGTAAAGGGGGAGGTTCGTCCTTGCTTTTCACATATGCGCTGCTGACAGCAATTCAGTCATTCTGTCTGAAATGTGGCAACTGAAATAGTCTGGTGAGGTACAGCATGGAAAGAAGAAATTCCTTAGTTGCCAAGTCAATCCCAGAACCTGTAGAGAACAGGCATTGTGACAACACCAGACTGACCAAACTTAGTCAGAATGCATGTCAATGAGTCACATCCAATAGAGTATTCATCCAACACACCAATAGGCTAGCACAGGACCAACCAACCAATGCGACAACTGTCATCATTACTCTTTCTCTCTGTAGAAAAAGCCAGAGTGGTTGAATAATAGGCTTGGGGAAATCTCTTTCTGCTCTAGCCATTGTGCATTCTCCTTTGGTCCATGTGTAAAACAGAGATAACAACACCACTGATTTATCGCTTTAAGTCCATAAAATGGGGACACAGCTGAAAATGCAGGGATACAAGTGTGGTATTGTGTCTGTCCGCTGCTTGGCGGTGGCTTGGTATGGATGGATGGATGGATGGCAACACAGACCATACATTACAGAATGTAGGAAGGAAAACCTCCCTACCTCGTGAGGCTGGCACTGCAGAGGCAGGCAGGGGTTGCTATGGAAACCTACCATGGAGACGCAGGGAGGAGGGTGGTGGTGCATGTTGGCGGGAGAGGGGATAGTGAGCTGCTTGCTGCTGCTGCTGCTTGTGGTGTTGCTGGTCTTGGCTGATGCCGTCTCTCTGACAGTCTCTCTGCTCCCTGCAGCAGGAAAAGCCTCGCGAGCCTGGATGAGAAGGACAGTGGAACGCAACACAGGGTGTCTGAGTACCACCCGACTGTCACAAAGTGGCGTTGGCTGGACATGTTTCTCTGACTCAAAGTCATACTGGAGGATCTGATCTCGTTGTAAGAGGCCACAGTTGATCATTTGTGGGACACAGAAATGCTGTACTCATACATTTTCATCATGACCAAGCATTCACAAATGTCCTACACCAGCAGAACGGGCGACCATTAAATGATCGTGCCTGCCACTAAACCCCACGATAAAAGAACTACTGCATTAAAACCTGGTGTGACAATGACAGGCATTCCATTTAATCCAGACACACAGCGAAGGGACCTGGGTGTTACTGCCTATTCTGAGGGCAGAGAGAGAGAGAGAGAGAGAGAAAGACAGAGAGAGAGAGAGAGAGAGAGAGAGAGAAAGACAGAGAGAGAGAGAGAGAGAGAGAGAGAGAGAAACGTGCTTCCTTCCTATTCTTGCAGCCCACAGACAGACCTACAGACCAACAGGTCGACCGACTGACAGAGACAGAGAGACAGACAGGCAGGCAGACAGACAGCGGCAGGCCAAATAGCATTCACACCCTGCATCCTCAATTATATGCTAATGTATAATTTGCCGTGTGCTACATTATTCTAAGCTGATGGAATTCTTCAGCAGCGGCAGAGGCGTGCTCGGAAACTCAATGCCTGGTTGGCGCGGCGACGGGATCAGAGTGTAATAGACGGGAACAGGCGTCGGGCGGCTGTGGCAGCGCGTTCGTTGGGTAAGGATGAAGAAGTGTTGTAATTTATTAAGGGGAGAGGAGAGGGAGAGGAGAGGGAGAGGAGAGGGAGAGGAGAGGGAGAGAGTAGAAACAATAGAACACTGCTGTCTTGGTCATTGAAATACCAGACACACTCGTGTCTTGGCTTGATTTCATCAGTGGTAAAGGCACCAATTAGATTAGCAAAATCCCAAAGCTGAACACAGACGAGAGGATGATATTGGCCCACTTAGGGAAACAGGAAACGTCCTGACGGCTCGGCTGTGTGTGTGTGTGTGTGTGTGTGTGTGTGTGTGTGTGTGTGTGTGTGTGTGTGTGTGTGTGTGTGTGTGTGTGTGTGTGTGTGTGTGTGTGTTGTCGGGGTGCCTCCCGTCGTTCAGAGCAATAAATGGGTACAGGGATAATCTCATTCTCCAGTCTGAATGTCTCCAATATGCCAATAATAGATTTAGGAGGAACTGAGCAGCACCAGCAATAACAGCTTATAGACTTGGTGCATTAGAATACAAAAGGAAAGTTAATGGAAAAGGCCACACAGAACTGGTGTAATGGGAAAGACATTGTGAGGGCCGACAGCAGTTGACAGTTTTTCTCTTGACCTTGATTATCTTCTAGGGGAAAAGAAAACTGTTTGACAATAGTTTGGAGTTCCTCAAGGCTCTGTTCTCAGACAGTTATTCAAGAAGGCTTAAAAAAGTGCAGGGAAAATCTCTATATACAGTATTCTTGATAAGATAGACAGTTGATATTTCTTGACAGTTTATAGTTCCTCTCAGTCAGTCCATCTCACCTGCAGCAGGGTCTGCATCTCAGTTTTGAGACGTCCCAGTTCCTGAAGTGTATCATTGGCTCGTTTCACGGCTGAGCTGGGTTGCTCAGGAACCCCAAAGGATGATGGGAGGCCTGGCTGGTGACCTCCTCCTCCTCTACCTTGGTGATTTGTGTCGCTGTGCTTCGCTAATGCTGCAATGACCAGCTCTCTAACGCCCTCTTGCTGGTTTTGGCCTTCCCTGTAAGGAAATAAAGTGTGGGCGTTAGATGAAGAATGCTTCTATTGTTCATTTTCTTGTCAGATGACACAAATTCCATCTTTGCAGGCAAAACTGTCTGCAATGCCAATGCTATGACATCATTACAACTTTGTAATGATGGTATTACAAAATCAGAATGTGCCCGCTGAGCTTGGTCAGCTCATCCATTAGGAAAGTAGAAGAGGAGAGCCAGCCTTCCGTCTGGCCTGGAGAAGTGTTTGCCCTTCAGGGAAGAGGGCCAGAGTGGTGGCACAGCACCAATAACATGACTCACACATAGAATGGCTTCCGAGCAGACTACGTAATGCTGTTGCTAGATCGCCAAAGACTTAAATTGCATTAAGTGGCTGAGTCGAGTGAGTCCTGCTTTGGATGGAGGGGAAAGCCCATAGGGTCATTCAGAGGCCAATGAGGCCGGCTGTCTTGTTATATTGCCATACTTGGTTGAGACTCTAGCCCGCTACAATATCCAATAGTAACAGGCTGTTATTAGTGTATGAAAAAAAACACATGAACTGTCCGTCCTTTTCCTGTACAGTGAGCCTCATTATTTACATTTCAGTTTCATATGAGTGATAATTGGCATACAATCAAATCCGTCTAATATTGGAGCTGAGAGCTGTGTTTACACTGGCAGGGATGGAGCCGATAATGAGTGGACTCTGAAGATCTGAGCGAGGGGGTTCATGGAGGTACAACCAAGGCCTCTCTGACTCTGTGCGTGTGCTTCAAATGAACTGTTTTTATAGTGTAGGGTTGACAATTCATCGTGTGTTACTGACTGTGAACTCAATGGCTTCAATACTGCTGGGTCTGTCCAATTTTTTGAGAAATTAATCACACACACACAGACAGTTTCCATTTAACTTCATCATAGTAACATATTTGAAATGATACAAAAGCAACTTCATCCACAGTAGACAGACTGTTATAATCATCCCTGTCGGGTTCTACAGGCAGGAACAGAACCACCTACTGTGAATTGCCAAAACTGTCACACAAAAGTACCGCCATTGAAATCACAACGATCCTCTAGATTCTTTTGTCTTGTCATGTCGCAAAAAAAGGAAAAAAGTATTCCTTAATTTCTATGGTTTCACAGCAGGCGATGGAGACATTCTTGACGCTTTTCTGCATAGCCGCGGGAAGTAGTTAGATTTGGGTTTTTTGCCCGTGCTGCAGACGGATATAGCTGTACGTTAATAAAGGACAAGTAAAGGCCCTGTGCACTACTTTTGTCAAAATAAAATAATGTACAAAACAAAAAGAATGGAGAGAGAGAGAGAACACTGAGGCCTACACATTTTAATGTAGTGTATCCCACATTGGGAAGGAGGAAACGAGAGAAGATGCGAGAGAGGCTAGCTGACATGACATGTATGGCTCCCCCTGAGTCGTGCTCACAATGCAAAGGTCACCATTGAGAGGCAGAGGCAGCGCCCATCCTCTGGGCAGGGTGTGTGTGTGTACTTATTTACAGTTCCCTCCTGAATTACTGGCAACCTAGGTAAATATGAAAAAAAAAATGTCTGTTGAAAAATGTCATTGTTGTTTATCAGCTTGATTTTACAATCAAAATATCATATGAATCTAACCTTTAATTTGGTTATTTTTTTTTTTTTTTTTTTAAATCAATAAATATTTGTTTTATTCTAAAACATGCGTGTCACAATTATTGAAATTCTTATTAACAAAATCAAATTGATTAAGATTTTTCTTTTTAAAGTTAATCTGAGTCCTTGGGAACTCTTAAGTGGTCATCCATGGCTTCTTGTTTCTCTGGGGTATAAATATGAGGTGATACCCAGGCCAAACTCCCTTAGTCATCCATCAACATGGGAAAGGCCAGAGAACACATAAATGAAATGAGACAAAAAGTTGTTGACCTTCATAAATCAGGCAGTGGCTCTAGAAAGATAGCTACACTCCTGAAAATACCCATATCCACTATTAGGTCAATAATTAAGAAATATAAAACAACTAGAGCTGTGATGAACCTCCCTGAAAGAGGAGGCAGGTGTATTTTGCCCCCACGCACAGTAAGAAGGATGGTTCAAGTCACATTAAAAATCTCCAGGGATCACAGTTAGAGAATTGCAGAAGTTGGGTACATCTTGGGGTCACTGAGTCTCCAAAACAACAATTAGACGCCAACTCCAAGCCAACAAGTTATTTGGAAGGGTTGCCAGAAGAAAGCCTCTGCTGTCACCAGACCACAAACGTAAGCACCTGGAGTTTGCCAAATATCCATGGAACTTTGATAGGAATCAGGTTCTATTTTCTGATGAGACTATAAAATAGAGCATTTTGGAAACAAACACCAGAGGTGGGTTCGGCATGAAAAGAGCCATGGTCATGCAGAAAATAATCTAATCCCCACTGTGAAGTACAGTGGTGGATCTGTAATGTTGTGGGGCTGTTTTCCTTCCAAAGGCCCTGGTAACAATGTTAAGATACATGTCATCATGGACTCCAAGTATGAGGAGATTTTAGGCCAAAACCTGTCTGCCTCTGCCAAGAAGCTAAAACTGGGTCATCGTTGGATATTCCAGCAGGACAATGATCCAAAGCTTACCTCTAAATCCACAAGAAAATGGTTCACTGACCATAGAATCAAGCTTTTTCAGGCCATCCCAGTTCCCTGACCTAAACCCCATTGAAAACCTGAGGGGTGAACTTAAGAGGAGAGTCCACAAGTGAGGACCAAGGACTCGGACAGATCTGGACAGTTTCTGTATGGAGGAATGGTGCAAAAACCCTTCCTATGTGTTTTCCCAACTCATCAAACATAGGAGACGACTCAGAGTTGTTATCTTGGCAAAGGGAGGGGCTCACAAAGTACTAAATGTTCTTTGAACAATTTAACCTAAATTAAAGTTTAGACTCATCATATTTTGAGTGTAAGATCAAACTGATAAACGATAGCATTTTTTCACAGATTTTTTTTGTTCATATTTACTTCGGGTGCCAATAATTCAGGAGGCAACCATATTTAACAGAAAGGAGGGCTGCCGTGTGGGTAGCAATCATCCTGTCAACTTTTGGAGCAGAAAGGGGCTCTGCACCACGCGTCTCTGCAGCACACGTCTAGCAACCCTGGAATCTTCACAGTACTGCCTTATACAATACCCAGGCCACTGGCCCTACACTCGCAACTTCATTCTGTAGGGAGGGGAAGATTTGTTTTTTGACACAACTCAAAGAATCTTGCAGATTAGGAATGTTCTGACTCAAACTGACAAAGGACAGGATTTACTCTGGATGCGTAGCAGCGACAGGTATTGTGTACTTGACATTCCACTCCGTTCCAGGAGATTGTAATCCTAGCGTCCAGGCTAAAACAGAGAAGTATTGCTAGGACAGCAGCATCTCTAGTCAGTATACTAAGTCCTCTATGGCGGTAGAACCATGCAAGTCAGATCCGCTGTGTGGGGTTTACAAAAACAAGTAATAATGTATTCAATTTTTTTTAGTGCTGGGCGGGAATATGATACACATTGACATTTATGTAAGCAACTGAGGAAAATGTATGCATAAATGATACAAGGTAAACTTCAAAGGGAAGGAGAATGTAATAACCTCTGAGCATTATCAGACTTTTAGATCCATGGACTAACATGGAACATGGTGTAAATGTCAATCTTCACAGTGGCAACCCGTCATTCAGGGGAGGTGGGGGAGAGCCCCACCTGTTTAGCTAAAAAAATAAATAATAATACATGTTTTAAATGTTATTTTGGCATTAATACTTGTCACATATCAGTTTGCAAACAATGTAAAAAAAATATCTAATAATCATTGAGTTAATAAAGCCAAATACAAACATGGTCTTTTTTTTGCTTTCTTGAGTAAAGGCAGCTCCAAAATGCAGGTGTTTCAGCCTAGCTCAGTGCTTTCTGCGATGGTGGGGCAGCCAGTGGAAAAATACGGAGCGTAGGGGTTGGTAATGTTCTCTAGTTGTGCCGTGATTGGCTCATTGTTCTGTCACTCATGGGGACACTACGTCACCATAAAATCTACAGGGAGAGTTCGAAAATTCAAGCCCCTTGGGTGCTGCCATAGAGTTATATTAGAAGTGCCCATCCAAGAAGGCTCAAGGTCATTGAGCACATATAAAATGAAGTCAAAACACGTTATATCTACCGTAGCTTTGATTTGACTGATCATGTCAACATCATACATTCAAAATCTTAGCTAGCAAGCTAGACAAGAAGTCAACGTCATGAATCACATCGACAATCTACAGTCATCCTTTTCCATCCTTGTCATATGATGAGAAATTATAGATAAAACATCAGTTTTCATTTGTACTTTGGACATAAACATAACACAACAATCGCAAATTCAATAATGAGTGGTTTGGAAGGAATCAGTGGCTAACTGCAAGTGTTGCAAAGCAATCAGTAGCCTGCTATTCAGTGGAGTGGGTGTATGGTCCAAGTCTGGGTTTTAAGGGTCTCTTTTACAAGCTTAAAAGGATAAACATTCATATGCCATGGGCCAGAAAAGGTTGAATACATTGGCCATGCTGTCAATCCAGCATAACTTCTGCTGCGTTCAAAACAACTGGAAACTCGGAACTGGGAAATCTCAGACATCAGTGAGTTCAAGACAACTGGGAACTCGGGGAAAAAAACGAGCTCCTACTGGGAAAATACGTTTTGAATGGTCATCCAACTCAGAATTCCAAGTCGGGAACTCGGGCCTCTTTCTAGAGCTCCGACATGAAGATAGATCATTGATGTCATGATCGACCTTGTTTCTTTCCGAGTTCCTAGTTGTCTTGAAAGCACCATCAATCCAGAAAATGCTAGACTTTGATGACAATAGATCAAATTTGCCCACAAGGACCGCCGCACAAACTTCCTTTTCAAATGAGTACAGCACAACAAGATGAGTCCAAATATGTATTGTATGCTGCTTCATAAAATGATGTAATATACCAGGGAAATATGTATACGGTAGCTAAGAAAGTAATACTAAGTGTATGTTGTGTAGTAAGCTGTTAGTAGCCCATGTGCCTCACCCTGATTATGTGGTCCCTTTTCCCCTCAAAACTTAGCCTACTGTTCTGACTTGGTGGTGCACATGTAGCCCACAGCCTGTTTTAGAGAAATGTAATCATTGAATAATGTAAGAGCATTCATTGTCTGCGTATATGCCACATTTATTTATCCTATGGCTCTGACTTGGTGTACAGGGAGAATACTGTAAGAACGGCCCACATTCTGAATTCTGTGGCTGTACATTTCAAAAGTTCTGAACAAAGTTATATTGACTACGTCCGTCCTAGCTCGCTCATAAATGTCTTAACCGAAATTACGGATTGCCCCGTATCCGCTCGTCGTCCCCTTATGCCATAGTTTGTACATCTTAATTGTCAGTAAAAACCACATTTGTTTAAGCAAGTCAGCCATATCAGGCAGTAAATGAGGCTGAATTAACTGTTTCGCTGCCAGACAAGGCTCCGCTGATAACCAGGTGTAGCAAGAGGTAAGAATTCACTCCATGGTGCTGAATAGAAAGCTCTGCTGTTGGGACACCTCTATGTAGGCCCTAACAGTTAGTGGGTACCGTTAAAGTGTACCTTTATGTAGGTCCTAACAGTTAGTGGGTACCGTTAAAGTGTACCTTTATGTAGGTCCTAACAGTTAGTGGGTACCGTTAAAGTGTACCTTTGTGTAGGCCCTAACAGTTAGTGGGTACCGTTAAAGTGTACCTTTATGTAGGTCCTAACAGTTAGTGGGTACCGTTAAAGTGTACCTTTATGTAGGCCCTAACAGTTAGTGGGTACCGTTAAAGTGTACCTTTATGTAGGCCCTAACAGTTAGTGGGTACCGTTAAAGTGTACCTTTATGTAGGTCCTAACAGTTAGTGGGTACCGTTAAAGTGTACCTTTATGTAGGTCCTAACAGTTAGTGGGTACCGTTAAAGTGTACCTTTATGTAGGTCCTAACAGTTAGTGGGTACCGTTAAAGTGTACCTTTGTGTAGGTCCTAACAGTTAGTGGGTACCGTTAAAGTGTACCTTTATGTAGGTCCTAACAGTTAGTGGGTACTGTTAAAGTGTACCTTTTTGTAGGTCCTAACAGTTAGTGGGTACCGTTAAAGTGCAAATAATAAATATTGTTTAGTGTTGTTGTGTAGTGGCTTTGCTGGCATGGAGAAGAACATTTAAAAAAAATGTTTTATTTGACTTTTCTCCCCAATTTCGTGGGATCCAATTATTAGTAGTTACTATCTTGTCTCATCGTACGGGCTTGGGAGAGACGAAGGTCGAAAGCCATGCGTCCTCCGAAACACAACCCAATCAAGCCGCACTGCTTCTTCACACAGCGCGCATCCACCTGGAAGCCAGCCACACCAATGTGTCGGAGGAAACACTGTGCACCTGGCGACCTGGTTAGCGTGCACTGCGCCCGGCCCGCCACAGGTGTCGCTAGTGCACCACGAGACAAGGATATCCCTGCCGGGAAAACTCTCCCCAACCCGAACGACGCTAGGCCAAGTCTCTGGTGGCACAGCTAGCACTGCGATGCAGTGCCTTAGACCACTGCGCCACCCGGGAGGCCTATAAGAACATTTTTACATGCTAAAATCACCACTGCAATCACACAATGATGTGTCTGTCCTGCCCTCAGTTCTGCCCTCTGAGGGAGACCGAGACAGAAAGAAGTAGCAAAATAAGCTAATCCATTTGAAGAGCGAGAGAGTGCCTTGTTGATGCCAGCCTTTTTGATCTTGCTCAAATTGATTAGGGTGGAGATACAGGGACTCTGAGACAAAACGTCCTGTTAGAGGTCACCATATGCAAATGTCTACTCTCTCCCTCTCCCCTTCCATGGGAAATGTGTTCAAATAGAACAGATTGTTCAACTCACTCCGGCAACGTCTGGAACGGCACCCTGAAACAGTTAGTGCACTACTTTTGAATAGGGTGTTATTTCACACACCACTTTTTTCCTACAAGCTGTTGACAGGTGTGCGTGCAGCCATGCAGATGTGCCTGTGTGTAAAACCTGATCAGAAAATCATTATGGAGGTAAAGAAATGATGCCAAGTTGACAGGAAATCTATATGTTTGATCATGTTTTTGATTTTTTTGAAAGTCGATATGAGAACAAGATCTATATTACATTTCTGTCTTGTTATACAACACATCATGTTGGGTTGAAGCTAGAGGTCTTGGTCAGTCCTTCGCCACGTCTCAGTGATTTTTATACTAACGGATCTACTTGATTATTGTCGGCAGCTTCTTAAATTTCACCTCATGGTCATACATTGTCTTTCTCTCTGGTAACGAGGTAAGACTGTTCTGTATTGTACTGAGCACAGCCCGTTTCTCTAGCCAGCCCTTCTCTCCTGCAGAGGCAGGCAAACACACACACACACGCACACACGCACACACACACACACACACTTAAAGTGGAATCTGGTGGACAAAAGAGGGGAAGATACCTTCAACTAAAAGGGCTGGAAAAGATTGGGTTGTTGATGGAGAGAGGACCGTGCCAGATGTGAAGGAGAGACTTCCCATTGCTTTCCCTTCCTCTGAAAAAGGTAGAACGAGGACTCGTCGCCATGGGGACAGTTTCAAATGTCTCTCTCTTTGTGAGTGCAAAGGAGAGGTGTCGAGACAATTCATATCCCATCCGTAAGCCAGATAGAGTATTTATAGATGGAACTATGACACGTGTAGAGTGGGTGTGAGGCGAGGGGGATGTCTTTGACAAACCAGTGACTTCAAAAAATGATGAATGAACCACAGAGAAAAAGCTGAAATGATTCAAAACAAAATATAATACATCCGGTAGGTTAGCTCTTAAAACATCTGTCTTTGTGAGTTCGACATGTGATCCTCCACCGCCCCCGCCCCCTTGAACATTGGGATTCTTTTGGCCACTTCCTAAAACCATCCTCATCCTGCCTTCAACATGCGGTCATTACTCCCACCACCACCAGAATAGCTGCTATTATCTTATCATTATTAGAGGCATATCAGGGAGCCTGGTGGTGGTGGTCTCACCCTCCACCCTCTCTGCTCTGGTGTTTTCACGTGCGTCTTTTCCTGTTGCTGCACCATCCTCCATCCAGCACAGTCATATCCCCATTCCTCTACCTTGGCTGCCACAGCACCAGCACTCCCCAAACGCCCCCCAATCTCATTGAGATGTTATCATCAAGCAGCACACGTTTGAATTCCAGCCCCTCTATGTCCAAATAAATCAAATCTACCAATGTGACCTCATCTCCGTAGTTTGTGTTGATCACCTGATGCCCCGGCAGCTATTCTAGAAATAGCTGCCACTCCTCCGGCCCAATGTAGTTCCCTCTAGGGTGGTGTCATTGGTGTAACTCAGACTGTTGAGCCTGACTGTTTGCAGTGGCCAATGCCTTTGTAGTCAAAACCATCCAACATCTGTTTCATTTTTACACAAAAAGGCCTGGGTTTAGTTTAGCCAATTTGTGCTGTGATATCTGGAGCCTAGACTATGAATAACATACTTTGATCACACAAACATTCATCAAACACATTTCATTCAACCCCAGAGCTCTGGGCAAACGATTCCTGTCTATTATGGGACCTAGGGCTGACCGGTATACCGTATTCTACAATATACCGGTTAGGGTTTTTACTTGACCTTCTATAACGGAATTTGTTAAAAGTGATACGCAACTCCGGGAGTGTAGTATACGTTCATATAAATCAAATCAAATTTGATTTGTCACATTCGCCGAATACAACAGGTGTAACCTTAGAGTGAAATGCTTACTTAGAAGCCCTTAACCAACAATGCAGTTTTAAGAAAAGAGTCAGAGTCAATGTGGAGACTATATACAGGTGTGCTGGTACAGAGTCAATGTGGAGACTATATACAGGTGGTACCGATACAGAGTCAATGTGGAGACTATATACAGGTGTACCGGTACAGAGTCAATGTGGAGACTATATACAGGTGTACCGGTACACAGTCAATGTGGAGGCTATATACAGGGGGTACCGGTACAGAGCCAATGTGGAGACTATATACAGGTGGTACCGATACAGAGTCAATGTGGAGACTATATACAGGGGGTACCGGTACAGAGTCAATGTGGAGACTATATACAGGGGGTACTGGTACAGAGTCAATGTGGAGACTATATACAGGGGGTCCCGGTACAGAGTCAATGTGGAGACTATATACAGGGGGTACCGGTACAGAGTCAATGTGGAGACTATATACAGGGGGTACCGGTACAGAGTCAATGTGGAGACTATATACAAGGGTACCGGTACAGAGTCAATGTGGAGACTATATACAGGGGGTACCGGTACAGAGTCAATGTGCGTGGACACCGGTGTCGAGGTATTTGAGATAATTATGTAGTCTATGACTAGGGTGGCTGGAGTCTTTAACAATTTTTAGGGCCTTCCTCTGACACCGCCTGGTATAGAGGTCCTAGATTGCAGGAAGCTTGGCCCCAGTGATGTACTGGGCCGTACGCACTACCCTCTGTAGTGCCTTGTGGTCGGAGGCCGAGCAGTTGCCATACCAGGCAGTGATGCAACCAGTCAGGATGCTCTTAATGGTGCAGCTATAAATCTTTTGAGGATCTAAGGACCCATGCCAAATCTTTTCAGTTTCCTGAGGGAGAATAGGTTTTGTCGTGCCCTCTTCACGACTGTCTTGGTGTGCTTGGACAATGTTAGTTTGTTGTTGATGTGGACGCCAAGGAACTTGAAGCTCTCAACCTTCTCCACTACAGCCCCGTCAATGAGAATGGGGGCGTGCTCGGTCCTCTTTTTCCTGTAGTCCACAATCATCTCCTATGTCTTGAGTTTACTCCGTTTGATACTCGAGTCCTCTTTCTCCCACTCCTGCTGCATGCACTCAAGGAGCGAGCAGTTGCTCGACCGCGGAGTCACGAGCACTTTCTTGCATAAGATGTTGGTGAAAACGATTCTGCTTTCCACAAGCCCATTCATTCACACTCAGGTGGTGTAGCCTTGTTCATCCTATTGTAGCCTGATGCCGACCCGGCTTTGTAGTCAGAACCATTCAACGTTTCCGCTTTATATGACATCAAAAGCCTGGATTTGGTTTAGCCAATTATTTTCAGTGGAGTCTGAACTGAAAGTACCATACTTTGACCACACACAAGTTCAACCACATTTCATTCAACCCCAGAGCTCTGGGCAAAGTGAAATTGGATATCATGAATGGTTATAGTCATTTCTTTCCATGCGCTGATAAAAGTAGGGGTTGCTGAGAAGCCCCTTCTCATTGTAATTTAAAAGCAATTTCCCTGAATATGTCAGTGATGTGTTGGACCTTCAGGGTCCTGAACAAGAGGCAGAATTGACTGAATTTTCATGATAACGATGAAAAGGGAGGAAGTAAAATCAATGTTTTTATCAAGGTGGTCAAGGTCACTGTATGAATTAATGATGCTCAACATAGCAACTGTATTCCAGGGGAACAACGCAGCATGTGGGATCTCTCGTCTGCTGCCTCATTCTGAGGAGACACGCACGCGCACACGCACACACACACTAACAACCACAGAAACCCTGTTCGATCGGTGCAGCCATCATAATTCTGCTATTTTTCTCAGTAATTCATGACAAAAACAGTGTTGAACAGTAGTCATCCATTAATCTAGTGAGATGACACAAACACATTTCAAAGCACAAAACATGTATCTTGCCTGGTGGTTTTATATATACACTGAACAAAAATATAAAACGCAACAATTTCAACAATTTTACTGAGTTACAGTTCACAAAAGGAAATCAGTCAATTGAAATAAATTCATTAGGTTCTAATCTATGGATTTCACATGACTGGGCAGGGGAGCAGCCATAGGTGGGCAGTCAGGCCCAGCCAATCGGAATGAATGTTTCCCCATAAAAAGGCTTTTTTACAGATGGAAATACTCCTCAGTTTGATCAGCTATCCGGGTATATGGTCTCAGACGATCCTGCAGGTGAAGAAGCCGGATGTGGGGGTCCTGGGCTGGCGTGGTTACACGTGGTCTGCGGTTGTGAGGCCGGTTGGGCATACTGCCAAATTCTCTAAAACAACATTGGAGGCGGTATATGGTAGAGAAATGAACAATTCTCTGGCGACCACTCTGGTAGCCATTCCTGCAGTCAGCATGCCAATTGCACGCTCCCTCAAAACTGCAGCATTGTGCTGTGTGACCAAACTGCACATTTTAGTGTGTCCTTTTATTGTCCCCAGCACAAGGTGCACCTGTGTAATGATCATGCTGTTTAACACCTGCCAGATGGATGGATTATCTTGGCAAAGGAGAAATGCGCACTAACAGGGATGTAAACAGATGTGTGCACACAATTTGAGAGAAATAAGCTTGTTGTGCTTGTGGAACAATTCTTGGATCTTTGATTTCAGCTCATGAAACATGGGAAGAACACTTCACATGTTGTGGTAATATTTTCGTTCAACGTAGAATCAAGCTTGATTTTGAGAGAGAGAGAGAGAGAGAGAGCGAGATGTGGGGTGGGTCAAAGGAGAGAGAAAGACTCAGAACAAAAAGGTATATGGATGCATTAGTATTCTACTCACTACTGTGTTCTGGCCACACAGCCCTCCCCTCATCCTAGCCCAGCGCTCAGCAGCTCACAGCACACACAACCCACCCACACACACGCGCTTGTTATTAAAGCGCATCCGTCCGTCAGTCCCCCCAATAGACGCATTTCTCATTCATATTTATCTGTGTTAATATATAGCTCAAGCATTTTTTATGACTGTATAGGTCCTTTTTATATAACAAATGGGGGCATGCGGACAGATGGATGCTGGCCATACATATTTATGTTTGTCTTGGAGTGTTTTTCGGGGGCGTATTTATTCTGGTGGCTGGCAGGCAGGCTGCTACTTAATCATAGAAAATGTGGATTTAGTTAGTCTCTCCCAAGGCAGAAAGTCCCAACTAAGCATTATGCTGTGCTGCTGGATAAAGAGGCTGGAATTATGCAGCGGGCATAACAGGCTCCTACTTCCTCCTAAATATAAACACATCATAATGGGGCTTCTTATCGCATGCCGCATCTCGGAATTTGAACCCATTCCATCCGTCCACATTGTGCTGCTGGGTCCTTGGGCTACTAACAGACTATCAACCCCCGTCCTTCCCTCTCCAAGTCCTCTGTCCCCAATTCAATGTATGAATATTGTAAATGAATACTCCTCGGTAACAGTGAAGAGTATGTTTTCGCACTACACATAAAGCCATGTGCGTATTACCACAACCAAGGAGGGTGTGCAAGGCCATTGTGTCTCATCTAACTAACTGCAATAATATGGCGCAGAGAGTTAGCTAGACAAAAGGACAATGGTGTATTTGCAATTCCAACTGCCTAAAATAGTTCAATACATTAACCCTTAACATACAGCATCGCAGAATTTCTAACTGGTAAAATCCTAACAGCTTCCAGATCTGCCCATGGTAAGGGGCGCCGTAGCCATGTGTTTTGGCTATGAACAGAACAGTACAAGCTGATTTAATAGCTGCAGATCGGTTTAATGGGGCAAGCAGGCAGGGAGGGACAACCTAATATAGTGAGTGAGAGGCCTGCCTGCTTGTCAAAGGACCCGCTGTATTTAACAGGCTGTCTGGGAATGGGACTGTGACTGGCCGGGTATGGCAGGCAGAGTTATACTCCACATTACAGGGAGTGGAACTGAACATGGGCCTGAGTACTGCAGAGCCAGAGACGCTCTTAAATACATCATATCTACTGCAGATTGGAAAAAAAACACACTCCTCAATGAATGTCTTCACGCCACAGTGAGTCTCTCTGTCTTCACAGCCCTGTGCCCTGGCCTGCACTGCCAGGCTGGTAAAATACACCCACCCATCTATCCAAAAGCATTGGTCCTATCATCAAGTGCTGTGGTGATTCATTCAGTGGACGTGAACCTTAAGGGACGAAAAGGTCTGTTTTTGCCACTTCCTCCCGATTCCATTTTCTGTCCGTCTATCCCTCCCGTCAGTCCCCTCCTTGTTTTTCTCCACCTCAACATGTCCTCCTCTCTCCTGCATTTCAATTTCCTCTCCTCCCCTCTCAGAAAGACAAACGCTCACTTGTAAGAGGCATCTCCTAGTCCTCCCCATCACCGAGAAGATGCACCAGTGGCAGAGGCAGCAGCATATTAGCATACCTCAAAGGCGAGGCCAGGGAGCCATTACCTAGCAACAGAGCTGGCTGTGATTGGCTGAGGAGACATTAACTGCCAAGTGGGTTTGGGGCAGACTGGGACCAAGCGGCTAAATGAGTAAGCGGGGGGCTATTTCTGCCCGTGTCATCTCTGCTCGTCACATCAAAATGACATTGGCTGGCTGCTCCTCCCCCCCGCGCAGAGAACAGAGCAGAGACGGAGAGAACAGAGCAGAGACGGGGAGAAGCAGTGCAGAGGACACCAGAGCAGTCCTCCCATTGACTGACTGAGGCTGAAGGCGTAGCAGACCGGAATGAGCCGCAGTAGTAGAACCAGCGGCAACCAGACATCCATCTATCCTTCTGTTTTTTCTTTCTCTTGTGACCCAGCCACCATGGCTACAAACTAAGGTATTATATGATACTCCACAGCTGCTTTCTGAGCCATAACGTCTAATTTCTTCAACAACCTCACCCGTCATCATAACACACCTAATAGAAAGTCGTGCCTGAGTCCTCTCTCTGCTTGGGTAATCCAAGAGGCTGTTAACTAAACAAACCCAACAGACCGGCCCTGTTCAGGCCATGTTTGGCGGACTGCTCCGGTCACCCCTGCAACATTGGGCCAGAATTAGCCTGAACCACAGCTCTGTTAACATGACTGGTAGAACGGACAGAACTGGGCACACACACACGGTCAGACAGTAGGCAGTAGTGCTGTAAGATAGCAACTATTTACTTTTGGAACTGACCATCAGTATTCTACAGTGGTTTCCAAAGAGACACGGCAGTATGATGGACAAGGCAGTTTGGAGAGAACACAGCAGGTATACCACAGATGCTCTCTTATACCAGGCTTGAAACTTGGAAGGCTTGAAACTTGGAAATGTCTGTTGCCTAGAAATACCAGAGACTAAAGTGTATCCACTGTCTTCAGGTAAACAGAGCGCAGGCTGTGGGGGGTGAGCAGTGGTCCAGAGAGGGGTGAGAGGAGGGGGGCAGGGGGATGAACAGAGCTCCATTAATCACACTGGAGGGGAGGCCGTACAGACGACAGACAGGCAGGGAGGCTGCAGCACACTGGCTGGATGCGTCATGTGGCTGGACAGTGGACGCACTACCGTGGAATGGCCTGTAGGAGTCCTCCTGGCAGTGTACACAGGCAGTTCTGTGTTGGCCACTGTGAGGGAATGTATTCACACTTAGTACACTGGCTGGTAGCATTTTAGAGATGAATGAGCCTCATGAATCTGAAACATAACCTCAGATGAGCAATTACTATTTTACCTCAGGAATTAACTAACCAAGACAAATCTGGTCTGCGTCCCAAATGACACACTGCTCCCTTTATAGTGCACTGCTTCTGACCATGCCCCATAGGCACTATATAGGGAATAGGGTGCTATTTAGGACACAAGCACCAGTTTCCTTGTTGTAAACCAGGAAAGCGCCATGTTCATTTAGCGTCGTTCTGGCTGAGTTTCTGTAATGTCTTTTACACCTGGGCAGCTCTGAAACACATGCATCCTTTCTCAACTGGAGTAGAGAACTGGTCAGGTCAGATGTGCTATGCATTGAGACCTATCCATTCATATGACAAAAATAGGCCTCCCATCGCATAATGGAACATACCCACTACCTGGCTCCGTTATGTCTTACAGTTACAGGCTAGAGCAGCACACAAAACTAGTCATTTTTCATAGTCAGAATCCATCACAACCCCCCCCTTATAATCAGGTGCTGTAGTAATCAGGTTTTTAAATTAATCCCAAAGATAGCAGAGCTCACAGGATGCAGCAGACTATCATTCAAATTCATTCTGGAGGGAGAAAAGCACCAGTAGAAAAACACAATCCTTTGGAGACAATTGAGGTAAAAAACAACATTTTAAAAAACAACTCCACGCCATCCAATCAGCATTACCCGATGGCTCCGTCGCCATGGTAACAGGCATCTGGTGGAAGCTGTGCGGTGGCTCGGTTAGTGCACAACAGTTCATGACAGAGACGATGTACTATTCCCTTTACCGCAGGTAGCTAGGGGGTTACTGCAGGAGGAAGGGAGGAGGCTAGAGCTACCCTTCGTCTTGATTTATAATAGTGCGTGTGTAAAAATGTGAAGTAATACCTTAATGCTTTCAATCAGGAAATGGAATTCAATAATGGCATGCTGCTTGAAAAGTAATCCCCCCTTGCAATCAAAATAACTACATGCCATACACAGATGCTATTACTTGGCAGTTAGGTATCTAGTTATATACACCTTACTGCAAAGTATTCCTTGTGATAGATGTCAACTGGCACTTCCATCACTCACAAATGATCATTATGAGTACATAATACAGTTATTCTCCTACATCATGTCATACAGCACATCACCATGCATGAAATTACTATTTACAATGTACATATTTCATTTATTAGCAGATCTGTTTTCCAGTACCACAAAGGTACAGAATCAGATCAGCATATACAGCATGCTATATGTTGACCTCTAGGGAAAGTTGCAGCTCATTTGTGTGAAACCACCAACCATCAAATTTCAATAGTATGTAGCTAGCGGAGCGAAAGGGGAAAGGAGTGGAGCTCAGGCAGCAACACGATGCCGCTGACTGCTGCAAAACAGAACAGGCTACTGTCTTTATTAGCTGGACAGGGAAGGTATGGCTCTTTGTCTCTCATATAAAAGAACGTGTGTTTTTGGCACTGAGGGGGCAGCCCAGGCCATCCAAGACTCGACTGCTGCTTGAACACATAGCCATCTCTCTGAATACGTCATGTACCAGTCGGCTCCAAACTGTGCTAAGAGCCCAATGCTGTTACCCCCACAGCAGCCAGCCCCAAATTACACCATTTTGCAAGACACATTTCTATGTAGTGTATTACATAAAGAAATAAGGTCTGAATGTGAAAAGGCTACTTTCTTTGATAAGTATTAACAGCGTATTTCTTGACTGAATTCAATGGAAAGTAGCGCTATTTATTAGTTCATGCCAGAAACCCAACAGGGATCATTGAAACTTTCATTTTCAAAGACTTTTGTCAGCTGTGTGAGGAAGTGCGAGAGGAAGTCTGCCACGTCTGCAGTTTGACAGTAGATAGACACGACAGGCAGCTAGCTATAGCACCTCAATTAGCATCAGCCATCGCAGCCTCATTCACACAACAGATGTTTGGAGAGAGAGAGGGAACGATCCACACTTGACCCAGGTGACGAGATGATGAAGGGAGTCGGAGGGAGGTGACTGCAGCTGTACTACAGCACACCAAACACACAGACACACACACATTGTGTGGGGTCTCATAGCCTATTGGCTCTGATAGAGCTGGAAAGTGTCAATAGAATCTGGCAACACTGTCCACAGATCCCCATCCCCTACAGTGTGTATAAATACTGATCACACTGGAAATGAAGGTGATGTTGACCCTGGCTGGCTGTAGTGGGTTGGAAGTATAATGTAGGAACAATGTCATGTAATCTCCAATTCATTTTCTCTGTGTGATGTTTTGGAAACACCACACCGACACTTTCTATGACATGCTGTTTGTTTGGGCTAGGGAAAGGAGTCTCACACTGTTATAATTTACAAGGCAAAACCAGTGAACTGGACAGAGCTGAATGAAAGGTGGTCAGTCAGTGTGGATTGCGTTGGGGGTTGTTGTTCCCCTCAGAAAGCCCCCCCCCCTTACAAGGAGTCGTCCTCCATTGATAATTCACAGCAAACGGTTAGAGGGAAAGATCAGGAGAGTGTCAGAGTAAACTCCTCAGAGAGAGGATTCCAAATGTCAACAGAGAGCCGTTGAGGCCTGGCCTTAGATATGGAAATTCTGCCATGCCTGAGAGGACACAAGGCTGTTAGCTTCCTCTCATCAGCGGTTGTTGCCAATGGAAAACAATTGAATAGTGTGGTGACATGACGGCCTACAGACCTACTTTATGTAAAAACTAGGCCACGGCTACATCCTAGTTATCGCTTGTTGCAGTTATATGTTAAATGACTTGAAACACATGACTCAGACAAAGGAGATGATACGGAGGGCTGAGCACACCCCCATTCACACCGACGGGGCTGTAGTGGAGCGGTTTGAGAGCTTCAAGTTCCTCAGTGTCCACATCACTAAAGACCCATCAAGGTCCGAACACACAAACACAGTTGTGAAGAGGGCACGACAATTCCTTTTCCCCCTCAGGAGGCTGAAAACATTTGGCATGGGTCCTCAGATCCTCAAAAAGTTTGACAGCTGCACCATTGAGAGCATCTTGACTGATTTCATCACCGCTTGGTATGGCAACTGCTTGGCATTCGACTGTGAGGCGCTACATATGGTAGTGCGTATACGGCCCAGTACATCACTGGGGCTGAGCTCCCTGCCATCCTGGACCTCTATACCAGGTGGTGTCAGAAGAAGTCCCTAAAAATGTTCAAAGACTCCAGCCACCCAAGTCATAGACTGTTCCCTCTGCACAGCAAGTGGTACTGGAGTACCAAGTCTGGACCAAAAGGCACCTGAACAGCTTCTACCTCCAAGCCATGAAACTGCTGAACAGTTAATCAAATGGCCACCCTGACTATTTGCATTGACCCCTCATTTTTGTTGCAAGTTTTCTCTTTCACAGGCTCTATATACACTCACTGGACTCTAGCCACACACTCACACATACTACACTGACACTCCAACACACACTATCCCGATTGCCTAGTGAATTGCACCCCTACATGTGCATGCAGTATTACCTCAATTACATTGACACGGTACATGCCAGATACCCAACAAGGAACTAGTTACCTATTAGCCTTGCTAATGTTATTTTATTGTGTAAGTATTTCCTTTTTTATTGTGCTTATTTGTCTTATTTATGAACTCTGCATTGTTGGGAAAGTGCTCACAAGTAAGCATTTCATGGTAAAGTCTACACCTGTTGTATTTGGTGCATGTGACATATAACATTTGATTTGAGTGTCTTTCATTCCCAATGACAGAGTAAAGTTATCTTAACCAAGGGAATGCTGTGCTCTTAATGTTAACTATTTTCATTATGTGGTTGTTATCACAATGTTAGACCAGTCAAGGCCCGAGACAAAGGATTCCCTGACACACAGTCGACTGACTCCCCCAGAGCATGTGCTATCTGACACACAGTCGACTGATTCCCCGGAGCATGTGCTGTCTGACACACAGTCGACTGACTCCCCCGGAGCATGGGCTATCTGACACACAGGCGACTGATTCCCGGAGCTTGTGCTGTCTGACACACAGTCGACTGACTCCCCCTGGAGCATGTGCTATCTGACACACAGGCGACTGATTCCCCGGAGCATGTGCTATCTGACACACAGGCGACTGATTCCCCGGAGCATGTGCTGTCTGACACACAGGCGACTGACTCCCCTGGAGCATGTGCTGTCTGACACACAGTCGACTGACTCCCCCTGGAGCATGTGCTTCTGACACACAGTCGACTGACTCCCCTGGAGCATGTGCTATCTGACACACAGGCGACTGATTCCCCGGAGTATGTGCTGTCTGACACACAGTCGACTGACTCCCCGGAGCACGTGCTATCTGACACACAGGCGACTGATTCCCCGGAGCATGTGCTATCTGACACACAGGCGACTGATTCCCCGGAGCATGTGCTATCTGACACACAGGCGACTGATTCCCCGGAGCATGTGCTATCTGACACACAGGCGACTGATTCCCGGAGCATGTGCTGTCTGACACACAGTCGACTGACTCCCCGGAGCATGTGCTATCTGACACACAGTCGACTGACTCTACACTGGAGCATGTGCTATCTGACACACAGTCGACTGACTCTACACTGGAGCATGTGCTATCTGACACACAGTCGACTGACTCCCCCTGGAGCATGTGCTATCTGACACACAGTCGACTGACTCCCCCTGGAGCATGTGCTATCTGATACACACAGTCGACTGACTCCCCGGAGCATGTGCTATCTGATACACACAGTCGACTGACTCCCCCTGGAGCATGTGCTATCTGATACACAGTCGACTGACTAACCTGGAGCATGTGCTATCTGATACACACAGTCGACTGACTCCCCCCGGAGCATGTGCTATCTGATACACACAGTCGACTGACTCCCCCCGGAGCATGTGCTATCTGATACACACAGTCGACTGACTCCCCCTGGAGCATGTGCTATCTGAGACACACAGTCGACTGACTCCCCCCGGAGCATCTGATATCTGATATACAATCGACTGACTCCCCACGGAGCATGTGCTATCTGATCCACACAGTCGACTGACTAACCCCGGAGCATGTGCTATCTGATATACAGTCGACTGACTCCCCCGGAGCATGTGCTATCAGATACACACAGTCGACTGACTCCCCCGGAGCATGTGCTATCTGATACACACAGTCGACTGACTCCCCCGGAGCATGTGCTGTCTGACACACAGTCGACTGACTCCCCCGGAGCATGTGCTGTCTGACACACAGTCGACTGACTCCCCGGAGCATGTGCTATCTGACACACAGTCGACTGACTCTACACTGGAGCATGTGCTATCTGACACACAGTCGACTGACTGCATGTGCTATCTACACTGGAGCATGTGCTATCTGACACACAGTCGACTGACTCGACTGACCCCCGGAGCATGTGCTATCTGAGACACACAGTCGACTGACTCCCCCGGAGCATGTGCTATCTGATACACACAGTCGACTGACTCCCCGGAGCATGTGCTATCAGATACACACAGTCGACTGACTCCCCCGGAGCATGTGCTGTCTGACACACAGTCGACTGACTCCCCCGGAGCATGTGCTATCTGACACACAGTCGACTGACTCCTCCTGGAGCATGTGCTATCTGATACACACAGTCGACTGACTCCCCCGGAGCATGTGCTATCTGATACACACAGTCGACTGACTCCCCTGGAGCATGTGCTATCTGACACACAGTCGACTGACTCCCCCGGAGCATGTGCTATCTGATATACAAAGGCGACTGCCTCCCCCGGAGCATGTGCTATCTGATATACACAGGCGACTGACTCTACCCTGGAGCATGTGCTATCTGAGACACACAGTCGACTGACTCCCCCTGGAGCATGTGCTATCTGAGACACACAGTCGACTGACTCCCCCTGGAGCATGTGCTATCTGAGACACACAGTCGACTGACTCCCCCTGGAGCATGTGCTATCTGATACGCACAGTCGACTGACTCCCCGGAGCATGTGCTATCTGACACACAGTCGACTGACTCCCCCGGAGCATGTGCTATCTGATACACAGTCGACTGACCTCCCCGGAGCATGTGCTATCTGATACACACAGTCGACTGACTCCCCCGGAGCATGTGCTATCTGACACACAGTCGACTGACTCCCCCGGAGCATGTGCTATCTGACACACATGTGCTATCTGACACACAGTCGACTGACTCCCCCGGAGCATGTGCTATCTGAGACACACAGTCGACTGACTCCCCGGAGCATGTGCTATCTGACACACAGTCGACTGCCTCCTCCCCCCGGAGCATGTGCTATCCCCGGAGCATGTGCTATCTTACACACAGGCTGACTGCCTCCCCGGAGCATGTGCTATCTGACACACAGTCGACTGACTCCTCCGGAGCATGTGCTATCTGATACACACAGTCGACTGACTCCCCCGGAGCATGTGCTATCTTACACACAGTCGACTGACTCCCCGGAGCATGTGCTATCTGACACACACAGTCGACTGACACACAGTCGACTGACCCCCGGAGCATGTGCTATCTGACACACACAGGCGATCTGCGACTCCCCGGAGCATGTGCTATCTGACACACAGTCGACTGACTCCCCGGAGCATGTGCTATCAGATACACACAGTCGACTGACTCCCCGGAGCATGTGCTATCTGACACACACAGTCATGTGATCTGACTCGACTGACCCCTGGAGCATGTGCTATCAGATACACACAGTCGACTGACTCCCCGGAGCATGTGCTATCTGACACACAGTCAGACTCCCCGACTGACAGACACACCCCTGGAGCATGTGCTATCTGACACACAGTCGACTGACTCCCCCGGAGCATGTGCTATCTGACACACAGTCGACTGACTCCCCATGTGAGCATGTGCTATCTTACACACAGTCGACTGACTCGACTGACCCCCGGAGCATGTGCTATCTGATATACACAGGCGACTGACTCCCCCGGAGCATGTGCTATCTGACACACAGTCGACTGCACTCACCCGACTGAGCATGTGCTATCTGACACACAGTCGACTGACTCCCCCGGAGCATGTGCTATCTGATATACACAGTCGACTGACTCCTCCGGAGCATGTGCTATCTGATACACACAGTCAGACTCCCCGGAGCATGTGCTATCTGATACACACTCGACTGACCCCCGGAGCATGTGCTATCTGACACACAGTCGACTGACTCCCCCGGAGCATCTGCTATCTGATACACACAGTCGACTGACTCCCCGGAGCATGTGCTATCTGACATACAGTCGACAGACTCCCCCGGAGCATGTGCTATCTGATATACACAGGCGACTGCCTCCCCCGGAGCATGTGCTATCTGACACACAGTCGACTGACTCCCCCGGAGCATGTGCATCTGTCGACTGATCCTCCCCCGGAGCATGTGCTATCTTACACACAGGCGACTGACTCCCCCGGAGCATGTGCTATCTGACACACAGTCGACTGACTCCTCCCGGAGCATGTGCTATCTTACACACATCGACTGACTCCCCCCGAGCATGTGCTATCTGACACACAGTCGACTGACTCCTCCGGAGCATGTGCTATCTGACACACACAGTCGACTGACTCCCCCGGAGCATGTGCTATCTGACACACACAGTCGACTGCCTCCCCCGGAGCATGTGCTATCTGACACACACAGTCGACTGCCTCCCCCGGAGCATGTGCTATCTGACACACACAGTCGACTGACTCCCCCGGAGCATGTGCTATCTGATACACACAGTCGACTGACTCCCCCGGAGCATGTGCTATCTGACACACAGTCGACTGACTCCCCCATGTGCTAGACACATGTGCTATCAGATACACACAGTCGACTGACTCCCCCGGAGCATGTGCTATCTGACACACAGTCGACTGACTCCCCTGGAGCATGTGCTATCTGACACACAGTCGACTGACTCCCCCGGAGCATGTGCTATCTGACACACAGTCGACTGACTCCCCCGGAGCATGTGCTATCTTACACACAGTCGACTGACTGACTCCCCGGAGCATGTGCTATCTGACATACAGTCGACTGACTCCCCCGGAGCATGTGCTATCTGATATACACAGGCGACTGACTCCCGGAGCATGTGCTATCTGACACACAGTCGACTGACTCCCCGGAGCATGTGCTATCTGACTGATCGGAGCATGCTATCTGACACACCCAGCGGAGCATGTGCTATCTGATACACACAGTCGACTGACTCCCCCCGGAGCATGTGCTATCTGACACACAGTCGACTGACTGCCCCGGAGCATGTGCTATCTGACACACAGTCGACTGACTCCCCGGAGCATGTGCTATCTGACACACAGTCGACTGACTCCCCGGAGCATGTGCTATCTTACACACAGTCGACTGACTCCCCCGGAGCATGTGCTATCTGATATACACAGTCGACTGACTCCCCGGAGCATGTGCTATCTGATATACAGTCGACTGACTGACTCCCCCTGGAGCATGTGCTATCTGATACACACAGTCGACTGACTAACCCCCGGAGCATGTGCTATCTGATACACACAGTCGACTGACTCCCCCGGAGCATGTGCTATCTGACACACAGTCGACTGACTCCCCCGGAGCATGTGCTATCTGACACACAGTCGACTGACTCCCCCGGAGCATGTGCTATCTGACACACAGTCGACTGACTCCCCCGGAGCATGTGCTATCTGATATACACAGGCGACTGACTCCTCCGGAGCATGTGCTATCTGACACACAGTCGACTGACTCCCCGGAGCATGTGCTATCTGACACACACAGTCCCCCGGAGCGACTGACTCCCCCTGGAGCATGTGCTATCTGATACACACAGTCGACTGACTCCCCCGGAGCATGTGCTATCAGATACACACAGTCGACTGACTCCCCGGAGCATGTGCTATCTGACACACAGTCGACTGACTCCCCCGGAGCATGTGCTATCTGACACACAGTCGACTGACTCCCCCGGAGCATGTGCTATCTGACACACAGTCGACTGACTCCCCCCGGAGCATGTGCTATCTTACACACAGGCGACTGACTCCCCCGGAGCATGTGCTATCTGACACACAGTCGACTGACTCCTCCGGAGCATGTGCTATCTGATACACACAGTCGACTGACTCCCCGGAGCATGTGCTATCTGACACACAGTCGACTGACTCCCCCGGAGCATGTGCTATCTGACACACAGTCGACTGACTCCCCGGAGCATGTGCTATCTGATACACACAGTCGACTGACTCCCCCGGAGCATGTGCTATCTGACACACAGTCGACTGACTCCCCGGAGCATGTGCTATCTGAGTCGCATGTGCTATCTGACACACAGTCGACTGACTCCCCGGAGCATGTGCTATCTGACACACAGTCAACTGACTCCCCCGGAGCATGTGCTATCTGATATACACAGGCGACTGACTCCTCCCGGAGCATGTGCTATCTGATACACACAGTCGACTGACTCCCCCGGAGCATGTGCTATCTGACACAGTCGACTGACTCCCCCCGGAGCATGTGCTATCTGATACACACAGTCGACTGACTCCCCGGAGCATGTGCTATCTGACACACAGTCGACTGACTAACCCCCCCGGAGCATGTGCTATCTGATATACACAGGCGACTGACTGACTCCCCGGAGCATGTGCTATCTGACACACAGTCGACTGACTCCCCCGGAGCATGTGCTATCTGATACACACAGTCGACTGACTCCCCGGAGCATGTGCTATCTGACACACAGTCGACTGACTCCCCGGAGCATGTGCTATCTGATACACACAGTCGACTGACTCCCCGGAGCATGCTATCTGCTATGACTCCCCGGAGCATGTGCTATCAGATACACACAGTCGACTGACTAACCCCGGAGCATGTGCTATCTGATACACACAGTCGACTGACTCCCCCGGAGCATGTGCTATCTGACACACAGTCGACTGACTCCCCCCGGAGCATGTGCTATCTGACACACAGTCGACTGACTCCCCCGGAGCATGTGCTATCTGACACACAGTCGACTGACTCCCCCCGGAGCATGTGCTATCTGATACACACAGTCGACTGACTCCCCCGGAGCATGTGCTATCTGATACACAGTCGACTGACTCCCCGGAGCCCCGGAGCATGTGCTATCTGATACACAGTCGACACACAGTCGACTGACTCCCCCGGAGCATGTGCTATCTGACACACAGTCGACTGACACACAGTCGACCCCCGGAGCATGTGCTATCTGACACACAGTCGACTGACTCCCCGGAGCATGTGCTATCTGATACATCGACTGCTATCTCCCCCGGAGCATGTGCCATCTGACACACAGTCGACTGACTCCCCCCGGAGCATGTGCTATCTGATACACACAGTCGACTGACTCCCCCGGAGCATGTGCTATCTGACACACAGTCGACTGAACTCCCCCGGAGCATGTGCTATCTGACACACAGTCGACTGACATGTGCTATCTGACACCCGGAGCATGTGCTATCTGACACACAGTCGACTGACTCCCCCCAGAGCATGTGCTATCTTACACACAGGCGACTGCCTCCCCCAGAGCATGTGCTATCTGATATACACAGTCGACTGACTAACCCCGGAGCATGTGCTATCTGATATACAGCCGACTGACTCCCCCCTGGAGCATGTGCTATCAGATACACACAGTCGACTGACTAACCCCGGAGCATGTGCTATCTGATACACACAGTCGACTGACTCCCCCGGAGCATGTGCTATCTGACACACAGTTGACTGACTCCCGCCGGAGCATGTGCTATCTGACATATAGTCGACTGACTCCCCCGGAGCATGTGCTATCTGACACACAGTCGACTGACTCCCCCGGAGCATGTGCTATCTGATATACACAGGCGACTGACTCCCCCGGAGCATGTGCTATCTGACACACAGTCGACTGACTCCCCCGGAGCATGTGCTATCTGACACACAGTCGACTGCACTCTGACACACCCTGGAGCATGTGCTATCTGATACACACAGTCGACTGACTCCCCGGAGCATGTGCTATCAGATACACACAGTCGACTGACTCCCCTGGAGCATGTGCTATCTGATACACACAGTCGACTGACACAGTGCGATCTGACTCGACTGACTCCCCGGAGCATGTGCTATCAGATACACACAGTCGACTGACTCCCCGGAGCATGTGCTATCTGACACACAGTCGACTGACTCCCCCGGAGCATGTGCTATCTGACACACAGTCGACTGACTCCCCGGAGCATGTGCTATCTGACACACAGTCGACTGACTCCCCGGAGCATGTGCTATCTGATACACACAGTCATGTGACTGACTGACTCCCCGGAGCATGTGCTATCTGACACACAGTCGACTGACTCCCCGGAGCATCTGCTATCTGATACACACAGTCGACTGACTCCCCGGAGCATGTGCTATCTGACACACAGTCGACTGACTCTGATACACACAGTCCCCCGGAGCATCTGCTATCTGCATGTGCTACACACAGTCGACTGACTCCCCGGAGCATGTGCTATCTGATATACACAGGCGACTGCCTCCCCGGAGCATGTGCTATCTGACACACAGTCGACTGACTCCCCCGGAGCATGTGCTATCTGACACACAGTCGACTGACTCCCCCGGAGCATGTGCTATCTGACACACAGTCGACTGACTCCCCGGAGCATGTGCTATCTGATACACACAGGCGACTGACTCCCCGGAGCATGTGCTATCTGATACACACAGTCGACTGACTGCTATCTGATACCCCGGAGCATGTGCTATCTGACACACAGTCGACTGACTCCCCCGGAGCATGTGCTATCTGATACACACAGTCGACTGACTCCCCGGAGCATGTGCTATCTGACACACAGTCGACTGACTCCCCCGGAGCATGTGCTATCTGATACACACAGTCGACTGACTCTCCCCGGAGCATGTGCCATCTGACACACAGTCGACTGACTCCCCCGGAGCATGTGCTATCTGATACACACAGTCGACTGACTCCCCCATGTGCTATCTGATACACACATGTGCTATGTGCTATCTGACACACAGTCGACTGACTCCCCCTAGAGCATGTGCTATCTATCTGATACACACAGTTGACTGACTCCCCCCGGAGCATGTGCTATCTGACACACAGTCGACTGACTGCTATCCCCCGGAGCATGTGCTATCTGACACACAGTCGACTGAGCTGCTATCCCCGGAGCATGTGCTATCTGACACACAGTCGACTGACTCCCCGGAGCATGTGCTATCTGACACACAGTCGACTGACTCCCCCGGAGCATGTGCTATCTGACACATAGTCGACTGACTCCCCGGAGCATGTGCTATCTGACACACAGTCGACTGACTCCCCGGAGCATGTGCTATCTGATATACACAGTCGACTGACTCCCCCGGAGCATGTGCTATCTGATACACACAGTCGACACAGTCGACTGACTCCCCGGAGCATGTGCTATCTGACACACACAGTCGACTGACTCCCCTGGAGCATGTGCTATCTGACACACAGTCGACTGACTCCCCCCGGAGCATGTGCTATCAGATACACACAGTCGACTGACTCCCCCGGAGCATGTGCTATCAGATACACACAGTCGACTGACTCCCCCGGAGCATGTGCTATCTGACACACAGTCGACTGACTCCCCCGGAGCATGTGCTATCTGATACACACAGTCGACTGACTCCCCCGGAGCATGTGCTATCTGATACACAGTCGACTGACTCCCCGGAGCATGTGCTATCTGACACACAGTCGACTGACTCCCCGGAGCATGTGCTATCTGATACACACACACTGACTCGACTGACCCGGATGTGCATGTGCTATCTGATACACACAGTCGACTGACTCCCCCGGAGCATGTGCTATCTGATATACACAGGCGACTGACTCCCCGGAGCATGTGATATCTGATATACAGTCGACTGACTCCCCCATGGAGCATGTGCTATCTGATACACACAGTCGACTGACTAACCCCGGAGCATGTGCTATCTGATATAGCATGTGCTATCTGACACACAGTCGACTGACTCCCCTACACACAGGAGACTGACTCCCCGGAGCATGTGCTATCAGATACACACAGTCGACTGACTCCCCGGAGCATGTGCTATCTGATACACACAGTCGACTGACTCCCCGGAGCATGTGCTATCTGACACACAGTCGACTGACTCCCCGGAGCATGTGCTATCTGACACACAGTCGACTGACTCCCCCGGAGCATGTGCTATCTGACACACAGTCGACTGACTCCCCGGAGCATGTGCTATCTGACACACAGTCGACTGACTCCCCCGGAGCATGTGCTATCTTACACACAGGCGACTGACTCCCCCGGAGCATGTGCTATCTGATACTCCCCGGACACAGTCGACTGACTAACCCCGGAGCATGTGCTATCTGATATACAGTCGACTGACTCCCCCGGAGCATGTGCTATCAGATACACACAGTCGACTGACTCCCCCGGAGCATGTGCTATCTGACATACAGTCGACAGACTCCCCCGGAGCATGTGCTATCTGATATACACAGGCGACTGCCTCCCCCGGAGCATGTGCTATCTGACACACAGTCGACTGACTCCCCCGGAGCATGTGCTATCTGATATACACAGGCAACTGACTCCTCCGGAGCATGTGCTATCTGACACACAGTCGACTGACTCCCCCCGGAGCATCTGCTATCTGATACATACAGTCGACTGACTCCCCGGAGCATCTGCTATCTGATACACACAGTCGACTGACTCCCCCGGAGCATGTGCTATCTGACACACAGTCGACTGACTCGCCCCGGAGCATGTGCTATCTGACATACAGTCGACAGACTCCCCGGAGCATGTGCTATCTGATACACACAGTCGACTGACTCCTCCCGGAGCATGTGCTATCTGATACACACAGTCGACTGACTCCCCCGGAGCATGTGCTATCTGTCAGGCCTTTCTAAATATGGATTAACAAAAGACAAAAGGAGAGCCTTATATTACAAGAAACCTGTGTGGAGAAAAAGAATGCAAACAATGCAAAATATCAAACAGAAGCTTAGAGGGCAAGGGAGCGTGCAGGAAAAAGGCAGATATAGCATTGTATCCTTGAACGTACAGAACATTCTCATCTGTGGGATGAATGTTGCAGAGAACAGTGGGCCCCAGTAGTAGTTGATATTCATGGCAGTCTGCCGTCTGAACTCTGTGCTCTTGGAGGGCTGGGGAGAAACCCGAGGAGCACGCAGCTCAGCGCCCCTTCCCTTGCTTGTGGCAGCAGCCTAAGATGGCTGCCAGAGCCTGGTGTAAACAAGGCAGAGAATGAAGCGCTACATTTCTCCAGCCTGTATGCCAGGGACTGCAGGGGCAGTACTAACAGAGTGTTTAGGGTGGAGTTAACTCCTTCCCATCTCCAGCTTCCTCACGTTTAACATGAGAGAAGAATTACAGATGGCTTTAAAAACATGAGGAGGAAATTAGGTATTATGCAATAAGGAGTATAACAAGACTAGCTAACTTCAACCGGGACAGAGAGAGAAAAAAAGAATCAAATCTGAAGGTGCTAGCATTTGAAACTAGAGGAGAAAACTGGTGACCTTATTGTCAGTGTTTCCAAAAACAACACCCCTTTATTTGTGCCCCACTTAACAGGGGGTCCCCTCTAAGATTTGGCGGTTAACTTCAGAATGGCTGCAGTAGGCTGAATCTCCCTTGAAAAGCAAATGTTTTGGAATTCTTTCCAAAGGGTATCAGCACTGGACAATTAAGGAACCTGATTTTTTAAAACTTTTTTTTTTACAATAAATAATCTGTGCCAACCAATTTAAAACATTAATTTGATAAGAGGACAATTGGACAGACATGTATACACACATTCTATTCAAATTAAAATGCACTAGTGGAAACACATATGATTAAATGCATATGTAAAACGAGTAGGACGTTGCAGATCAGCCCTCAAAGGTGATTAAAACCAAGGAAAATACGCATTCAACATCGATTTATTTGTCCAGCTAACTATCAAATCAATGGAGTGAAGACGCTCTAAAAAGAGATCACAATAAATAAAATAAAAACTCAGCCTTTCCAGATCTTTTTATTTTCTGAGAAATAAGGCGGGAGGACGAAGGAGAAAATAAGTGGGAATTAAAAAAAAGAAAAGAAATTCCTCTCTGCGCTGCGGCTGTGCGTCGCACAAAGAGGCAGGGGGGAGGGCACACGCCTGCAGCTCCCGGCAGCTCATTCGCCAGAGGAATGTTTGAGTGCATACATTATCTGGTAAGGAGGCCCAGGGCTGTGAAAGATAGTGCTGACATCACCATCTATAAATGGCTGGGCTTTGAGACACTGGGAGGGAAAACAAAACCCTTTCCCCACACACACTTCCCCTCCCCCTAAAAACAGCATGCTCGAGTCTCGACCAGATGAAAGTGGTTTGCTTGTTTCTATGAGAATAAAGGAAGCTGGGATTTCAAATCTGACCTGTGATTTTTGTGCATTTGTAAACCATCTGCTATATGTTACAAATACTTTGACACACCGAATACGTCCAGGAATGTCATGCGCATTGTTTTGTTGCTATTCGGGTAATGTAGTATTACCTCCAGTAATGCAAAGTTACAAAAAGCAGGCAACATTTTATTATATGCAACAAAAAATATATATATATTGATTCGAAGCACGACGCAAATTAACCAAAAAGAGTCTGTGTAAGGGGAAACACATCGTCCTTCCAGCGCAGGCAGGGTTAACCACCAGTCTGTCGTCTCTCTCCCTCCCTCCCTCCCCCCTTTGTGTCCGCAGCACATTCCTGAATAAATGATGTTTTGAACAAGGCTGGTAACCCATGGCAACAGCAGAGCATAGCGGTGGCACTGCAGAGTAACCTTTGGGAAGGCAGTATTTTCATCTGCTGTAAACTTTTCCTGGCTGGGGAGAAAGGGAGGAATGGGAGGAGGGGGAGACAGGCTGGCATCCCTGGCTGGCCAACAGAAGGAAAACATACTGATGTGATTTGAGAATGTAAGCTGAAACAGTCCACTGAAAGCCTGGCCTCTACAGACTAGGTTTGTTTGAGGAGAAATGGGGTTGGAATTATATTTCTACACTGTAACTGAAGAACATTCATAATCACGTAGCTGCTGTTATGAGCAGTTATATGTTTGTTATCTGGAGGTAAATGTGTCACGAGGTGCTGGAATTAACTGTTTAAGTGGTTATGCACAGCAATAACACAAAATCCCCTTTAACCTCGTAAAAAAAAACTACATTCTACATTTTTTTTTTTTTAACTAGGCAAGTCAGTTAACAACAGATTCTTATTTACAATGAGGTCCTACCGAGGCCAAACCCAAACTGGAGGCCGCTGGGCCAGTTGTGCGCCACCCTATGGGACAATACCCCAAGAAATGATGCAACTCATCATTCAAGACATCAGAGATATCAGTCAACCACTTAAGTTGAGGATAGACACAACAGACAGACAGACGTCTGTTGCACCAGCAGGACCTCTTTCGCTTGGCCTCCCCTCCTAGGTCTATGTGATGGAGCAGAAACCCCCTGCAATTCCATCGACACCAGCCTTCCTCCTACTCCCGATGACACTGCACACGCTCTGTTCGGCTTGGCACTAACAGCCGCGGACGTACTTTCACAATGCCCATATTTTCAAACATGTATTTCAGCCGATTAGATGTGATCCGTGCAATTCTTAGAAGTTGCAAAGGGAGGGCATATACATAGACACTTTCAGAAAAATGTCTGAAGAAAATGTGGTCCCTTTTCAGTTCACAGTCATCATTTTTTCACCAGACAACCTATAAGTATAGAAGGTGTTTATCAACTAAACCGATTCCGGGATTTCACGCAACATATCAGCTATTCCAGACGCAATCTAGCGAGAGGCTAGAGTTTGTTACCTCAGGTAATTCAGAGGTCTGAAGGAGAGAAAAGAAAAGATACAGTGTTTTGCACTCAGAATGAAGGCGGTGGTGGTACGACGTGAGTGTGTGTGTGTGTGTGTGTGTGAGGCTGCATTTGAATCTAACGAGTGAGGAGTCTTGTGAATTCTAAACAGGTCGAGAGCAAGAGAGGGAGAGAGAGAGAGAAGAGAGAGAGATCCTTCCCTGAGGGGTGTCTGAGTGAGTAGGTGCCTCTGCTCCCTCCTTTGCATGCACACTGCAACCTGAAACCTAAAGTATTGAGACAGCCAAAGGCACCTTAACCATGGAAGGGCTGCTCTGTTCAGTTTTAGCATGACAATAGAGACATGTTCCATCCCAAACCAGGTGCTTTGTTGCCTCTCAGCACCTGGGATAGATAGGCCAATGGAAACTGAGGCACTGCAATGCACCATTAGATGGGTCGCTACAATTCAATGCCTCAATCCCAAGGTTTCTATAGGACTGTTTTTGTTGGGGGTGTGCACATGTTGGTAAATAGAGAGATTATTTTGGATATACTATAGTCGGATAATGCCGTCTGGGAGATGAAAAAAGTGAGAAAATGAGTGTGAGATTTGTTTTTAAATCAGACTTGGAGAAAGGGGGGGGGGGTGTCGCTTACTCACTCAGACAGCTGCTTTCTCTATTCGAACCGATGAGCCAATTTGTGTGAACCAAATTTGAGAAACTCGACACTAACAACCCCGTCTTCCTCTGGCGTACAACCAATTATTTTGACCATAGCATTCCCCAGGCGGTAAAAACCCTACTTTGAAACAGGGACGGTAACCAGGACAGAGTATTCAAAGCTAACTACGGGCAGTCGGTCAGAGCATTACATTAGAAGACAGGAGTCTCTGAGGGAAAAGTCCTTACTCACCTCTCTATCTAAAGAACCATCTCATAACCCACCAACGAGCAGGGATGATAAAGTACAAAGGCCGCCACCTCCAACAATCCCAGGCTGGAGGACAGACCCCATCTAAACTCAGACACGTCAGCCCAATGTTTAGGCTTAGGCTACATCTGGGCTGCTACCTTCACATGACCAAATACTCCTCAACGGGCGTATCAAAGCTCTTCTCCTCCATTAACCAGTATATATGTACATCGGTTGGTGCTCTTGGGAAGAAGATACTAGTTTGTGACATGTTTCCGGGACATACACTGCAGCCATTGTCTTAATCTCTTCCTGAGCTCACGTACAGAAGGCTCTAGTTGAGCCTGGTTGGTATTTATGGGGTTATCTGACCTCCCAGTCTCGACCTGCTCTATGCGCTCCATGGCACAGAGCCACGTGGGATTGGGAACCATGCTGCCTGCTGCAGACTGTGTGTACATAGGACCATTTGTCTCCATAACCCAGAGCAACGCTAGGCTATTAAGCGCGACTCACAGCTACATAACAGGCATGCACCAACCGTGCTATATATCTATATTATCACCGGCCAATGGAACAGTGAGGAACCGTGTCCAATGACCGCCTGCCTGCTGCATTGAAAACGAGGAATACCTTCCCTTTGGCTATACGGAGGCATGTGCAACAATTTTCAGACAGAAGCACACACACACAGCGTAAACACGGGGAAATCGTAGTACTGCTTGAGCATGCACCAATACTACAACCATCAGAAAGATGAGCTGTCGTTAGTGAGAAGCATGCCGTAACAGCTGACTGTTACAAGCACCTGGAGGAGAGCAACATGACATTCAATGCCAACTTGTTGACGCCGCTTTTTCTTGTCTTGCCGAGAGGCACAGCCGTTGAAATTGTGGGCATATCCAATGCAAGGAACCTATTTGCCATTCAGATAGATGCAACTAAGTGACTCATTAGGGGGAAGGGGGTCTGTCAATGTGCCCTTGAGCAAGAAACTTAACCCTAAATTGCTCTTGTAAGTTGCTCTGGACAAGTGTGTCTGCTAAATGACTAAAACGTTCATTTAAAATGGAAAAATATTTAAGCAGGGATCATCCCTGTAGAATGTAACACAAAGTTACTTTGACATAGTGAAAGGGGTTATGAATAAAAACCTGGCATCATCTGAGATATATATATATATATATAAATATATCTGAGAAAAGAAAAGTACATGGTTAACTTGGCTTTGCAGCAAGGTGTGTGTGTGTAATAAACACTTATGAATATAAAACACTTTTGAACCAGATGTTAATGTCAAAGGTTGTCATCTCCAATTAGAGCAAATCTTATGTCAGGGACAACATTGTAAATAGTTAAAATGCTATGGTTGAGAAATATACTACCTCAGGTGACCCGGAGTTTGTAACAGTCTAAACTTGTTAAATAAAACTGACATTTCACCCAGGGTTAATATCAATGGAATTTATTACAATTTACTCAGCTCCAAGGCACATTACAAGTCTTCTGTTACTACAGAAATGTATAAACAAACAGTTTACGTTCATGTACAGCATTTTGCTCTACCTTTTTAAGCATCCGTGCATCATCAAAGCAAACTGGAAGAGAAATTAATAACACGTAGTAAAATATTTTTGATCACAAGATGAAAAGAGATATTTGCTGTAAAAAAAAACATTACAAATTAAAGATATGAAATAAAATAAGGGGAAAAAAAAGTCCCCATATTGATTTGTACCCAATACAGGAGTTAGGGCAATGTAACCTGTTATTGGATATTCACTATGAGTAGTTTCATTTTACAGACATATATTCATTGGGAGTAGAAACTGGCCTTTTTATAATGAGAGAAGTGCATTAATTGGAAGGAATAAAACTGCAGCAGTGATTATAAAGTTAGTGCTTTAACTCGTCACTGCCACCCAAATACAACACTACTACCCGTCAAAACACCCTCCATAACATTAGGCGACATGACATCACATGTTCCTTTGTTTAAAAAAAAAAAACAGTCATGAGGTGGAGAACGTCTCTGTACATCGACTATTTTTGTCCGTTTTGAGTAATCACACGTGTATATATTCAACTAAAATTCACGTTTCTATGGGAAGCCATAGATCACACCTATGGGTCTCTCTCCTTTTTTACCTTAACGTCCCCAGCTAATATTGTTGCTATCTCACCTTGCATGAACGCCCAAGGCACATTAGAACCTACCAGGGGGCATTTCTCTCCGCTAGGACAATACACCTCGCCAGTTGCTCCCTGCGCTTTGATGCTCTCTCGAGAACAAGGGAAACAGAATTTATGGTTGGGAACTGACGGACACTGAACGAAATGGGTATCCTCTAAACGTTCGTGGCAAATGGTACAACACAGAGGTCCGTTGTTTGCCATGGGAGAATCTGGAATGTTTTGCGCGTGGACCTGATCCATGCCAGAATGCGCATTGGACTGAGAGGGAGTCCCGGCCAGATTGAGCTCTCCGTTACGGGAAGCCAAACGCCTCTGCCCAGAAACAGAGGCTGGGGAGACTGGGCTGCTGTTGTTATGCCTGGTGGATGTTGTAGAGTGAACAGAGTTGTTGTCCTTCGGAGAGTGCGCATTGCCCAACGTGTCCGCGACAGACATGAGCGCGGCCATTGGAGACTGTCCATTCTGGGGCGCAGATTCAGGGGGTGTGGCGCGACTTGAGTGAACAGAATGGCCAGGGCCAAGCGGCGGAGGTCCCCCGTGTGAGGCACCGAATGATCCGGATGCCATGGTCAGTTTTAACGCCTCGCTCTGGCTGGCCATCCACTGCTGCCTCTGCTGTTCTTGTTCAGATAGTTTCAGCGCGCTCTCTACAGAGTCAGGTTCTGGGGAGGCTTTACGCTTACGTACGCCAGTCCTCGGTGCACTCGTAGATGGCAAGGCACGAGGGATGTTGACCAAAGCAGTGGGCAGCAATGGGCAGCTGGCATCGATGTAGGGCTGAGGCAACATTTCAACCCCCAGCCCCTCTTTGAAGAATCGGACGGATTCGGGCAACAAATCACCCAGGAGTCGCCAGTCCCCCGAACCATGCTTTTTCTCATACTCCAAATATTTAAAGCCCGAGGAAAGCCCTCTGCCAAAGTCTTTCATGCAGTCCTGATACATTTGTTTGGCCACCCCTGATGCGCTGGAAAATATATTACCAGATCCACTTGGGTACTCGACAAATATTTTCAATTCATAGTCCATTCCAGGCTTTGACACTGCATCGAAAGCAAACACCCTACCCACGAGTGAATGATCCTTTTTAAATCTCACATCAAACGGGGAGCTGTTCGAAAGAGTAACCAAAGTGTCCCTTACTATTTTGGGTTTGTTTCCCCAGTCTTCGTTTCTGTTCCTTAAACTTTCACTGAGCTCAGCCAAAGCCTCTGCGTTACGCTGTTTCTCTTTCAGATCTCTCTCTTGGTCAGTGCTCGACACAGAACCTGGTCGTTTACCTTGTTCTGACATGGACTGAGCGGCCATGGACAAAGAGGGTCCCACAATGGATGGGGGAGGGGGGCGGCTGGACAGGCTATGCGGGGCTATGGCTGTTGCCGAGGAGGGTCCATTCAACATGGTCTGTGGGAGAAGGTTGGGGGGAACGTTCATTTGTCCTGGGACCGCAGCGAGACCGTGGCTCCGACGGGAGTTCGGGCTCTGTCGGTTCAGTTCTGGGGGACCATCGTCCGGTTTGGGGAACCCATTTGGACCGCTCATTCCATTGGGAAGTCTGCTGGCATGGGCGCCAATACTAGAGTAGTCAAAGCGAGGTCTTTCCGCACTCAGAGAGTAGCGGTCCATCCCCGACTGTTGTTGTTTAGAGGGTCCATCCACATGGCTGATTTGCACCGTCTCCTTGGCTGATATTGCCGACTGTGTTTTTACTGTGGGCGGCGGTGGTGGACCGGGGGATCTCCCCCCTTGGAAACCATGAGCTCGTTTGAGGTGGCGTGCAGTTTCGATAACAAACTCGATCCGATCCGCACCTTCATAATTCACACAACCCCTGCACACTGCCTCCGTAAAATCCCATATCATAGCCCACGGCATACGGGGTAAATCGCACAGGTAACATGACTGTCTCCGAGATGACGATACTTGTGCAGAAGACATGTTTAATGTCCCTTGCCTTGGTCCTTTTCCCCCAGATTCTTCGTTTGGAATTATTTTCAGTCCCTGAATTTGTCACACAAAATAAACCCTCTTCTTCTCCTGCTCCTCTCCTGACTTCTGATTGCCAGTGACTTGCAGTGTTGGGTTGTAAGAATGAAATTTGCTTTAAGCGCGCTTCACATCCTTACTTAGTTTGTGATTTGGAATTTTGATTGTGCCTCCACGTCTCCTCTCCCCAATTGGAATGCCACCTGGCTGGAGCAGTGACGCAAGCACCACGTTCCGCAGTTCCTTTGAAACAAATGACATGCCACTTGTTGCTTTCCAAACGCGCAAACTCAAACCACTCCCTCCTAATCTTCTGAATGGACTGGGAGCTCGGCTACACGAGCGCACGATGCTGACCAAATTACATGCAGCAGAATACGGGTTTGCACAATATTGGCATTTATATTAGATGTAATCATTATACCATTCATTATTATTAAATAAACATTTATTCTGTTTCAAACAGGTTACTTTTGCTTATGTCAGCAAAACTAAACCTTCAATATGGTAAAACAATTTATGATAATGAAACAAACTAATTTCTTATGCGTCGTGCTTGCAATGCAAGGACAGAATAATACATGATTTTATATCAAACTACTCACTGAATCAAACAAAACGCCTGGTTAAAATACAAACGCCAGGCTGTTGTCTACTTTTATGTATTCCAGTTAATTTCTGACCAAAATATGCTGCTAATCTGATTGAATTTGGCAACCGATTCATTGCATATGAGTGATTACAATAACAGTTGATTACAATAACAGTTGTAAGCATAAGAACATGTTTGTTTTTTTAAGCACAGTGTGATGGCTAAAATAAATCGCGGTAGCTCAGCAATACCCTCTAATAATTACACTGGGCTAGTTGAGCACGAGCTAGGGGTTCCCAACATGTTGATTGTTAACCTATGTACAGACAAGCATAGTCTGCACTGCGCCCCATCCATCCTCCCCCCTTTCCCCAGTCTCCCCTTCCTGATTAACAACACCCAGTAGGCAGGCGGACCAGAATTTTCTGGAAGAGGAAGAAAAACAGCGTAAGGCAGCAAAGGGAGGAGGGAAGAAAAGTAATATATTGCCGTCTACACATACCGCTGGCACAGTATTGAACGGTGGTGGTGTGTTCCCTCCGTCCAGCCAAGAAGGGGCCAAGTATGGCCTCGGTCAAGAAAGAGTCAGCGCCATGCCGCCGCTTTCCCAAAACAATGTTGCTTTCACTGTACCGTGCTTTTAGGCTAAATGGGTACCGTGTGCACAATGGTGAGTAGTTGTAAATACGGTGTTTTGAGTACAGTACAGACTGTAATTACAAACACTGATAATGTCTCTGAAGTCACAGTATATGAAATATGCGAAACACGTAGTATGCAAAGTCAGACCAAATTAGATGATTGCACTTCAACATATTAACTGCCTTCCTTAACTATATACCCAATATAAAATCATCAGCAATACCAGATTTTTCTCCCAGCCCATCCAGTGGCGGGGGAAGCTAGAAACAACAACAGGACTAAAAGAAAAGATGGATTGGTGTTTTTCTTCAGAGTCGGTGCCAGACAGAGCAGGCTCTATGACTACCAGCAGCAGGCAGCAGCTGAGATTGTTATGTGGACAACTGTCACTTTATTTGTGCTCCAGGGATTGTGAAGGACAGGCAATGAAAGAGACAGCCATCATCAGTCAGAATTGGAGCAGACACAGACCTGGGCCGGGGAAGAGAAAAGTCTGTTTGTTCCATTTACTCCAACACTAAGCTCAATACTATTCCAACACTATCAATAGCTGTGCCTGACGAGCGTGGAGCACAATCGTACAGTTATAAAAGGTCAATGATCCTCAAAGCATGTGGCAACACAGTGTTGTAGACATATGGATGGACTTAAAACATAAGCGTATAAGAAAACTATGCCACATCAACTAACTAACCAGCGACATGTATCCATCCATGTAAGTGGTCGTTCGGCAGTTTAAATATCATTTGCAGAACTCAACATCGCGGCAATATTAAAATCATCTAATTCTGCCTCGGACGACTTCAAAAACAACCAGATACATAACTCTACACACTGTCTGCCTCAGCACCAGCCTCGAGCTCCCCTCCTTCCTGAAAGGATCCTGTGCAATCCCCACGGTCCCTCATGCATACACTGAGCTGCTCACACACCAACTTGAGCTCTCTCTCTCGCTCTCCCTCTTTGTGGAAAATTTTGCGGGGCCCACACAGTCAAGCGCAGGGGTTAATTTTTTGCTTCCGCTAAGCACCTGGCAAGTTGCCAGACAGATGAATTCTGGGAAAAGGTGAGACTTGCCAAGTACAAACTGCCAACATTAAGCAGGCCTGACAGCTCCTCTTTTCCTCCAAACTTGGCAGCAGTTCAAAGTGCTCTTTCATTTGAGATGTTGGCAGACTGCCAGCAGCATGCAGATACAGTGTATTCAGACGCCTTGACTATTTCCACATGGTGGAAAAAGCCTTATTCAGCCTTCTTCTAGAATGGATTAAATTGTCCCCCCCCCCAAATCTACACACAATACCCCATAATGACAAAGCAAAAACTGGTTGTTAGAAATTGTTGTACATTTATTAAAAATTAAAAACAGATATCACATTATTCATAAGTATTCAGACACTTTACTCAGTACTTTGTTGAAGCACCTTTGGCAGTGATTACAGCCTCGAGTCTTCTTGGGTATGATGCTACAAGCTTGGCACATCTGTATTTGCGGAGTTTCTTCCATTCTTCTCTGCATTTTCTCTCAAGCTCTGTCAGGTTGGATGGGGAGCATCACTGCTCAGCTATTTTCAGGTCTCTCCAGAGATGTTCGATTGGGTTCAAGTCCAGGCTCTGCCTGGGCCACTCCAAGTACATTGAGATACTTGTCCCGGTCATTGTACTGTTGGAAGACGAACCTTCACCCCAGTCTGAGGTCCTGCGCATTCTGGAGCAGGTGTTCATCAAGGATCTCTCTGTACTTTGCTCTGTTCATCTTTCCCTCGATCCTGACTAGTCTCCCAGTCCCTGCTGCTAAACATCCCCACAGTATGATGCTGCCACCACGCTTCACTGTAGGGATGGTGCCAGGTTTCCTCCAGATGTGACGCTTGGCATTCAGGCCAAAGAGTTCAATCTTGGTTTCATCAGACCAGAGAATATGGTTTCTTATGGTCTGAGAGTCTTTAGGTGCCTTTTGGCAAACTCCAAGCGGGCTGTCATATGCCTTTTACTGAGGACTGGCTTCTGTTTGGCCACTCTACCATAAAGGCCTGATTGGTGGAGTGCTGCAGAGATGGTTGTCCTTCTGGAAGGTTCTCCCATCTCCACAGAGGAACTCTGGAGATTCTTCAGAATGACCATCGGGTTCTTGGTCACCTCCCTGACCAGGCCCTTCTCCCCCGATTGCTCAGTTTTCCTGGGCGGCCAGCTCTAGGAAGAGTCTTGGTGGTTCCAAACTTCTGATGGAGGCCATGTTGTTCTATGGGACCTTCAATGCTGCAGACATTTTTTGGTACCCTTCCCCAGTCCAATCAATAGAACTTACCATGGGTGGACTCCAATCAAGTTGTAAAAACATCTTAAGGATGATCAATGGAAACAGGATGCACCTGGGCTCAATACCGAGTACCATAGCAAAGGGTCTGAATACTAATGTAAATAAGGTATCCTTTTTTTTAAATATAAATGTGCAAAAATGTCTAAACCTGTTTTCGCTTTGTCATCATGGGATATTGTGTATAGATTGATGAGAAAAAACATTAATTGAATCCATTTTAGTATAAGGCTGTAATGTAACAAAATGTGGAATAAGTTTAGGGGTCTGAGCACTTTCCGAATGCACTGAAGACTACTTTACCTACTCTATCCTCTCACTCTCAGATGGAGCTGATAAATGCCGCTGTCGTTGTCATGGGGATCATTCTGAGCTAGGTGGCAGACCGGAGTGGTCCTGTAAATAACTGCATCTACTTTTCTCTCTCTCTCCTTTGCTCTTTCCTTTTATGCAAATACTCTTCACACACACACACACAACTTGTTAACTTAAACTGTTCTTAGAGTTGAGAAAATACAGCCTTTATCCCTTTAATGCTGAAATTGTAAAGGTCTTTGAAAAGCATTGTCCCTATTCTCCTTTGCTCCGTTTTAAGCATACTGTATGCCAATAATATACACTACCATTAAAATGTATGGGGTCACTTAGAAATGTCCTTGTTTTTGAAAGAAAAGCACATTTTTTGTCCATTAAAATAACATAAAATTTACCAGAAATACAGTGTTTACATTGTTTATGTTGTAAATGACTACTGTAGCTGGAAACGGCAGATGTTTCATGGAATATCTACATAGCCATACAGAGGCCCATTATCAGCAACCATCACTCCTGTTTTACAATGGCACGTTGTGTTAGCCTTTTAAAATGATAACCTTGGATTAGCTAATTGATCATTAGAAAACCCTTTTGCAATTATTTTAGCACAGCTGAAAACGGTTGTTCTGATTTAAAAAAGCAATAAAACTGTCCTTCTTTAGACCAGTTGAGCATCAGTATTTGTGGATTCGATTACAGGCTAAAAATGCCCAGAAACAAAGACCTTTCTTCTGAAACTCATCAGTCTATTCTTGTTCTGAGAAATTGCAAAGAAACTAAAGATCTCATATAACGCTGTGTACTACTCCCTTCACAGAACAGCACAAACTGTCTCTAACCAGAATAGAAAGAGGAGTGGGAGGCCCTGCCAAGAAGGCCAGCGTCTCGGAGTCGCCTCTTCACTGTTGACGTTGAGACTGGTGTTTTGCGGGTACTATTTAATGAAGCTGCCAGTTGAGGACTTGTGAGGCATCTGTTTCTCCAACTAGACACTCTAATGTACTTGTCCTCTTGCTCAGTTGTGCACCAGGACCTCCCACTCCTCTTTCTATTCTGGTTAGAGACAGTTTGCACTGTTCTGTGAAGGGAGTAGTACACAACGTTGTACAAGATCTTCAGTTTCTTGGCAATTTCTCACATGGAATAGACTTCATTTCATAGAACAAGAATAGACTGATGAGTTTCAGAAGAAAGTTATTTGTTTCTGGCCATTTTGAGCCTGTAATCAAACCCACAAATGCTGATGCTCCAGATACTCAACTAGTCTAAAGACCAATTTTATTGCTTTATTAATCAGAACAACAGTTTTCAGCTGTGCTAACATAATTGCAAAAGGGTTTTCTAATGATCAATTAGCCTTTTAAAATGATAAACACGGGTTAGCTAACACAACGTGCCATTGGAACACATGAGTGATGGTTGCTGATAATGGGCCTCTGTACGCCTATGTAGATATTCCATTTTAAAAAATCCTCAGTTTCCAGCTACAACATTAACCATGTCTACACTGTATTTCTCATCCATTTTATGTTATTTTAAATGGACAAAAAATTCGCTTTTCTTTCAAAAACAAGAATTTCTAAGTGACCCCAAACTTTTGAATGGTAGTGTACATATTAGAGCGTATGAAATAATCACAGTCAAAGATTAATGGGCAAAATTAGGGAGGACAAATTCAAAGACAAGATATCCAATGATTCTTTCAAATCCTGAAAAAAATGACTGACCACAATTTTTGTTTTCTTTCTCCCTTACCTGGATTGCGCTGGTTGCTGGCAGCCGTCGTTGGGCATTGCCATGGCAGCCCTCGCAGAAGATTGCTGCTGCACACCTCTGGTTGCCAAGCTGTTGCTGTTGTTAGGGATAGCCTCCAGAAGTCTGCCATTTCCTGCAGAGACAGAGAGACATCAGCAATCAGCCACTCAGTCTCAGACACCTGCATCAGCTCAGTCAGCACTTTATCTCCCCCTCTCACAGTATTCTACACAGGGACACAGGAATTCACATTGCACAATGAGCTGATTGCTTCACAGGGCCTCATGGGTTTCTGCTTACATTTTCATCGCAATCTCTTTCTTCTGTGGATCATTTGCTATACTACCGACTTTGTCACACAGAAATTGCATCAATATCGATTGTTGGATCCAAATGGCTTTTCTCTCTAGGCTAATGAGTTCATGAGTAAAAGGCAGATGGGTGATATTGGTTGTATTCATAGCAGTTAAATACACATATGGATAACATACGCATAACATATGGATAGAACACTCTGACTGTCTGGTACAGGGGTAGGCAACAGGCACTTAATGTTTTTGATTTAAATGACCTTGAAGACCAGTTGTTGTTGAATTTAGACAATCATTGAACTGGTCAATTAGCTCAGTTGGTCAGGTGTGGTGCCTAGTTGGAACAAAATCCTAGCCCTGGTCTGTATGGTCTAGCTAGCATAATCAAAGGAGAAAGGTCTCTTCCCACTTAAAACAATATTGACTCCAACCAGTCAGGAAGCGAGAGGTTTTACTCCGCCCAAAATCTGTCAATGAAAATAAGTCTATGAAGTGAGGAATTTTTGGATGGAGGTCAATGAGTGTCGAATACATGAAAAAAATAATAATAATACAAATAAATCTATAATTTGCTAAGTGAGGCTTATTTGATCGAATAGAAGTTTCGTAATGGTTAGGTTGTTAAGAATGCACTGATATAAGTGGATGCACATGGTATTTCGGCTACTTTGGGAAAAAAAGAGACTACAGCATCTCGGAGTTGTGCCTGTTGTCATAGAAAAAGATAGGAGGGCTCATCAAGGATATAACCCGTTCTGGCACAGACATTGCCATTGAGGGCTTGCACCATTTTGAAGTAGTTAAAAGGGTGAGGATTCCTATGAGTTGGGAGACATCAGCCAATGAAAAAGAAAATTGACTACTTTAAAATGGAGATAGCCTCAATGGCACGGCCATGCTGTCACAGATGCTATAATGATATAGATACAAAGCTGAGTCCTCTATCTATCTCTATGGCCTGTTCACATGCATATCTGCCCTCTCTTTGGCTAGAATGGTCCCACCTGATCTCACCTCCTCCCACCTGCCTTCAATCTTTGATGTATTTCCATTGTTAGAATGTTCCGTTGACTATCTCGTCAATATAATAGACCAACATGCTGTCCTCTACAGCTCAGTTGGTAGAGCATAGTGCTTGCAACACCAGGATGCTGAATGAAAGGATTGGTCGCCTGATTGTCCTCCATCAGCTAGTAATGCATGCCCCACCACGCCCCCTGCTGACCATCAGCTGCAGCCCAGGCCATGGCAGGTAAGGGCACCACGCTAATAATATATAGTCTGCCATTTCTGTTCAAAAGGGCATCTCTACAGGGGCCAGACATGACCCGAAGTGGTATTTCTCAGGCATTGTAATGGCAGCATGGAATCCAATCAATGATGAGTGACAAAACCTAAAATGGTGGACTTAAATTATAAAAAGAACCTTCTATAAAGTAACCTAAACTACGAAGTCATGTTTTGGATCACCCGGAAGAAAGTGGATGCTTACCAAAACACATTAAAAGATTTCCTTTGCTTATCATAAAGGTGTGTTCCACTGGTAATTATGAGTCTACAAAAGCTATCCAAAATGAGGACCCCGGTGAAGTCACCGTTAAAATGCTGTGTTTTTATGCAGATCAGAAAAGCAAATACATCCCAATTGACACCTTATTCCCTACATAGCGCACACCATTTGGGGTACCATAGGGTACCATTTGGGAGGCATTTACCTCATGTGATCTGGTGCTGGGAGGAAACACCCCTCAAAGAGGAGAAAATTAGTCCCGAGTCTGTGTCATTCATCAGAATTAGGCCCAGGCTGACAGATGAATGCTATAACTGTGTGTGTGAGTGGGGGTTCTAGTATGGCTGGGGCTTAGTCTGTGTGTATCCGGATGACTGATGATGAAACACTTGAAGATGACATCACATTTTAAAAATAGGAGACTACCGAGCGAGTGCTTCTCGAAGACACGTTTTTATTTTATTTTTTATTTTACCTTTATTTAAGCAGGCGAGTCAGTTAAGAACAAATTCTTATTTTCAATGACGGCCTAGGAACGGTGGGTTAACTGCCTTGTTCAGGGGCAGAGCAACAGATTTTTACCATGTCAGCTCGGGGTTTCGATCTTGCAACCTTTCGGTTACTAGTCCAACGCTCTAACCACTAGGCTACCTGCCGCCCCTATGGGAAAGTAGTGCCGTTGTGTTCCAGTCAGATTCCTCAACATGAATTAATTATGAGAAACAGAGAAGGGCAAAGCCACTGCGATGTGTGACATGTAATTTGAGGCATTCTAGCTACATCTAGATAGTACTCCACATTTATCTACAGAAATCAGATACCATGGGTCTCGGTACCAAATCGATACCGTGGTCAGTTATCGTGATTGGCGAAGGAACTGACCCCACTTGTGTTTGTTGATTTCCAAGATAAATCATTGATTCTAAAATGACGGTTCACACACTGGTCTCCTTGAACTGCAATTATCTTGTCATTATGTCAGAAGGTTTTACATCGTGTAAACGACGGTGTTCTGGAAATCGACAAGAGCGATCAATTGTAAGTGGCCTGAATCATGTCATGGGTTGTTTCACATATGGTTTGATGATGTGCTTGAGAAACAAAGGACTATAAATAGCAAATTCTCAAAGAGAGCAGTTTGGCAGCTGGTGAAAAGAAAAATAGAGATTAAAAAAAAAGAGAAACTGCAAAAGGAGAAGAAATAGCATGGTTGCCATGACAACTGGTTTGGAGGTACTACCAGCAACAAAATGGTGCCACTTCAGACATCTTATGGCATAACATACTAGTCTGACTAACACCTAACAGAGTATGGAACGTCTCTTTGATGTTGTCGGCACAATGCGTCCATAATGAAGGGCGCTGTGTTTTTACTGGTTGGCTCTTCGCTGTGTCTTTCTCACTTAAAACACTCACACACAACCCCCAAACATTACAACATTTGGATCAAAAACAACGAGAGGCATCACCCGCCCCCCCAAAAAAATATTCACAAATAAATTGGAGAGAACCAATCAAACCCGTCGCACAACTTCTGAGTGAATATTGCATTAACAAACTGCCCCCTTTCCAGACCAGTGTCTCACAGCTCTCCCTGCGCTATGAGTCACGTGGGTCGAGTCTGCCAGGCTAACAACATCCTCCCTCTCCCTCAAACATGCTCTAATCACTACAATAACCAGTTAGTAACACCAAATATGTGTAGTACATAAAGTACATTTCATCACCGTGCTTGTTATGCCGCAGTGATAGCTCATGAACATTTATGTCCAGCTTGAATAAATTCTAATGGATAGAAATTGCAAGCGATGATATATATGTGAACAGACCGCTATTCGATACAAATGTTAAATGCCCGTACTCAGTGCATTCCCTTATCACGACTGTGTCCCTCTGACTGCATTACTGGCTTTAATAGGGAGGCTGGTCAAGTAACACCGTTGTAACACTGTTGGCCAAACAAAGCAAGGGTATCGAGTCAAACTTACAAGACCAATGCATTTCCCAAATGTCTCCCTTCATTTCTGACAGCACCCGCTCACGATCCACCCATACAGACAAACACACACGGATGATTTCGAAGCCATAATTAACACTCCGCTCACCCCCCACACATCCATCACCATGGATACCAATTCTAGAGAGGGAGGCCTATTCAATTTCGAGGGGAAGACTGTCCAAGGCTTTCAGACGGCAGTGTCTAGGGTGTAGCAGAGAACCTGGCACTGATCTTTCTCCCCAACATGTAGCACTAGACTGCACACAAATTGCAGTTGAACAGAGGACAGAGGAGGAGGAGGAGCCAGTAATAGTCCTTGTGGTGAATGACACAATGACCAGAATAGTAGTTATATGACCTTTCTGAAGGTACGGTTGTTGTCAGTGTGCACTCATTCAAAATGGCTGAGTGTATATACACACTATCAACAAGAACTATATTTGTTCAACCCTGGTGATCTTCATAGGTGTCTTGAAGTTGACTTGCTTGCTGCAACATCTATATGTGAAACATCAATTACCTCCACATCAACAAAAAGGCACATCTATTCAGATGTTAAGTCCCTTATATGGGGAACTTTGAGCGGTTCTGGACCGGTTCCGACTGACATTTTGGTGCACAAAGCGCTCTATGAGCACCGTCGGGTCCCGTGCCTTATTGTGCTAGAAAGACCCATCTGTCTGCCCTCCGCTTCCACTCTGTCAGCGGAACCGACTTGAAGTGTCAGGTTTCACACCCCACATTTGCATAGGGAGTGAAGTGTCACATTTTCTGGTCTATCCAGGCAAAGAATACATTTGCTCTTCCTCTGAACAACAGAGCCCAGCCTGTGAGATGTCATATGAAAGTTGACAGTCTAGAGAATCCAACCGTTGTGGTTTCATCTTGCTGTGATATTCTCAGCATGATTTAGATACCTCAACATGAAAAAAAATAATAATAATTTCATAGAATTAAAACAAGACTACTTTCTCTTGGTCTCAGACAGACAAAATCACTGTGCTTAAAGCTGAAGTTGCAACGAGACACCATTTGAATGGACGTTTAGGAGGAAAATTCTCTGTCTTCAGTTATATGAAATAGAGTCAATATTGTACTACACCGCTTGCGTCGCATACGTTGCAAAATAAATGTACACATACATGTTATTCAATCATTGCATCCACACTGCTTGTGGGAATCAGTGAGCATCTGTGTGGCCAGGCGCTAAAATAGAAATTCTATTTGTGACGCTCGACAAGTCCGGCCTCTCCCATCTCCTCATTGGTTTTTAGGAGCATATACCCACATGGGTGATTGAAAGATGAACTTAGGTCCACACTCCAGTAGGTTGTAGAAATGCTGTAAAGTTGGTTGCCAACCGCCATATAAAGTCCAAAGAGGAAAAAGAAGCCTTAAGGAAGGAGGAGAGATGACGAGAAACGAATTCGGTTCACCGTTTTATCTGTGGATTAATTGTCTGAGTTGAGGACCTTGTGCATTTCAGGTAAAATAACAACCCAATGTTTATATACCAGGACAAATTAGCTAGCAACAGCAAGCTAGCTAGCTAAATAGCCATAAATGTTTCATGATTTTTGACCTGTCCCCAAATTAATAATTGATTCGGAGGTTGTTTTGATATTTCAACCTGCGTGTCCTGATCACTTCTGGTGCGAGGGAACAAAATCAACGTGCGCGCGACCGGTTTGGTCAAACAAAGCAAGGGTATCGTTATGCAGTTATAAGAAAGGTGAAATCTTATAGTATGTCGTTTATAATTTAAATGTTACTATATTTCAAAAGAATTTCAGTCATTTCAGGCCCCATTGCCCAACTTTTGTTGAATAGGGGGGGGAAGAAAATTGTATTGTACTATATACTTGAGTTTGTGTCTTCAAAAGTGAGTACACCTCAGCAATTTATAACTATTTTTAACCAGAAAGGTCAGACCTTTCTGAAACTATGCAACATGTTAATTTAGGTGGAAATGTACATTTTGCCCTATCATTCAACTGGTTAAAAAGCAAACTATTTGTTCAAAGTATTTCAAGAGTGATGGCTATCAATTGTCAGTTAAGAACAAATTCTTATTTACAATGACAGCCTACTCCGGCCAAACCCGGACGAAGCAGGGCCAATTGTGCACCACCCTATGGGACTCCCAATCACGGCCAGATGTGATACAGCCTGGATTTGAACAAAGGACTGTAATAATGCCTCTTGCACTGAGATGCAGTGCCTTAGACCGCTGCGCCACTCGGGAGCCCTAAAATAAAATCAATAAACTGAAGCACTGAAGGGCGCAGTCTGCCTTTCTGTCTGTTTGTCTATACTTACACAGCCGTGCACCAGCCATTGTTTTCACCTGAATGGTTTCACCCTTAAATGAGTTTTACACCAAGAGAGAGGAGCAGGACCTAATCTTCCCATGCAACTGAATGGATATTGGCAGCCAGCACAATATAACAGCGGTACAGAGTTAATATGCTGTACAAAAATATAAATGCAACAATTTCAGAGATTCATATAAGGACATCAGTCAATAGAAATACATGAATTAGGCCCTAATCTATTCATTTCACATCAAAGGGCATACAGATATGCATCTGTTGGTCACAGACACCTTTAAAAAAAACATTTGCCTCACAATGGACTTCAGGATCTCGTCACGTTATCTCTGTGTATTCAAATTGCCATTGATAAAATGCAATTGTGTTCGTTGTCCATAGCTTATGCCTGCCCATACCATAATCCCATCCCACCATAGGGCACTCTGTTCAGAATGTTGACATGAACAAACCGCTCGCCCAAACGACACCATAAACGTACGTGGTCTGCGGTTGTGAGCCCAGTTGGACATACTGTCAAATTCTCTTAAATGATGTTGGAGGTGGCTTATGGTAGAGAAATTAACATTCAAGTCTCTGGCAACAGCTCTGGTGGACATTCCCGTAGTCAGCATGCCAATTGGAAGCTCCAACAGACATCTATGGCGTTGAGTGGCCTTTTATTGCCCCCAGCACAAGGTGCACCTGTGTAATGATAATGCTGTATAATCAGCTTCTGGATATGCCACACCTGTCAGGTGGATGGACTATCTTGGCAAAGGAGAAATGTTCACTAACAGGGATGTAAACAAATGTGTAAAACATTAGAAAAATATGCTTTTTGTGCATATGGAACATTTCTGGGATCTTTTGTTTCAGCTCATGAAACATGGGATCAACACTTTACATGCGTTTATATTTTTGTTCAGTATATATTTATGCGGTGCGACCCTTTTCCCTCAAGAATACCACCATGTTCCGCCTACACTGTTAAAATGTGGCCTTAGTCAATGGTGCTTTGTATGGATGTAATTCACATCTCCAGTGATCAGGAGGAGGCTGCATTCCAAGACTTGTGGCTGGGGAGACCAAGCAGGGCCCAGCGGCCATTGTAATAATTCAAAGTAGTCTTGGCGCTCGGCCAACAGAGCCAAACACAGGGAGATTAAGTACGATTATCACAAAACCAAGACGGAGACGCGACGGACTGCCAAAACATGAGCTGTATGTATGGTATGTATTTATCATTGTATCACACAACCTGTCCAAACAATATGTTCATAAGTCAGCCGTAGGTCTACTTGTAATGAATGCTTAACATTGACAGACAATAATTCCAAAACACACAGTGCAGTCTGGCTCGTTGTACAAAGTGCAGGTTTTCAATTCAGTGGGTAACATTTGAGATATATTCTGGAATGCAGATACTGACATTACAACAAGTGTTGACCTAACTGCAGTATTGTGTAGAAAATGACCAAATGGAAATGTGTTGAGTTGGCATCGACATAAAATTATTAATGACATTCTTGTAAATAACGAGACCTTGGCAGACAGAGGAGTACAGAAGGCATCTGGTTATTTGTTGAATGAAACGAGGTTGAAAGTAACAGTTGTTTTCCTATTCCATCTAGGCCTGTCCCCGCGGGAAAAAAATATTGGTCGACCAAGAGTCGTCTGTTCTTTCTACCAATCGATTGGTTTAAAACGTTCAAACATGTATTTTTCCATATATAGACACATCCTATGTGTTTTAAATCAAATCAACTACATGCACTGAGCTTGTCTGATGCTTTAAGCAAACTGTTTGATGACATAATTAAGACACACAAACGGACTAAAGCGTCCGACCAACAATTGATTTGATTGTGCCGGGCCAGGCTCAGACATGCTGCGCTGTGTTAAAAAAAAAAAAAAAAAAAAAAAAAAAAAAAGGGAAAAAAGACAGGGAGTGACTGGCTAGCTCCTGTTGTCTCGCTCTCCTCACTGCTCTAGCGACCGACCACAGAACATCAACAGTGTTTATCGCGCTGTCCGTGTTGCTGAAGCTGCAACCTAACACAGCCATGTCTGACTGAAAGGTTATGTTACCAAAAATCTCTCATTTGTTTAGGAAAAACATTCCCTCTTCCCTCAACCCGTGCTCTCTTTACGACACATGTAAGCATCGCATGCACGTGACCAATAGGGCCTAACCTATAGCCTATCATAATCACATCAATAAATTGGTTATAACAAACGCTGAACACCATAGCGCGTGACAGCAAAATGGAAAGACAAAAAAACAACAACACCGCATCAATTTGTGAATGCATTTTCAGAAATATTTTTTGTTTACGCCTACTATTCAATGGCCGCGTTGTTATTTTTAAACTAAAATGCTCGATTGCATTTGAAATCATGAATAACTCGTATGCTGTTTGATGACATGAACAAATACATTTTTGATACAGCAGCCTAGATAAGTATTAAAATATAGGTTTAAGTAAACAGGATGTGCTCTTAGGCCTACAGCTCTATTGTGGATATACAAGGCTGCTTTACTAAGCCTATTCATGATAATGACATGACTTATTATTATAATGACGATCATAATAACAATAAGGAGACCAAGGAAAGAAATTGGGTTATTATCATTATTATAAACATAATTTTTCAGACAAGTTGGAACAGTGTAAACACTAAATAAATGATAAATAATGCCAGAGGCTGGTCTAACAAAAAACCTAAAGCCTTTATTACAGCATAGCAAAGATTAAAAACAGACAATTTTGTGAAATTATTTATCTTGACACATGGGTTTCTTGAGGCTTGCCGTTTACAGAATCAGTAGGCTATTAAACAAACACTCAAATGTTTTATTTCTGTATATATATATATATATATATATATATGGATGATTTATAAAGCCAGGCACATTTATCAGTTAGGCTGTTGATTATTAACTAAGTTTGGGTTTCCTCTCTACTCACTTTTCTTAGACAATAAGGCACGGGTTGTTTTCTAGTCTCCTCATTCTGCTGCTGCCTCCGCCGCATTGTTCTCAACACCAATATGCTGGTTAACTTTGCTATTATGCACATAGCAACATGGTCTAGGAAAAGGCGCCAATTCAACAGCGCACTGATGCGTTTCAGAACCGTGGACAGCGACCACTATCCAATGCGGGAGAAAGCGCATTTGTTATAAAATAGTATAATTTGTATTAGTATTGCACCATTGTTCTTACATAATATAACCATATACAATTTCAGTAGCACAGGTCTTAGAGTGATGGACTGTGCCATCCCCACAGCTTCCACAATGGATCAGTCCACTCAGACAGGCGCCAATCAGACAGTTGTCTTGTACACCATGATTTTAAAAGTTATAAAATGTGCTGCTGCTTGACTAAAGAAACCTTGGTCGACCATCAGCCGAAATATCATACAAACAATCGACAAATGGGGTGAGCCCTAATTCCATCTCATCAAGGGGTGACAAAGAGAAATAGCCATCACAGAAATCAACAAAGACAGGAAAAAACACAGTGACATTAAAGCCTATGATCAAACCCTGTTTTCAGAGTTTTGGAATAAATAAACACTGCCTTTTTCAAATCTCCTGCAGAAAGAAGCCTGTGTTTCCTAAAGAGCCAGAAGGTTGGAGTGACGCTACTGCCCCCAAGAGGTGGAAATATAAAGGACTTGCATCTGACAAGAAATCCATAGAAACCCATGGGTACATCCAAAATGGCATCATATTCCCTATATAGCGCACTACATTTGACCTGGACCCATAAGGCTCAGCTCAAAAGAAGTGCACTATATGGGGAATTGGGTGCCATTTCAGACAGCCCATGACTTAACAGATGCAGAGACACTGATGACTAACCTTGCTGTGCTGTGCGAGGTGTTTTCTGTGTCCTGTAGCTGTGCTGCTGTGTAGCGCTCTGTGTGTTCCGGACGTTGGTGGTGTTCCAGCGCGTAGGCTTTGGGATGACCCTGCGAGGAGCTGGGGTCTCCAGAGGGCTCTTACCCTCTCCTCCCCTCTGTTGGCTAGATGGGTCTGGAGATGCTTCAGAAGAAGAGGAGATACAAAGCAGATGACATACAGTACCAGTTAAAAGTTTGGACACACCTACTCATTCAAGGGTTTTTCTTTATTTGTACTATTTTCTACATTGTAGAATAATAGTGAAGACATCAAAACTATGAAATAGGACATATGGAATCATGTACTAACCACAAAAAAAGTGTTAAACAGATCTAAATATATTTTAGATTCTTCAAAGTAGCCACCCTTTGCCTTGATTACAGTTTTGCACACTCATGGCATTCTCTCAACCAGCTTCATGAGGTAGTCACCTGGAATGCATTTCAAATTAACAGGTGTGCCTTCTTAAAAGTACATTTGAGCCAATCAGTTCTGTTGTGATAAGGTAGGGGAGGTATACAGAAGATAGCCCTATTTGGTAAAAGACCAAGTCCATATTATAGTACGCTCAAATAAGCAAAGAGAAACAAAAGTCCATCATTACTTTAAGACACGAAGGCCAGTCAAAGCGAAAATTTCAAGAACTTTGAATGTTTCTTCAAGTGCAGTCGCAAAAACCATCAAGCGCGATGATGAAACTGTCTCTCATGAGAACCACCACAGGAAAGACCCAGAGTTACCTCTGCTGCAGAGGATAAGTTCATTAGAGTTACCAGCCTAGGAAGTTGCAGCCCAAATAAATGCTTGAGTAACACACATCTCAACATCAACTGTTCAGAGAAGACTGCGTGAATCAGGCCTTCGTGGTCAAATTGGTGCAAAGAAATCACTACTAAGGGACATCAATAAGAAAAAGAAACATGCTTGGGCCAAGAAACACAAGCAATGGACATTAGACCGGTGGAAATCTGTCCTTTGGACTGATGAGTACAAATTTGAGGTTTTTGTTTCCAACTGCCGGATCTTTGAGATGCAGAGTAGGTAAAAGCATGTGTGGTTCCCACCGTGAGGCATGGAGGAGGTGGTGTGATTTTGTGTTGATGCTTTGGTGATGACACTGTCAGTGATTTATTTTGATTTGCTTAACACCGTTTTGGTTATGACATGCTTCCATTTTTGCAAAAGAAAATTAAATTCACTGCTCGACTGAGAGACCAAACAGATAATTAGTCACACTATTATTGCACACAGAGTGAGTCCATGCAACGTATGAAGAAAATGTTTACTCCTAAATGTATTTAGGCTTGCCATAAAAAAGGGGTACATTTATTGAACTCAAGACATTTAAAACTTTTAATTTGCCATTCATTTGTTACAATTTCAAAAAACATACATCCACTTTTATATTATGGGGTAGTGTATGTAGGGCAGTGACAAAAAAATTATATACATTTTAATACATTTTCAATTCAGGCTACAACACAACAAAATGTGGGAAGAAAAGTAAAGGGGTGTGAATACTTTCTGATGACAGATCTCAATGCCATTCTCATCATTTGTTTCAATGAGGCAACTGACTCAGGAAACGAAGCACCCTACCTGTGGCTGGAACAGCAGGGGAAGAGTCTGCAGCATCAAGGTGGGTAATATGAACGTGACCGGGAAGGTCCTGAGGAAGCCGAGGGTCTGGATGTACAGAGGCAGCAGGGCCAGTGTTCAGCATGGAGGGTGAGGGCACAGGGGCGTGGCCAGTCACTACACTCAGAGCAGAGCCCAGGAGACGGTTCTGAGAGGATGAGAGGGCATGGATGGAATGGTCAGAACTATTATTGAATGACTAAAAGTAAAAAGAGTTGAGTATAGCGGTGATGAAACATGCAATAGAAAAAGAAGAAAACCGAACACCACACTACTTGAAACACTACAGACATACTCAGACTGTGGGACTGTATAAAGATGTGTACAACTTTAGGGGTCCACATAAATATACTCTTACATAACTTCATGCAACGATTAGAATGACAGCAACTTATTGAGGAAAATATTACTATCTGTAGCACTCAAGTGAAGGCTCAGTGCTCCTCCGTCCCTACAGTACCTGCAGCTCCATCTGTTGGCTCTGGATCCACTCCAGGTGCTGTAGTCTCTGCTGGGTCACGGTATTGAGCTGCTCCTCCAGCTGGGTCACCCTCTCTGATGCTCTGTCCTCTCTGGCCTCCTGAGCCCTGCCTGGGTACCTGTCTGACTCCAGAAGCCTCTGTAGCCCCCCCCACACCTGGGAAACACATGCCTCCATGTCACTCTGAGCCTGGAAAAAGAAAGAAAGACAGAAACAAACCATTAGGCACCCACATTCAGTCCACTAAGCATTTTATGTAGACTCTGGGGGGTTTGGACTTACAAAAGCTTTCTCAGATGGCATCATAATCTCAGAAGGACATAGAAAAAAATAACACATAACTGCTCTGCTACAACAATACCTTGATGAGTGGTGCTGTGGCAGCAGCTGTGACCACGGCTGCAGTGGAGGCAGCTCCCGTATCCCCTGAGAGGCCAGAAACAAGCTGGGGCTCCTGACTCGATAGTGGCCGCTGGTCCAGTAACTGCACCTTCACTTCTCGCCTCAAGGGGGCAGTCTGGGACCTGAGAAAAACAGTATTGAATGGAGTCCTCATGACTAACACCGAAAGATTTGGGATGTACAACTGTGTTGCAATGTAGACAAACATTACAAACACAAATACATCTGGCATGTAAAAAGTGAAAATCATCCCACAGCTTTGTGCCATGCTTACCTCTGTCTTAGAGCTGCCAGGATTGCCCCTTTGCCACCAGCAGCATATCGGGATATTAGCAGATCATGGTCTAAGGGACAATCCAAGAGTGGGGTTAGGATACAAAATGGCATAGGGTGAACTCGCAAAGTATTGGGACAGTGACAATATTGTTCGTGTTTACCTCTGTAGTCCAGCACTTTGAATTTGAAATGATACAATTACTATGAGGTGCAGACTGCCAGCTTTAATTTGAGGGTATTTTCATCCATATTAGGTGAAACGTTTAGAAATTACAGCACTTTTTGTACATTGTTCCCCCATTTTAGGGGACCAAAAGTATTGGGGAAAATGTATTAAAGTAATCAATAGTTTAGTATTTAAGTCCCATATTCCTAGCACACAATTATTACATCAAGCTTGTGACTCTACAAACTTGTTGGATGCATTTGCTTTTATTTTGTGCCCAATAGAAATTAATGGTATTTGGAGTTATTTTTTTATTGTAAACAAGAATATAACATAATAGAATGTGGATGCTACCATGATTACAGATAATCCTGAATAATGATGAGTGTGAAAGTTAGAAGCACAAATATCATAGCTCCAAGACAAGCTAACCTCTCACCATTACAATAACAGGCGATGTTAGCATTTATGATATTAATATCTCTGTAACTTTCGCACTCATCATTATTCATGATTCATTCCGGGTTATTGGTAATCATAGTAACATCCACATTAATGTAGAATTGTTTAGAAACATATTCTATTCTTATTTCGAATAAAAGTATCTCCAAATACTCTCAAATTAAAGATCACAGTCTGCACTTTAACCACAGTCATTGTATCATTTCAAATCCAAAGTGCTGGAGTACAGTGCCAAAACAACAAAATCACTGACCCAATACTTTTGGAGCTCACTGTATATGAAGTAGCCAGTAGATAATCAATGCCAGCATGCTGTCCAGTACATCACAGGTTTAGCCCAAGGACACTTACCTTTGTCCTCACTGCCCTTAGGTTGAACAGAGGTCAGTGTTTCTTTTCCATCTATACTAGGAACCTGAAATTGGAAATGAAATGACACCAGTTTAAAATGTATTATATTTGTATGGGTGACATACTTGTGAGGCACACACTTCTCAGAAAAAAACAAGCTAGAAGACATCTTACTTTGGACTCGTTTTGCGGGACTCTTTTTATCGGACTCTTTTTGCATGCTCTCGTTCCCTCTGGAAAAGACAACATGGGAAGAGCAAAATGTTGGTCAGACTGAAATCAATGGCATATACAACTGCAATACAATATAACAGTTTCACTGGCCTTATAACAAGTGTGGGTTTACTAAGCCTACCAGAGGGTGAAACTGATGGCAGGTTTGCTTGCAGGGCAGGAGGCACATGCCTGTGCTCTTGTTTCCTTGCTTGTCTTTGCTTTTCGATCTTTGGTGGCTCGTCAAGAAGAGAGGACTTCTTCACTGTTATCTTTACATTGTCTGTTTTATTAGATACGGTGGACAACGACCCCAAATCCCTCTGCCCTTCATAGCTCCGCTCAGGAAAGTGAATCTTTGTTGCACGAATCAAGACGTCTCCAGCATCAGAACTTGAAGTGGATTCGTCAAGGTTTATATTCCTTGCAAAGTTCAGAAGTTCATTCGATCGGCTCAGAAGAGTATGAGCCATATCTAATCGACTCTGACGCTCAGTTGATTATCTAGTAGCGAGCACTGCAGCAGAGTAGAGTATGATAGCTAGTATGCTCAACACCAGACCCGATCAGGCGTTACACATAACATTGTTGTTACTAACCGTGGGAGTTGATATAGATAAATAAACAACCACTGTCGTCATTTTCCTTAGGAAGTCGAACATTCAAATATCCCGCTTCACGCTTGTTTAATGACGACTTTATGCTAACAGTAGCTAGCTACTAACGTTAGCTGGCTAACACCTCTAAACAGTTGAAAGCACAACGCGACAAAACCCAGTAGGAAGTAGCTAGCTAGACCTATGTAATTTTGAACAAACTGAATTCGTTGCAACCCGAGGTCAGAATCGAACGATACATAATAGCTTCACAACTGCTAGCTAACGATGGAAAATATGAAAACACAGCAACTGTTGCTGACAACAATAACTTCCGGTCAACGACCAATCCTCTCTCCGCGATAAATATCGCCATCATCTGCAGGGCATGATAGGGACTCCATGGATGAGGAAACATTAATCCAAAGAGAACATATATTAATCAAATATTAAATAATTAAAAGTATTTGGTTGACCATTATTTATATTAGATAAAAGGTGGTATAGCGAACAACAGGATAATGAGGTACTGAATATTTTAATTACCTCGTGTTACACCGGAGTGTTTATGTAGTGACACAAAATTCATCTTTATTTGACATTTCGGTTATTATTTTCGACAATTTACTTTTCGATTTTGAGTTCCATACATAACCCCACGAACGTATACAATATTTAATATTATCCTAGAAATATTTGTTTGTTTTAAAAACTATTTTTAATTTCCAATATCTGGCCTTTCAAGCCTCTCAAAACTGTTGGTGCCGCAGCCACTGCAGTCCCCTTTTCACAACGTCACATGTCCTTCGGAATCTGGGTGGGTGAATTACTTTTTTGCTGTGTTAAAGAAAATGTGATTTATTATGCATTTTGTGCACACAACTTGATATCAACATGTATGTAATGTCTTCAAATGCTTCACTTGACCTTCAGAACTGCGCTATGTAGTTAGCCTGTTAGGGACCTTTTAACGTTAGCTGTCCACTAAGCTAGCTAGCTAACTAACACGGCTTAAACTATGTAGTAGCTAGCTATGGAATGGTCAGTTATGAATTCGTGGTCAGGTGTCATGTATAGCTAATCAACTAATACCCTGTAGCTATCTTGGTAATTCAGTACTCCCAATTCCTAGCTAGTTATAACTAGTGAACGGACATCATAGCTACATAACAATGGATAGGGCTGTCATTCAATCGATTACATTCATGGGTGTAACTTTAATCCAACAGAAATATCGTCCATTTGAACCACCATGTCTATCCAGGTGACAGAAGCGGACCAGGTTAAACAGGTATGTAAATTGAGGATACTCGCACCCCAGTGGAGACTGGTGACTTGAAAAATTGAGGAGGATGGGAGACTCACGGTATGTTTCAAAGTCATCAAAGACGAATTATTTTAACCTAAAGCATTTAATAAACACATTTATAGTACAGTATTATGGGGAAGGGGGATGAGAGGGCTACTTAAACAGTGTTGGAAAGGGATCACAGCAGTGATTGAATGAGGGTATGAGGCATGAGTTGAGGTGTTCAGAGGCTTGACCAGTGCAGGACAGGATTTTACTAGGAAGACAAAAAACAATAACAAGACACTACACAGTTAGACAAGAGCTAAGAATGAGTTAGTCCAAGCAAGGAGTAAAATCGTTGATGTGTAATAATGTGATTGTGTATGTGATTGACTACATACAGTAATGAGAGAAAAGTGATAGGGGTACTCGCAGTGTTTGGAAGGGAAACATTCAACGTGCCAGTGGATGAGAGGGCACATGAGACGCTGTGGCTTCTGTTCATGTCAGGAGAAAGTTGACAATGGTAGTGGAGTGGAGTAGTCATCACCTCTTAATCAGGGAACAGGAGGGGAGTTGGCTGTAAATACAAATAGCAGATACATTCCGTTACAGCTGCGCCATTGTAAGTTTGGATGACGAGTTTCTTTATGAAGTTAAACTCCGACATCTCAAAATTCATAAAGTCAAACACAGACTGTGCATCCTGCCCACTTGACACCTCAAAGTATCCCAAGAAATGTTCCCGAATAAAGCCCTGATCATCCACATACCTGACGATAACTGACAACTGCAAGCAGACTGGTGGCACCATAGGTCCCAGAGTGGTGGGGCAATTTTACCCCCTGGGGCCTGGAGTTTTTCCTTATATAGTAACCTAACTAGGAAAACTCTGGACCCTATAAGATGTGACTGATTAATCAGTTGTAAAAAGGTTGTATATGGGCTATTAAGGGACCCGTTTTTCATATTCAAATCACATGGCTTTAACTCCTGGAAAAAAAAAACTCCTGGCCCTTGGGGGGGATGAAAACCCTCTCAAACTGCAGCTACCTTGTATTTGTTCATATAAATTATATTTTGACTAGATTTGGAGGGGGATTTCCTCTACCCAGACACATAGACAATAGAACTCACAGGGCTGAGCTTTCTTTATGCATGTTTGCATCATGCAGGCCTATGCAACTGTAGGCCTTGTACATTTTTTTAAATGACTCACATCTGCTATCACTATTATGTTGATTGATTCATTCCAGGTAATAATTTTGGATTAAAAACGTATAGGCAGCCTAGCCAGCCAAATTTGGAATATAATCCAAATTTGATCACATTCACATTTTCTCCTGACACAAATGGACTATAAATACATAACGTTACCAATTAGTTTACCATGACCAGATGGACAGGGTGCATAGGCTGTATGTAGCAGCTCTTATTAGGAGCCTGCAAGTTGATCAGATGGAAAAATAGTCTTGTTTTCATCCCATACAACATGTCAGATTGGGTGTAGCCTAGGCTGCTGCAACATTTGTCATTTGTTTTTTTTAGATTGTGTTATCATCTTTGCTAAATAAATACCGGAGGAAAGTGCACAGCCTATTTGAGCGCACGTGAAAAAATGTGCTGCCTCAACCTCTCTAATCTAACTTTTAATGGATTATGTGATGGAAGCTATCAAATCATTCGGAATTGTTTTCAACATCCCAGAAAAGCATGTAAAGCATCGTAACGTGCAATTACAGGCGGCTTGATGATAGGCTCCCTGTTAACCAGCTATACATTTGATACCAGTTGGTATTGAGTGCCCTCACCTTTTCATCAGTCATGAAACTGATCTCAGGCAGAGGTCGACCCCCGCTTTTAATTTGCACCTTATCCATGTACCCCAGATAATGAAACTGGTTCTTCAACAAAAAGTCCACAACGTTTTCGTCAGCATTGACCATTCTACTGTTCGGGCGGAGAAAACTGCACACTCGCGCTGGTAGCTAGCTAGCTACTGAAGTTAGTGCAATTTATTTACATTTACCTTGCTAACTGGACACACAAAATTAAGTTCTAAACCCAATAAGAAAATTATAATGACCTCCTCCATCTCCTGTAATTTAAAAAACTCATTTGAATTGAATAATGTCCCAAAAATGCTCAACTGTCACTCTTCACGCTTAATCTCTATTCAACAATGTCACCAAACCTCTCAACACAGAACCCATATAATGCTCTGTGGCACAATCCCAATTCAACACACAAGGTTCATTCTCTGACCATACATATATGATTGGATGGACAACATGTCAGTTCATACTGCAAAAGCTTTGATTGGTTGGAGGACGTCCTCCGGAAGTGGTCAAAAGTAACAGTCAGTATCTAGTGTGGCCACCAGCTGCATTAAGTACTGCCGTGCATCTCCTCCTCATGGATTGCACCAGATTTGCCCGTTCTTGCTGTGAGATGTTACCCCACTCTTCCACCAAGTGTACCTATGATGCACCTGCAAGTTCCCGGACATTTCTGGGGGGAATGGGCCCTAGCCCTCACCCTCCGTTCCAACAGGTCCCAGACGTGCTCAATGGAATTGAGATCCGGGCTCTTCGCTGGCCATGGCAGAACACTGACATTCCTGTCTTGCAGGAAACCACGCACAGAACGAGCAGTATGGCTGGTGGCATTGTCATGCTGGAGGGTCATGTCAGGATGAGCCTGCAGGAAGGGTACCACATGAGGGAGGAGGATGTCTCCCCTTTAACGCACAGTGTTGAGATTGCCTGCAATGACAACAAGCTCAGTCCGATGATGCTGTGACACACTGCCCCAGACCATGACGGACCCTCCACCTCCAAATCTATCCTGCTCCAGAGGTTTCGGTGTAACGCTCGTTCCTTCGACGATAAACGCAAATCTGTGAAGTGAAGAGCACTTTTTACCAGTCCTGTCTGGTCTAGCGACAGTGGGTTTGTGACTATAGCGACGTTGTTTCCTGTGATGTCTGGTGAGGACCTGCCTTACAACAGGCCTACAAGCCCTCAGTCCAGCCTCTCTCAGCCTATTGCAGACAGTCTGAGCACTGATGGAGGGATTGCGAGTTCCTTGTGTAACTCGGTCAGTTGTTGTTGCCATCCTGTACCTGTCCCACAGGTGAGATGTTCGGATGTACCGATCCTGTGCAGGTGTTGTTACACGTGGTCTGCCACTGCAAGCTCTCCGTCCTGTCTCCCTGTAGCACTGTCTTAGGAGTTTCACAGTACGGACATCTCAATTTATTGCCCTGGCCACATCTGCAGTCTTAATGCCTCCTTGCAGCATGCCTAAGGCACGTTCACGTAGATGAGCAGGTACCCTGGGTATTTTTCTTTTGGTGTTTTTCAGAGTCAGTAGAAAGGCCTCTTTTAGTGTCCTAAGTTTCATAACTGTGACCTTAATAAAGCTGTTAGTGTCTTAACGACCACTCCACAGGTGCATGGTCATTAATTGTTTATGGTTCATTGAACAAGCTTGGGGAACCGTGTTTAAACCCTTTACAATGAAGATCTGTGAAGTTATTTGGATTGTTACGAATTATCTTTGAAAGATAAGGTCCTGAAAAGGGACGTTTATGTCTGTGGAACTGGGTGAGGCCGACCGGCCTCCTAGGTTTTGTAACAAGGACGGCACATAATAATGGCTGGAACAGAGCGGATGGCATTAAACACATGAAAACCATGTGTTTGATGTATTTGATACCATTCCACTAATTCCGCTCCAGTCATTAACACGAGCCCATTCTCCCCAATTAAGGTGCCACCAACCTCCTGTGGTGTGCGTGTATAATGATTATGTTATCGTGTGTCTCTCTTTTCACAGTCCCCTCTGTTCCATAAGGTATGTTTTTATCTGTTTAATATGTATGTGTTCACAGTTTAAAGAATTTCTTGGCACCTACAACAAACTCACCGAGAACTGCTTCATGGACTGCGTGAAGGATTTTACCACAAGAGAAGTCAAGTCAGAGGAGGTAGGTTGATTTCCTGCATGTCTTCAAGACTTAGGTGATGTTCCTCCGCTCACACGTTGCTGATGCATGTCAGGTCTTATAACGCCTGGATAGGTATTTTATGTATGAGCTAGAGTCGCGTTCCCCTGCTCAGACGTTGCATGCATCAACCAATGGTTGCATACCATATCAACTGTGCTGTCGGACACCAGATTGCTATAACAATATGGTTTGGTTAGCTGATACGCCTGGATAGGTATTTTACATAAGGTCTAGCTCACATGTTTCAGCAACGTCCATATGTATAGGGCAATTCCACGGTAGCAGAATGTATGTCAAACAAAACCAATGATTGCAAAGTTAAACAAACCATAGAAGTCTATGCACAATGACTACTTTTTAAAACAATTTCCAAATAAAATTGTACAAAAACACATTTACTATAAAATAGAATGGTAACAGAATGATGTTTGTGCTGTTACCAAACTTTATGGATCATGTCCCAAGCTGATTTTGAATGGCATTCAAAATTATATCCTAAATTATATCAGCTTTTCATGATTGTCTTCTTTTTGTAAACCATCATAGAAGGCATTGGGTAGAAGTAAATTAATCCACAAAAAAAAATATATTTTACATGTCTTAAATTATCAAGGCCATTCAAACATGATCCAGGAAGTAGGCGGGGCTTTCATACTGTATCTGGTGCCTAATTTGAATGTCCTGGATCTACATTTACTATGTTACTTCTAGTCTGAGACCAGGCTGCAATGTCATTCAACTTTGTAGCAGATGTCTCTTTCCATTCATCAAATTGCACTGTATGTAGTATTGTGGAATTATTTTGGAGTGGACGAACATGTGCAGGTAGCAGACTGCACAGTCGATGACTTGGCACACAACAATTGGTTGATGCATGCAAGATCTGGGCAGGAGAACACGACCTCATACTTATTACTGAGTAGTAGGCCATATTTCCAAATACTGTCCCGTCATTCGAGGCTCTGTAGTAGGTAATCTCATCCTTCAGAAGGTTCTCTCTAGCAATCGAGCCTGGGGACAATGTTAAGTAATGGGTCAAATAGGACACAATGTGGCATCATTGCTTATCAACAAAATGTTGTCACTGAATGTTCCTGTATGTTGTCAAATTTCACATTGTACCAGGTTAGCTTTTTTAGAGTAGAAGCCTTTGCAGTGGTACAGCAATATTTGGAGAGGTGTGATTGTGTGATTGTGTCATTGTTTCCACCTCAGTCCACCTGCTCGGAGAGCTGCCTTCAGAAGTACCTAAAGATGACCCAACGCATCTCCATGCGCTTCCAGGAGTACCACATCCAGCAGAACGAAGCCCTGGCTCAGAAAGCAGGCTTAATGGGACCACGGTAGACAAATTCTGCCCTTTACACGCCAGGAGTCGCCCATCCAGTCTGGTCCCAACTCAATGTGAATCAGTGGATGGCTAACACCAGCCACAAACTTGTCCTTGTCTACCTCCTCTACTTCTTAGGCTGGGGCTGATGACTGCTTGGACACTTTTATCCAGAAAAGCCTGATCATGATGTATGAGATCATGTTGAGTTGCGATCCAGGCAGAACATGAGATAAAAATAAAGTAGCTACTTTTGTTTTTATTCAAGTCTGATTGTTGAATAAGGTAATGACAATCCTGGGTATTAGTTTCTCTATCCTATAATGCCCATTTGTTCTCTGAAATGTTTCTGCACCATTCATTAAACTAAATTGTACATTGGCATACTGCTAAATTACCCATTGTATAATGTCCTGTTTGACCTTGAAATCACTGCTTTCTGTTGGTAATGGATTGTCACAATGACAACTGTCCTCACTTGAAGGTCATTGGCCTAGAGATGCATAACCAGAGGTTGAAGATTATGAACCGGGTAGTCTGGGTTCTGGATGCTGATTGGTTTACACAGCATTTGTGTATCAGACAATATACCATAGGTATGAATGACTCAACCTTACTGTTCGATTTGTGTTGGTAACCAGTTAATTAACCAATAATTAAGGCACCTCGGGTTTGTGGTATATGGCCAATATACCACAGTTGAGGGCTACTTCCAGGCACTCTGCTCTGATGATTTTCACTAATTGATATTTTGACCAATAGGATTAGATGTGATTGGTCAACAGGCTGACTGTAAATGCATCTCAGGTAAAACAAGATGAGTACTGCTCAGCTGTGTTTACGTACAGATATTTCTCCAGAAAATGTAAAAAAATAACAGTAAGAATTTAGCAGAGGTGGCTGCAGGACAATCCCTGGAGACATTTGTCTCTCCTCAATGACCAGTATTGCACAAGGGAAATCTTTAACTTTTATTAGAAATGGAGAGCTCTGCTTATTTTACAAAGATACAATGGCTTTGCTCAGGGAATCTTAATACCTTCATCTAGGAATCCCTAGATCAACTTCGATTTTAAAGAAGTACATTTTTTCACAATGAAATCAAGTCAAACAAACATTTTAAAATGTTCTGAATGCTTCCATTCTATTCTACGGGGTTCAATATATACACTGTGTGCTAACGTTTCTACCAACTTGACAGAAAAATAAAGGTTTTAATATACTGGTACAAAGATGAGGTTAAAAATAATAAATCATCCTTTACAGTTTGTAAAATGTATTTTTCAAATACATGGTTTTGGACAATATGTACAAAAGAAACAAATCATAGGAAACCCCTGGGCTTAACATACATGCTTCTTATGCAACTTTTAATTGGTCAGAACTCATGTTGAAAATAAGATGTTTTAAATAAAATACAAGTACCAAGAAACAAAGTGAAAAAGTGAAGGCCATCAAATGATGGTGTTCCCAAAAAAACATCTAGGGAAAGTAGTGGGCTCTATTGGAAATGGGGGAAAACAAACTCAGTGTACAAAACATTAGGAACACCTGCTCTTTCCATGATAGACTGACCAGATGAACGCTATGATCCCTTATTGATATCACTTCAATTGAGAGGTTTTTAAATAAGGATTTTTAAGCCTTAAAATAGAGACATGGATTGTGTATGTGTGCCATTGAGGGTGAATGGGCAAGACAAAAAGAGTTAAGTGCCTTTGAACGGGGTATGGTAGTGTGTGTCAAGAACTGCAATGCTGCTGGGTTTTTCACACTCAACAGTTTCCCGGGCAAAGGGGGGTGCAACTCAACATTAGGAAGGTGTTCCTAATGTTTTGTACACAGTATATCTACTGCATAGTAGCTCCCCAATTGAAACAAAGACTGCTTTTAGATGAGAACATTACATTATTTCGATATACTTTCCCATTGTCCAAACTGTGGAAGGTTCATGTCTCTATATTGTAAAAAATACAAAAGTCTCCACGAACAGAATAAATATATTTAACAAAGCAAACCATGACTATTTTACACAATTTCAGTTCGAGAAATCTTTCATTAAATAACTTCACTGCTGTGATATATAGTTTTGAAATTTTCCATACTAAAATAAAAACTCTGCAATTACATATAAAATGGCAAAATACACTCGCAAAGGAAATTAGTCCACTGAAATCATTCTCTTGTTCCACTGTAAACCTTTTCTTTTTTAAATTCCTTTTCTTAAAAAGAACTAAAAAATAGTTTGCATAATTAATCTGTGCTGACACTCCAATAGTGGAAGACAACAGCTGCAGTTTTCAGTAAACTACATTCCCTTTCACAATTGAATTTCACATTTTTCCAAAATAGGGCACTCTGCTGTAACACTAGTACTTTGGCAGTTCTGATGGTGCAAGCGAACATAATTTACCTTCTTGCAAACCATGTCCAGCTGGTTAAGTGACCATTATTAACATAGGTAGGAACCCTTTACATTGTAGGTTACATACATTGCATTTGTCTGGTTCTGTCTGGGACATCATTGATTCATTACTGCATCCAGATTGGTCCCGTTTGGGGAACCAGAGGAGGTTATATGTTTCTGTGGTTCTGACAGAGCGGGAGGAGAAAAGTGCCATGGTCTGTTCAAGGATGGAGAGTCTGACGGGGTTAGGCTAGGAGTATCTTGGATTTGTAGTTTCCTTTACATTCAACTCACATGGAATCCATTTCCTGACGACTGCGATAGGTGGACTAAAATGACTACGAGGCAGGACGTGAGTGGTGGACGGGATACGGTAGAAAGGATAAAGGGGTGAAAGGAGACTGAGGGGGGCAGTCGAGTGCTTTAGGCCGCTTCCTCCTATGTGTCAGTACGTGAGTGCGTCCCAAATGCCACCCCTATGCCATATATAGTAGACTACTTTTGACCAGGGTCTCTGGTCATTTGACATGGGCTTCTGGCCAAAAGATATTCCCTATATAGGGAATAGGGTGCCATTTCAGATGTACCCTGTGTCTCCAGGGAGGCAGCGGGATGCTGGGCTGGCAGGCAGAGATGGGCAAGGTGGTCGCCATGGGGGAGGAGGCGTGTCATCACCTACACTCGACAGCCACAGTGTTCTGAGTGGGAGAGGCAGAGGAGGGGCTCATCCCAGTGTCTGACGAGCCGGACGACGTTGACGCTGTGGTGTGGGACACTGGGAGGGAGGAGAGACCAGGTTAGACAGCTGTATCCGTCTTTCATTCTCTACAAAGTATTGTAAGCAAAGAGACCATGGACACAAAGCAAAACATTACAATGAAAGCTATAGACAATAGTAGGAGAGGGAGACTACGTTCGACAGCTGTATGTGTGCCAAAAACAGACTAAGGAAATATTCCAAGTAAAGCATTACAATACAAAGCTATTCAAGCAGTTTGCTCTGGAACATGACGGAGGAAAAGCCATCCTACCTTCTCTTTCCTTCTTCTTTAACCTCTTCCGCCTCCTGTCTATGGAGGCCACTTCAGACTTGAGTGACATGTAATACTTCCTTATATCCTGTAGTTTGTCTTGTAAGAAGGATATCCTCTCAGCACTTGTCATGCTGTCCAGTTCATCTGCTCAGAGACGCACAAAAGTTCTTATTGTAAAAGGTCAGAACAAATAAAAACACACACTTTGACCATTCAGCTTTCAAAACCATTTCATTTAGAACACTGAATACAATATTACATTTAAGAATATTCACAAAATTAAGGCTAAAATCCAAACTCCTAGGGCCAGTTTCCCAGACACAGATTAAGCCTAGCCATAATTGTTTTTTTTAGTCCACCACTAGGCTTAGTCTGTCTGGGAAACCGGCCCCTGTTGTTAGTCCTCATCCTCAACACCTGAGATCAGTGTGATAAGCTGATTAGGGATAAGTGGTTAGTTCAACTTACTGAGCTGGAAGGTCCACTTGTACGTGCGAGGAGAGGGGAAGGAGGACTGCTTGTCTTTGTGCTTATATTTCTCTAGCTCCTTACTGTTGGGAGAGACCAGCTTCTGGGTTCCTTTAGACATGGAGTGTTTCACTGGAGTCAGCTTACTAGAGGTGTCCATGACAGCCAGGTCCTCACTGTCACTGCTGTGCCCTATGGTCACACACATTTTAAATACTTTATTTGAATCCACAAATCACATTACTGCCAAGAAGGATTCAAACATTGACACGTTTTTGGGGGGTGAGTTGACAACCTGCCATTAATGGAATTGAACAATGAAACTTACCTGCTCCGTTCTTATCAATTTTGGATGTTGTGCTTGGCCGTTTCTGGTTTCGCTTCTGCTTCTTTGCAGAAGAACTCATATGGCAGTCCATCAACCTTTTCTGACCTGATCGTGAAAGGGAGAATATTGAGAATTTTTATTTCAGAGGACCAAATCACTGTGCATTTCTCACAAAATGACCATTAACAGGTCTATCTTAAATGGTTTTTTTTATTTTACAAATACCTAAACACAACAATGCTGTAACGTTAGGAGATATGCATACATCAAATTATTTGCCACAGATATAAAGGACGCCGCAAGTCATCGTCTCCATGTTGGAAAAATGGCAGAGAAATGCAAGCGAGTTGTGACAGCAGCGAAACAGCCTGCTCTGCCCCAAGTCAGTACAGTACCAAGGCTACTGCGGCCTAGCTGTGCTTTGGAAGCATGCTGAAGTATGGACTGACTGCTGGGAGCATGTCTACAACTTAATCAGAAAGCTATCATAACTACACGCCGTTTGTCAGTGCAGTGCCCAACAGCCATAGTTATCTAGCTAAAATTCCATCCCCGTGTCAGTGAAGCTAGCAAGCAGAAGACATGTTATAACCTAAATCAGCTGATGAAATCACTGGCGACCGATATAAATTGCACATTTCGTGCAGGAATAGATGTAATTATTATTATTTTTTACGACTTTCTCACTGTATCAGTATATGCGTCTGTCTGCCCCAGTTTCACAGCAAGTGAGTCATGCACAAGACAGGTCGAAGGACAACGCTCGCAAATTGATTTTTTGGGATATTGGTAAGCGGCAGTTTGGACGTTGAGTGCGCATCGTCTCAATGCTCATTGCAGACTCGAGTGGTCGCTATCAAACAACTGTAAGTGGCCACTCGATAAAAGGGCTTAGGAGTCAAGTGTTGAGTTTGAGATTCAGCCTATGACTGAGGTAGATAGAACTTCATTGTGACCCTACGCAAAAGGACAATATTCTGCAATTATGAAAAAGATAAAAAAATTAAGGCAATTTCAATGTTAAGAAAAATGTGCCCTTTGTCACATCCCTAAGATAGCCTATTATATGCCATTCTTTGTGTGACCCACCTCTGTCCTTGGTGTCCCTCTCCTGTAGTGACATGCTGGAGTTGCTGGAGCTGGTGCTCGCTTCAAAACAGTTTGAGTTGGCCGACTCGTTATCACCAAGCCCCTCCTGAGACTCCCCGGCTACACTGTCCACCTCGATGGGGACGTCGCTCTCACTCTTGGTGCTGTGAGACTCATCAGGGCTGGGGGCAGAGGTGGGGGAGAAGACCCGTGGAGGAGCAGCGCCCCCCGAGGACAGAGGAGGGTTGTTGTGGGTCTGGTGGGAGGAGGCATTGGACGGAGGGGGAGCATGGACCTTCCCTTGACTCATCATCATTAGGAGGTCTTCTGCTAAGGTCTTGTCCTTCTCATCCAGGTCGTCCAGATCCACCTCGTGACAGACCAGGGCCTCAGGGCCGATCTGGGGCATCACCTCCTCCTCAACCCCCGAGGCTAGCTGCTCCGACCTGGGTCGACCTCCTGCTTCACCTCCCTCTCCTAGACCTTGACACTGCACCTCCGGAGTGAGGGCAGGCATCTCTGTTTTACCCTTTGCTGGCGTCAGGCGCTCCTCGCCTCTCTGTCCCCCCGCCTCCAGCCTCCACTCTGGCGAGTCAGCGGGCCGTCTGGCTGGCGACGCCATCTTGGTCGTCTCTTCCATCCTGTCCAGACGCACCTTCTTGTCCGGCGTCCTCTGCTCAGTGGCTTTACGCTTGGCCACACCTCGCTCCTCCCTGCAGATCTCCTCCTCCGTGGCTGAGTCTGTGTCAGAGTCCATGGTGGGAAGGTCGGGGATGCTGGGAATGTGCTCAGCTGGGAGACAATGAAGGACCACCATGGGCTCATCCTGCCTGTTCAGGGTGCGCGGGCAGGGAGACGACTCGGTCTCAGTGTTGTTGGGAGTGGTGATGGTGGTTTTGGTGGGCGTTTCAGAACCAGTGTCGTTGTTGGGGTTCCTCTCTGGCTCGCGAACGTTACTTCTACGTGCTGCTTTAGACCTGGGGGATTTCGGGGTAGGGGGGTCCTCCTCCTTAGTTCTGTCGGGTTCAGGAGTCATGGGGGGCACCTGGGGCTGCTCCTCAGCCTTCTCCTGCTCCCTCCTCTCAGGGAGCGTGTCCTCCTGCTGCTCCTTCTCCTGAGGGCTGCTGGGGGGCTGGTCCTGGGCTGTGACCTGGGCTGCAGCGGCGGCTGCTGCCTCTGCTCTTCCTCTCTCCACCCTCCGGTCCTCCTCCTCCTCCTGCTTACGGGCCGTGGCGGGGTCCGTCCTCTCCGCCCACGCAGGCTTCTTCTCAGGAGAATCCTCTGACTCACTGTCCTCTGACGAGTTCCCCGATTCTTCTACCAGAAGTAGAGAGGGGGGTCATCAAGGGTTAGCTTGCATCCATCAAAAGTCCAGGCTTCAACCCTTAAAATAACAATTACTTCCCAAACACCAAGGGTGTTCTGCAGTTTTCCCAGACAGATTAATTGTAGTCCTGGACTCAAAATCAATCTCCACTGAAAAGGGCTTCATAGTCCAGGACTAAGTTTAATCGGTGTCTGGTAAAACCAGCCTCACATGGCCAGAAACGCCCTCTAATCATTCTTAGATGTGGACTATCATAGTTATCCTAATTAAACTAGTGACTATACTGCATCTAGAGGCATGTTGACCTACCATTGGAGGTAGAATCCCTGTCCGAGTCATACATCCCAGAGGTTGTTCTTGTGCGTCGGCGAGGGGTACCTGTTTACACAGACCGACAGACAAATCAAATCAATAGATTCACTATTCTACATGACAGACAACGATATCAGTTCTATATAATAATACATTTCGGTCTGAACATTGTATAAGATAGCAGCCTGCTGAACGAGCCCCACGGTCTTACCCTCTCCATAATACTGATGATCGGTGCAGATTAAAGTGAGGAGGAGAAAAGGAAGCCAAGGTTCAAGATGCACCCATGCATGGTGTCATGTTACATGCTGGTACCTAAGTACAGGTGTCGGGTCTCTTACCCTCTCCGTTGGGCAGGGCTGATACATCAGATTTGCTCTTGCTGCTGGAGCGCCCCTCACTGCTGGGGGTCTTGGAGACGCTGCGGTTGGCGCTGGCGGAGGTGGTTCTAAGAAGAGGGCGACCTCGCTTCAAGCCACACAGCTTCCCCTGCTTGTCATCCTCCTTCTCGCCTTCCTCTTTATTCTTCACTTTCTTTTTCTGTTTCTTTTTTGTTCCGCCCTTGTCGACAGGCCAGATTATCCGGTCTGCTTTGACCCACTCATCATACCTAGAGGGGAAATTAAGCCATTAACCCTATAGCTAGACCCACTCATCATACCTAGAGGGGAAATTAAGCCATTAACCCTAGAACTAGACACACTCATCTCTCAGTTTATACATATTTTTATTTATTTTACTAGGCAAGTCAGTTAAGAACAAATTCTTATTTTCAATGACAGCCTAGGAACAGTGGGTTAACTGCCTGTTCAGGGGCAGAACGACAGATTTGTACCTTGTCAGCTCGGAGGTTTGAACTTGCAACCTTCCGGTTACTAGTCCAACGCTCTAACCACATACAATAAACATACTAGCAAAATATTACATTTAAAGTCAGTCACTTCAAAAACAGATAAAGGTGGAAAAGTAATACTGAAAATACTGCTGTGATCAAGACAGCGAATCATAAAATCCCTATCAACGCTTTCAGGTGGGTGAAAATGGAGGTATGCGTCCGTGGGTTACCTGACGTTCCAGCCGTAGTAGTGAACTAGGTAGAGGACATCTCCTCCATCATCGTTCTCTGCCTTCTTGATGTTGGCCTCGTAGATCTTTTGGGTCTTCCCTCGACCGTACTTTACCTTCACCTTAGTCCCTGTTACGGAGTCTTCAGAGTCTTCGTCCTCACCCCTGTCCCCCCCACACACACACGGTTAAAGGCTGTCCCTGAGAGCCTTCAAATCTTACGGTGCACAGTCACAAAAATAAAGCTATCTAACATCCAAAAGCAGGTTATTAAAACACTGCCAATACTGTGGTGTATTAACTAGGAACCAAACTGGGAGGGATTAAACTGAACTTTTGAAACTTTGTTGCAAATGTTTTCAGCTGCATAACATTCTGCTAGTTTTCTACAACGTGCACTAATGAATGCACACCTACTTCAAAGTTTGTTCAACATAAATGGAGCAGCTGAGCTGACCTCTGTCCACAAAGATGCAAAAGCCCAGGGTTCTGATGGAAAGGAGTAGAACACATTGCTTTACCCTGATAGTGCAACTAAGTAGCTTGGCATATGCAGAAATTGCACCGCCATTTCCTGGTTGCTAAAACTCTTAGTTCACCTAATTTCAGTTTGTGACAAAATAAGCTAGTATAGTGTAGAGCAGGTATTCCCAAACTGGGGTATGTACACGCAATGTCATCGGGGGTACGCAAAATAAATATGTGATTCACATTTTAATTAAAATAAAAATATTTTTTTCCCCTTCACCTTTTCAAACAGTCAATTTATATTTTCCAATGGGGCTATACATTTGGGTAAGGTTTTTTCTCTCCCCCCCTCACCTGTGTAGCCTCGTTTCAATGCCAAAATAAAATTAAACCATCTAGTGTTAAGCTAAACAACACAATATTAAATAAAAGGTAGCCTAGTGAAATAATGAACATCCAATCACATTAACTTTTACTCTCTCATGGAAATTCCACTAACGTTCCGTATGTAGCTGCTGCTCTTGTTGGTATCTGTACATATGGCGCAAAAGCCATGACAGGGGAGTGGTAACGCACGTGCCAGCAGTTGCTCCCGATGCCACTTGGGTACACTGCAGCATCCACCGAGAGGCTCTTGCTGCCAAGGGAATGCCTGACAGCTTGAAAGACGTTTTGGACGCTACAGTGAAAATGGTTAACTTTGTTAAAGCAAGGCCACTGAACTCTCGTGTATTTTCTGCACTATGCAATGATATGGGCAGCGACCATGTAACGCTTTTACAACATACAGAAGAAGTGTGCTGGTTATCAAGGGGCAAAGTATTGACATGTTTTTTTATTTTTACATTGAGAAACGAGCTTAAAGTTCTTTACTGACCATAATATTCACTTGTCTGACCGCTTGCATGATGACGAGTTTCTCACACGACTGGCGTATCAGAGTGATGTTTATTCCCCTCACCCTGAATGATCTGAATCTAGGATTACAGGGACTCTCCAACTATAGTCAATGTGCGGGACAAAATTGAGGCTATGCTTTAAGAAGTTGGAGCTCTTCTCTGTCTGCATTAACAAGGACAACACACAGGTCTTTCCATCATTGTATGATTTTGTGTGTGCAAATTAACTCAAGCTTACAGACAATGTCAAATGTGATATAGCGATGCACCTGAGTGATTTGGGTGCACAATTACACAGGTACTTTCCCGAAACGGATGACACAAACTGGATTCGTTATCTCTTTCAGGCCCTGCCTCCAGCCCACTTACTGATATCTGAACAAGAGAGCCTCATCAAAATTGCAACAAGCGGCTCTGTGAAAATTGTATTTAATCTGAAGCTACTGCCAGATTTCTGGATTGGGCTGCGCTCAGAGTATCCTGCCTTGGCAAATCGCACTGTGAAGACACTGATACCCTTGAAAACACGTACCTATGTGAGAGTGGATTCTCGGCCCTCGCGAGCATGAAAACTAAATACAGGCAGACTGTGTGGGAAATTCTTTAAAAGACCCTCTCCAATACCACCAAACATTGCAGAGTTTGGTGTGCTTGAAAGGATGCACATTTCTCATTAACCTGTGGTGAGTTATTCACAATTTGATGAACAAATAAGGTTTAATATGTAAGATGGTTAAATAAAGAGCAAAATTATTGATTATTATTATTTGTGCCCTGGTCCTATAAGAGCTCTATGTCACTTCCCACGAGCCGGTTTGTGACAAATTCGCTCATTCTTATGTTTAAATCATGTATTGTGTGTGGCAGGCTTACAATGATGGCAAAAAACAACATTTGGACTATAAAAAGTTTTGGAAACCACTGGTGTAGCGAATCATTGTACCATCTAAAACTGCTGTGAAATATATTTTGCATAACAGAAAAAATATTTTTTTAGCTGTGATGCTGGTGTACAATACTGAAGACTTAAGTTGGCGCCCCCCTTGGGTTCGTGCCTGGGGGAGATCTTCATGGGCTATACTCTGCCTTGTCTCAGGATAGTAGGTTGATGGTTGAAGATATCCCTCTAGTGGTGTGGGGGCTGTGTATTTGGCAAAGTGGGTGGGGTTATATCGTGCCTGTTTGGCCCTGTCTGGGGGTATTGTCGGACAGGGCCACAGTGTCTCCCGACCCCTCCTGTCTCAGCCTCCAGTATTTATGTTGCAACAGTTTGTGTTTCGGGGGGCTAGGGTCAGTCTGTTATATCTGGAGTATTTCTCCTGTCTTATCCAGTGTCCTGTGTCAATTTAAGTATGCTCACTCTCTCTCTCCCTGAGCCCTAGGACTATGCCTCAGGACTACCTGGCCTGATGATTCCTTGCGGTCCCCAGTCCACCTGGTCATGCTGCTGCTCCAGTTTCAACTGTTCTGCCTGGGGTTAAGGAACCCTGATCTGTTCACCGGACGTGCTATCTTGTCCCAGACCTGCTGTTTTGGACTCTCTCTCTACCGTACCTGCTGTCTCTAACTCTGAATGATTGGCTATGAAAAGCCAACTGACATTTATTTGGTGCTGACCAGTTGCACCCTCTACAACCACTGTGATTTATTATTTGACCCTGCTGGTCATCTATAAACATTTGAACATCTTGGCCATGTTCTGATATAATCTCCACCCGGCAGTCAGAAGAGGACTGGCCACCCCTCAGAGCCTGGATCCTCTCTAGGTTTCCTCCTAGGTTCTGGCCTTTCTAGGGAGTTTTTCCTAGCCACCATGCTTCTACATCTGCATTGCTTGCAGTTTGGGGTTTTAGGCTGGGTTTCTGTACAGCACTTTGAGATATCAGCTGATGTAAGAAGGGCATTATAAAAAAAAAGATTGATGAACATGAAGCATAGAAATAGCACACACAAAACAGGTCTACCGCTTCTTAGACTTGCTTTCAAGTAGAATGATAGAAATGTGAGTTATAGATCTATGTGAAATTGGTCAGGTCCCCCAGAAAGTTACACATTGCCACTTTAAGGGTTTTCTACAGACCCCCTTTCCGTGATCTAACAAGAGTCCTAAAACAATACCCTTGGGCTCACTGTAGAGCCATCCGAACAAGGCCCTCAAACTCAGTGAAGAAGCTCTTCAGTCAGTACTACAAGCACTACTCCAATTTCACGATAGAAATTGGTCATATTCATTAGTTCACACAGTAGCAAACCGTTTTACAACAAAGATGTGAGTTTCTTATTGGACAAGTTCAGATAATCCCTCCACATTTCAGTCAGTTTGCTTCCTAGTAAATATGACCACTAGCTCTGCACGTTACAGCAACAACAAAAAAACTGCAGCACTGCCATCCAATAGGAAACCAATCCTGAAACATGACATCACAAGACTTCAGCAAGTATGTGAAACCACACTGATTGTAATCACATTCCTCCTGTTTGTGTGTTACACAATTCATGACATTCTAGGTCGGTTCAATGGCCACATCCTGACAAGTACAAAATAGAGGAACATGAGAAGATGAACATTTGGCATCTAATAGACTTGATGCCCTGAGGTGACATTTAATTACATAATCTTAAACATTCCATGAATTCTATCACCATTTATTTTACACTGATAGTTCATTAACATTCAACTGTACCTTTCTCCGACTCTCCTCTCGCTGTCTTCCTCATCCTCCAACTCCTCCTCATCCTCAGACTCCTCCAGGCGTCGGCTGCGTCTGTTCCCCGGGGTGTCCCCTCCATCTGACCTGCTGCCATCTCTCGGACCTCCAGTCTCCTCTCCGCTGGTCTCCCCCACACCACTCTGCTCCTCCTTCTCTTTGATCTTCTCCAGCTTTGAGGGCTCCTTCACCTCAGCTTTGATCGGGGTCACAGTGCACCGTCTCCTCCCCTGAGATAAAGAAGAAAGTAAAGTGATTAGTGTCTGTAGAGGAGGAACCCTAGGCTGTATTTCCTCTATTCTTCGCATCCTCCCTCCGGGGCTCCTTCTCAAAACGCATTGAAAGAAGATCCGAGGAAAGAAACAGTAGAACGCTATCTCAATAAAAGAGAACCTACCCTGGTCACACTGACTGACCATGAAACTGAACAGGATTTCAATCTAACAGAGTCCAAAATTGAATTGTCTTCAGTGTCATGTACAAATTACAACAAACAAAAAAAACAACTCTTACTAACCCTGGGAGAAGAGACATCTTTGTCGCTCTCGCTCCCCGACTCTACCTCCTCCTGGGCAGGCTTGTCCTCCATGGCCGCAGCAGACTCAGTTTTGACGGATGGTGTTGGGCCCTGGCACTCCTTCACCTCAGGGATTTGGGCGGCCTTCTCTTCTGTCTGGGACTGGGGAGCTGGCGGATCCTCGCTGTGGTGGATGGTCCTGAAGACGATGCAGGCTGAGCGACAGTACTCCTCGAAGCCATACAAGTACCTACACACAATGTATTAGCACTCCCTCAAGCACAGTAGACATCACTCACAACACTTAGAAACAATCTTGGTGCATAAAAACAGAAATCAATCAAATCTATTTATAAAGACTTTTTTACAGCAACATATTTCACAAGTGCTTCACAGTAATCTGGCCTAAAATACCGTTTGAAGCACAGAAAATTACTCAACAGCTTCAAAAGAAAGAACCATCTGGTAAAGAGAATTTGTAAGTCTGAGTGAAGTGATCAAACACCTACTTTCTATAGGCAGTCTTCACATTGTAGGAGGCAGCAGAGTTTAGGACAGGAATGCCAAGGTCTATGTAGATTTGTTTCCACACAGATCCACTTTCAATCTGCAAAAAAACACCATCACAATAACCATTCATGTAGGCTACTCTATTTCAAAAATATATTCAACAAAAGAAAGAGAGGTACTGAGACAAAACGCTACCAACATCACTTGATCGAGCGAGTCAAAATTGTTAAGTCGTTTTTGCAGGTCTGTTTTCTTTGCCCTCATAGCAGCCGACGTGCAAAACACCAGCCAGACAGACACCCCTTGACCTTGACAGTCCACTAAAAAGCTACACACTGCAATTTTTCTTACAGAGGTGCAGGAGAGGCAATGCAAAGCTGGAGAGAACAGGTTGTTCACATTAGACGACGAGACCAGACAGTCTGCCTGCCGCTGCAGTGAAGAGGACTCAGAAGAGGGAGGGAGAGCAAGCTGTAGAGATGATGCACTCACTTTGTCACAGCCCCCCTGGTGGTAGACTAGCCTGAAGAGCTTGAAGAGGTTCAGATCCTTGTAGCCGAGCACAGGAGGCTTGTTAATTGGCGTCCCTGAGGACGAAAGGATGAGAAGAGCAGAGTGACGTTACACAGAGGAAAAGTAGCCCATTTTAGGGCATTGAAAAAAATCACAGGAGGATCCTTTTTATTTCATGGGTTGTCGTTGAATGAGTGATTAGAATGTATTGGGTTACAAAGACCTACAGAGAAATCAAATGAAAGATGGATGGGGAATTCAGAGCCAGGCCAGGTAGTGTGTGCGTGCAGTAAATTTGTGTGTGCAGTAAGTCATGAAAGTTCGCCAATTATTTCCCATTCTCCCTGACGTGTGCACTTATTCACTCTCTCAAGGATGTAAAAGCACTGGATTGGTGTGGAGAGTGTAAGAAATATGGTGGACATCAATCCAATGGTTTCAAACTCTTGTGGGTTAGTGAGTGAGGTAATGCACAATTCAGGGTTGCATCCCAAAATGGTACCCTATTCCCTATATAGTCCCTGGTCAAAAGTAGGGCACTATATAGGGAATAGGATGCAATTTGGGACGTAGACAGGCTGGAAGATAAATGGGACAGGGCTGAAGGCTCACCTCGATCCTCCATGAACTTATACAGCTGCTGCAGGAAGTGATCCCTCTCCTCTGGGTCCGCCTCATCCTCAGGCTGCAGGAAACATACACCTTGGTTATATAGGCAAATTAGACATGAACTGACAATTACTTATAATAGCCATTATCCTTCATTGAGTGTGCTGCTAATTTGACACGGTCTCGACAAAAACACACGAGTCAAAATATCAACGAAACTAACCTGGTAAAAAGGTAACTGTTTTATTTTTATGATAAAGACAAAAACCATTGTCAGAATCTCTACTGACTAGTCTAGCAGAGTACACAAGGTGACATGCAAGCAGCCAGTCTTGACATAACTAATACATTCCCGTAGCAGTAGCAATGCTACTAGAGCAGAGGAAGATTTCATGTATGCCAAGGCCAGTAGTCAGTCAGGTGCTGAGATTATTTTGAGCTCATGCTTCGCCTCTGAAGTCGTTGCACATTCTGTTATTTGTCAAGCAAAGTCACTTGGGCAAAACAACTTAGTGTGGGTTAAATTCAAGGACAGATTTAATGGTTAAATATATTTAACACTCACTCACTTAAATAGGTAATCCGAAAGCCAAGAGAAACATGTCATCATAACTTCCGATGAATCATATTGTACGGTGTGTTACCTATTCACAGCATCCAGGACCATAGATATGACTCCCTATGTACAGTCCCTTCATAAAGTATTCAGACCCCTGGACTCTCTCCACATTTTGTTACGTTACAGACTTAATCTTAAATGAAGAAAATATATATTCAAAAGTCCTAAGAAATCTACACACAATACCCCATAATTACAAAGCGAAAACAGTTTTTTTCTAAGATTTTTGCAAAATCCATGCATGAGATCAAAGGAATTGTCCGTAGAGCACCGAGACAGGATTGTGTCAAGGCTCAGATCTAGGGAAGGGTACCAAAATATTTCTGCAGCATTGAAGGTTCCCGAAAACAGTGGCCTCCATCATTCATAATTGGAAGAAGTTTGGAACCACCAAGACTCTTCCTATAGCTGGCCGCCCCTCCAAACTGAGCAATTGTGGGAGAAGAGCCTTGGTCGGGTATGTGACCAAGAACCCGATGGTCAATGACAGAGCTCCAGAGTTTGTCTGTGGAGATGGGAGAACCTTCCAGAAGGGCAACCATCTCTGCAGCACTCCACCAATCAGGCCTTTATGGTAGAGTGGCCAGACAGAATCCACTCCTCAGTGTAAGGCACATGGACAGTCCACTTGGAGTTTGCCAAAAGGCACCTAAGGAATCTGACCATGAGAAACAAGATTCTCTGGTCTGATGAAACCAACATTGAACTCTTTGGCCTGAATGCCAAGCGTCACATCTGGAGGTAACCTGGCACCGGTGAAGCATGGGGGTGGCAGCATGCTGTGGGGATGGTTTTCAGCGGCAGGATCTAGGAGACTAGTCAGGATCGAGGCAAAGATGAACGGAGCAAAGTACAAAGAGATCCTTGATGAAGTCCTGAGCACTCTGGAGCAGGTTATCAGACTGGGCCGAATGTTCACCTTCCAACAGGACAACGACCCTAATCACACAGCCAAGACAACGCAGGAGTGGTTTCAGGACAAGTCTCTGAATGTCCTAGAGTGGCCCAGCCAGAGCCCGGACTTGAACCCGATCGAACATCTCTGGAGAGACCTGAAAATAGCTGTGCAGCGACGCTCCCCATCCAACCTGACAGAGCTTAAGAGGATCTGCAGAGAAGAATAGGAGAAACTGCCCAAATGCTACAAGCTTGGCACATCTGTGTCATACCCAAGAAGACTCGAGGCTGCAATCGCTGCCAAAGGTGTTTCAACAAAGTACTGAGTAAAGGGTCTGAATACTTATGTAAATGTGATTTTAGTTTTTTTAATTTCTAAAAAACAGTTTTTGCTTTGTCATTATGGGGTATCGTGTGTAGATTGATGAGGGGAAAAAAATTATAATCCATACAAAATGTGGAAAAAGTCAAGGTCTGAATACTTTCCTGAATGCACTGTACATATATTACTAAACAGATACAGTACACTGAAGTCTAAAATGGAGGAACTAGAAAGGAAAATCAACATGCCATTGTAATCTATGTAGGCTGTGATATGTAATGTGTGAATTATACCTTGACTGACAAAGTGCCCCAGACACAAGCAAATACACAGTGAAGTGAACCAATTTCACTCATGAGAAGCAAAGCCTTTATGACAAGCAGCAGAGGTAGAAAGAACTCGAGTCAGGAGCCTCCACTGGCTCTCAGCCAATCCCCACAGTCCCTCTCTAAAACGATAGGAAGTAGCTGCCAGTTGCTATGGGAACAGTGTCTGAAACCACACGAATGGCCATTTGTCCCAAACTCTGGGAGCAGAAAGAACCATTGTTGTTCCGGAGGAAGGGGCTTTCCCACACACTGGGACTAAGTCCCAAATGGCACCCTATTCCCTATGGGCCCTGGTCAAAAGTAGTACACTAAGAGGGAATAGGGTACCATTTGGGACACACCCAGGGTCTATTGGGAGTCTGGCTCAATCAAGGTGGCTCAGTAGCCACAAGATGTCAGAAAGGGAATGCAATGAATGCATGGTGCCAAGCCAACATCATTCTCAGAGCAGGTGAGGTCACTACAATACACAGCTGAGTTTACATTACTGAGAGCCGGCCCTCAGATAAAGCTTATCACGACAAAATGAATATGCAGCAAAGAGAGGGATAAATTCCTTTCCCTCTCCATAAATGTGTAGCTATTCAAGCAGGTTGTAGTGGTCATTGTTAGTAGAGTATAACACAGGTCAGTAAACAGTCAACACTCGATAAGCTACTGCCTTGTCAAAACTGATAGAAAGACTTTGTTTATGAATATATAAAGGCTCTGGCCTAATCTGCATCTAAAAGGAAAGTGACTTACATGTAGTCTTAAAATATCCCTCCAGACTAAAACAGTGTTCTTCTTACCTCATCATTGGCATCTTCCTTCTCCTCCTCCTCCTCCTTCTCCTCCTCCTCCTCCTCATCATCGTCATCGTCGTCACTCTCCTTTCCTTCTGTGTCCTCCTCGTCACTGCCGGAGGATTCTAAAATCTCACTCATGTCCATCTTCCAACTGTCAGGAACTACCTTGGTCTTGAGGAAATGCACTGCCCCATCCAACCCTGAGAGTAGCCAGAAAAAGGGTACTTTCACACATAGTTCAAATCAGACTTAGATTATGTTACGTTGTTGTTGTTGTTGTCGTCGTCCGTCTCCCCCCCCCCCCATCTGGTCCAGTCGGTTTCACATTGCTAAATGTCCAAACAAAACCACGAGTTCATGCAAGTCATTTGTTTCTTGAAGAAAATCAAGTTCAATCCATCTATGATTACCAAGAAGCATAACTTGTCGCAAACTTCATATTACTTTCGCTTTGGTCTTCCAACAACATTCGGGAGGGAACAGCCACAATAGCCACTCTAACTGGGATGTGAATAGCCTATATCCCCGGTATAGCCTGGATACGATCACAAAATGCGCGGCTACTCACAGAATGTTTCAGAGATAAAGTAATGGTACTACATGCGTTTTATCAAATGCACGCAGTCAAACAACCAATAATACTCCTTGGTTATTTTCCTGTTTGGTTCGGACTGCGTTCTCACCTGCAGCGAACCACACTACGGTAAGAATGGAATCGGACTGAGACCACCTTTTTTGAGCAAACCACAGTGAGTTGTTTAGTGCGCATAGTGTTCACACCAGTCCAAACGAACTGAACTAAGGGTGGAAAATGCGCCAGAGTTTGGAAAAACCACTCCAAACCAATTTGGTGAAAGACCCCTAAGGAAAGAGTTAGGCCTACAGGTCAATTACATCTCAATTCAGTTGAACATAATACCATTCATTTTTTGAACTTACTGGAAGTGTCGAGCTCCCTAGGTGAGCCAGCCTTACCTTTCCTCGGTGAGAACTCAGCTTTAGAGATGCTGTCCATGTTCACTTCATGGATCTCCTTTCTTGCCACAGTGTGACTGAAAAACAACAAACATCTAAATGTACATTCAGATTTAATTTTTTTAAGTACCAATTCTGAGAAGACTTCAACAGCAATTTACATTATACATGTGTATTTACATTGCATGGCAGGGCAAACATATACCAAGACATGTTGGTAAATTAACTGGGAATTCTTGAAAACTGTATGATGTAAAAGTAGGATGCACAACACTTACAATTTGGAGTCTGCAAATGATCTGACTAAACATTGGTCCTTCTTGACTGTCAAGTCATCATTGCAGCTGGGTGATATCACCTAGACAGAAACAATAAAGAACAGCTAGGAACAATCATACAACAAGTGCCAAAGGTCTTGGAGGGTTTTTGACCATTTTGCTTTCAGTTTCACAAGGAGTTGTTTTTCAGGTGGTTGTATGAACAGAACTAACATCTCCATGACACTTCTCAATTAGCAGGTAGGACAAGTGTAGCTGAATGTGAAAGATTGAAACTTCCCTGATCTGCATAACTCTAACTTGTCAATGGCTGCTAAGGTCAAAGGCCATTTAATTATACCATACATATTGAGAGCAAGAGAGAAAGTGAAAGAGAGCAGGACAGAAAGTGAACGAGAGCTGAGAAAGAAACAGCATGTGTAACTGGGGCTGTGCAGGTTGTGACTCACCAGGGCCAGGTACCAGGATGTCCGCTCTGTCCCAGTCTGAACACTGGCCACTTTACCCATCAGGTCATCGTTTAGCCTCCTCCTGTCCTCATTGTCATCTTCACTGGAAGACGACTCCTTGTCATCGTCCGCACTGAGGAGTTGAACAACAGGACTCCCCATCAGAACAGAATCGTTACAGGTCAGAAGCTATAATCCGTCTCCGTCAAAATATTTAGTCTCAGTCAAAAGCTTCTACAGAGCTCTATAGAAGCTCAACGCTGTATCAATCACAAAGGCCTATATGGGCCTATATATCGTGCTATGTTGTTGTATATAAATGACCATGTCTGAATGTATGCAGGCAGAGCATTTAAAGAAGCATGCTTGCTATAGATTAAAATCATACTGGTGAATGTAAGAGTTAATGCTTAAGTCATAAAACTGTATCTAAAGCAAAGAACGGTGTGGTTCCCTATAGCCAAAAGTAAAAGAATTGTCAACTTACTGAGCCTGAGATGACCTCCTCCCTCCGCGGTTTCCCTTCTTCCCGATGACGGGGGTGCCAAAGTGCTCTGGGTTGGTTAGGGGCAGTTGGTCCAATGTCTAGATGTGAGGGAGAGGTGAAAGGAGGGGGCTTAATCAATGTGTTAACGTGTAACATAACAGAGAGGCCAGCAAATCAAATGGCTAAGAAAAGAGTCAGGTCAGAATACTAGTCCCTTTACCTCACTCTCAGCAAAATGTCTTTCTCCCTTCAGACACAGTGACGTCCTGCGGAGTGTCTTCTCATCCCCATCGTCAAACACTGGAACAGATGAAAAACAGCGCCCCTTGCAAAAGTTACACCAAAATATGAGACTTCATAAAGACAAATAGTTATTAACCATTAGGCAAGTTGAGAGAAAAAGGGGGAAATGCAACCAACAAAGACATACAGCCACCCATTAATTAACTGAAGAGCATGCATTGTATATTAGTTTGGGTGTTGTTGCTGTACTTGCCCACTGTGTACCAACTGGCGTCTGTGAGTTTGTTGATGGTTGCCTCACTGCAGATCCCCTCTGCACTCTTCACCTCCACTGTGGAGCCCACCTGCAAAAGGAAACAAAGGGATGAGACTGAGACACCTCATACATTCTGCTCTTTTACTCCCATTTCAACAAGAACTCAAAACAGCAAAAGTTAAGAGACTTCCCCTAAATAAAGAACAACGTGCCTGAGCAGAGTGAAAGCCTATCACATATGTTCAAACAATGAAAGGGGAACCACAGCGCTTCGAAAACATCAGAAAAGAAAAACTGAGGCCATTTTGAACCGTCGGGGAACCATTGATGCTTACAATTGTTGAAAAACAGGTGATCAGTGTGCTTGGCCAGAGCATTAGTCACATGACCATTACAATTAGGTAATATACATAAGCTTTATGTCAACAATACCCAATATGTACCCAACTGTCCCTGTTCTATATACTACTGTCACAAGCACAGCACCATTGTTGTATCCGACAGATCAGATCTTAGAATTATGTGATTAACAGATTATTTATTCTGAGAACCAAAAGGACACTGAGGGCCTAACTAATATTTTCCTTATCTTCCTGTGACAAGTTTGGTGGTGCCAGTTAGTTCCAACTTACCCTTAATGGTCCTTTCACTTGATCATCTTGAACAACTTGCGAGGTGGTGTCTCCTTTGACCATTACCTAGGGAGAGACAAAGAAATAGAATGAATGAGATAAGAAGTTCAGTCAAGGTGAAATAATTCAGTTGTGTAACAGACAAAACTCTTCCCTTCCTGACCTGTCCCCAAAGTACTTTAGATTAACTCATGTATTCAGGGGCTACACATGGCAGTGCTGGAGGACTACGATACAGTAGTAGGTTTGTGCTTATAGTATAACCAGGGAATGGTGCATTCACTTGCAAACTCACTGTTTCCTCATTGTTCACATCAGTTATTTATTTAACTAAGCAAGTCAGTTAAGAACAAATTCTTATTTCAAATGACGGCCTACGTTTAATGTGGAGAAAGTTCAATGGGGCTACCTACCATGCCCCATGAAACAATCAGTCAAGGGAACTCTGACCTTGTGACAATCATAATGGAAGTGACAAAGGCGAATAATGGAGGAGGAGGTCAGGTCACAATGTTGCTACCTGGTGATTGGTGGGGGATCATCTGGTCTTGAAACAAAAACCATCATCAACTAGAAGCAGATTCACCAGTTCACTAACTCCACATTTTCACAATGTGTTTTGAATACAAAACTTAAATTCCTAGTCCTATCCATAGCTCAAAAACATACAAAACAAGAGTTGGCTAATCGAATGTCCAAGCATTATCAGTCCCTATTTAATGTACATTCGTGTGTATTACCAAATGTTAAAGCCAACAGATTAGGTTAGTAATTGAATACAAACTACCTGCTGATTAACAGCAGAATATCCAAACATTCCAGTATTGCCTGTGTTTGTTGTGTTATGATTATGTCATGACTAAATTCACTCTTTTTGAGTGTGTACCTGGTACTATGTAGGCTGTTACAGACTGCCTAATGCTTTATAAAACAAACTGAGGAAAACTGTTCATAGAACAAGTCTCTACTTGAAAGATGCCACTGGCAGACACTAATATCTAGATACGAGAGAAGACGGGGTTCTTTTGCAGCAAAACTGTCACCCGAAACTGGACAATCAGTTTGTCTATATAAACAACATATTGTTATAATATGTGGACATCAACATTTGCTGACATAATGGACCATTCCACGTACTACCTTGTTTGATTAGTGTCATTGTCCCAAATGACACACTACCTATATAATGCACTACTTTTGACCACAACCCTATGTGTCCTGGTCAGAAGTAGTGCACTATAAAAGGTAATAGGCTGCCATTGGGGTGGAGCCATTGTTGTGTGGTGCTCTTACCTTAACCTTCACCATCCGTTTAACAGTCTTGATTTTTGCCTCACAGAAGGCACCTCTGTATTTGGCACTGACCTCCGTCCCCACGGTCAGATAGGCAGGCTCGTTTGCTGCCTGTGAGAAAAACAAATGTGCCATAACATGCATCATTGTACTTACTTCGGAACAAAACAGTTCGGCCACTATTAAATTAAATGTCCATGAAGCATGAACTTGTAACACCCATCATATGCCACATAAACATGAAGTTGCATTTTTCATCTAAATATCTTGTTCAGGAAGAGGTGGTGGTGATGCCTAGATTAAAACGTGGGAACATTTAAATGAATTGTGAAACATTATATGCCTGGCATATTCAAGTTGACATGTTGTTGCCAACCATATACAGTTGACCCTGTCTCTTTGCAAGCTAAGTGAAAGAGGCGTCGGCTTCACTCCTGTTTTCAACTGAGGTTAGCAAAGTGACTTACCTTCATCGTAGACTATTTGAGGGAGTCCAGCTCGATTGGTTTTGATTGCTGTAAAACAATTTAGTAATAGCAGATTATTAAAGACTTGTCAGAATAGCTATAAACGGGAACAAATTAATAAATATACTAGCTAACAAACTAGCTAGCTACTTAACGCATTCTTTTCAAGCTCGATGCAGCCGCCCCCTCCCTCCAGATGTACAAAAATGTGTAGCTAGCTAGTTTTCACTGTATGCTGATTGTTAAAGTAGACCTCAAATAATTAGTCGAAAGCTTTTTTAACAAAGAGGACGTTGCACATAGACAAGAAGAATAATGCGTGTTTCTTCCCGCTTGCCTCGCAATCTGACTGTGTGTGTCACGTCGCCATCATAGCTCGCCGTGCTGCACCATGTCAGGCTGGTGGTTCATTCCAAACTGCTTGAAATAACGTTACAAAGAACATCTGTCTCTAAAATGTGTGCCACACAGTCATCTTAAACAAGGTTGTTTAAGTAAAACAGAATATATAAAACATATCGGCAGTCTTTGTGAAAATAAGGAAAGACAGAATATTTCCCTCAACTCGGGAGCTAAATTTAGCTACCTAGCTAACTTCACCATACTAAGGTTAGCTAGCTAAGAACAGTTTATCGATATGGCGATTTAAACCGCCTTGCTAGTCATTGAGTTTGTCAGCTAGCTAGTTCCGGCATAACATTTCAAACGGTGGTTCTCTTTCGGATAAACGAGAAGCAGGTAGTTCGCGACGATAAAACAAAAAGTATCAGGACAACAATTATTTATTTATTATACAGTTTCACAAAAGGCGCATACATTTCTTCACTGCAAAAACAAGCCGACTGGTCACTGCCATTCAATTCCTTACGGTCTAATCTTGCAAGACAAAAATAAAGAGACATTGAGCTAAGTGTCGTCCGTATTTAACAAAACGGGTGTCACCTTGATCTAAATAGCTTGAACTGTTTGTAATTCATTTGAGAGGAATATTAGCTCATATTTTTTTATACTTACTGCAACGACCCGACTGCTCACCACTTGCTAGAGTTGCAAAGCAATACACGAAGAATAAGCTTGATCCGAAGCTGTGTTTCTCGAAATCAGATTGGCTGCCATGACAGTCGTGGTCAAATCGCAGAAATGTGATTGGTCAACACATGCTTCAAATGCTATAGGACATAACTAATCTGTATTTATGGTTGGTAGAGATGAAATCGGCTCTTTGAGGGAAAAGTTGCCATTGGTCCTCATATACTTGGCTTTTTAATCTTCCAGAACACCCCACGATGGAAATATGATTGGCTTTACCTATCTCTACCCAAGCCTTTCGCTGGTTAGACATATTTTACAATGGACCGCCTATTTTCGACACTGGCTGGAAGCTTCCTTGTCACTCCTAAGGATGGAAATGGACTGTATGTGAAAACACGTGCCATTTCTACACACTCGTTGGATGGTGCTGGCGGTGACTCCTATTTGAACTAAGGAGTTACTAGCTATGTAGTAGTGTGCTGGGGATAGAATGCGATACGAGTTAAATACACAAGATCGATTTGTTTGTGGTCGAGGGCAATGGCGCCGTGTACATGTTTGTAGGACGTCAGCGGGCAAGTTGGTTTACGTAACCGGAAACATGTGCAGGTAAAAGCGGTCCTCGTTATCCGGCTTTTTGGGAAGTCCCTACCCCATTGAAGTTGACATTTTAAATGGTTAGGCTTATGGTAGAGTTTCTAAACATACTGTATTGTCTTTCGTTATGGATAAGGTTAGGGTATGGACGTCCCAACGATCCCGGATAGCACTGACCAGAAAAGCTAGTGAAGTGATTGCTGTCAAATCACTTCACTAACTTGGCTAAGGCCATAGCATGAATTTATCCGAGACAGCATGGCATGTGTTCTTCATCAAATGTACAGATGAGATGAGCTAAATCAGATTCAAGACACTGTATTATCGTCAGGTCTTATGTATTTAGTCTCAAGTGTATCCAAGGATGGAATGGAGAGGAATGGTAGCCAGAGGTGGCGGTCTATGGTAAGGTCAATGTGGAGACTACTGCCCTTCTGGAGTCACTGAACTCATGTCTTAGTTGAAACATCACACTGTGCACTGAAATTGTCTTTGTTCTTACACAACTGGCACCACCAGTAGAAGGATCAAGTAGTAGTAGTCTTGTAAATAATACCTCAAGGACTAAATACATATTAGAGGTCGACCGATTAATTAGGGCCGATTTCAAGTTTATAGCAATCGGAAAAATGTATTTTATACCTTTTATTTAACTAGGCAAGTCAGTTAACACATTCTTATTTTCAATGACTGCCTAGGAACGGTAGGTTAACTGCCTTGTTCAGGGTCAGAACGACAGATTTCCACCTTGTCAGCTCGGGGAATCAATCTTGCAACCTTACAGTTAACTAGCCCAACGCAATAACGACCTGCCTCTCTCGTTGCACTCCACAAGGAGGCTGCCTGTTACGCGAATGCAGTAAGCCAAGGTAAGTTGCTAGCTAGCATTAAACTTATCTTATAAAAAACAATCAATCATAATCACTAGTTAACTGCACATGGTTGATTAGATTACTAGATATTATCTAGCGTGTCCTGCGTTGCATATAATCTGACTAAGCATACAAGTATCTAAATTGACTGAGTGGTGGTAGGCAGAAGCAGGCACCTAAACATTCATTCAAACAGCACTTTTGTGCGTTTTGCCAGCAGCTTTTCATTGTGCGCCAAGCATTGCGCTGTTTATGACTTAAAGCCTATTAACTCCCGAGATGAGGCTGGTGTAACCGAAGTGAAATGGCTAGCTAGCGTGCACTAGTAGTGTTTCAAACTTCACTTGCTCTGAGCCTTCTAGTAGTTCTTCCCCTTGCTCTGCAAGGGTAACGCTGCTTCGATGGTGGCTGTTGTGTTGCTGGTTCGAGCCCAGGGAGGAGCGAGGAGAGGGACGGAAGCTAATACTTGTTACACTGGCAATAAAGTGCCTATAAGAACATCTAATAGTCAAAGGTTAATGAAATACAAATGGTATAGAGGGAAATAGTCCTATAATTCCTATAGTAACTACAACCTAAAACGTCTTACCTGGGAATATTGAAGACTCATGTTAAAAGGAACCACCAGCTTTCATATGTTCTGAGCAAGGAACTGAAACGTTAGCTTTCTTACATATTGCGTCTTTGCATGATTTACGTGAGGCTAAATTGATGTATTATATTAAAGTGTTCATTCAGTATTGTTGTAATTGTGATTATTAAAAATCAATAAAAACAAATTAGTTTAGTATAAACAGTGCTCATCCACTTTTATTTCAAAGCTGTGTAATCCATCAAACCAAATGGGAAAGAAATGGCATGAATGGTCCATTAACTACAAAACATACAAAATAATTTCCGTCTGTTTCTTGTAGAGCTGTCCTGTCCGTAGGTGTGTGTGACAAGTGAAGAAACCGCAGAATTGAGTTTACATGTTGTCTTCTTCAGAGTCATCCTCCTCCTCCAAAGAATCCTATGGTGGAAGCAATAAGCATTGTGAATCAGACACCAGAAAGACAGACTAATGTTACCACGATAGCAGAAATGACTTCAATACCAGATTTAGTCAACCCCCCCCCCCCAAAAAAGTGCAGTTTTTTGAAGAGGTTCTGCCCAGTTGGCATAGGCTACAGTGCATTCATAAAGTATTCAGACCCCTTTACTTTTTCCACATTTTGTTACATTATGGTCTTACTCTAAAATTGATTAATTTATTTTCTGGGGCGGCAGGGTAGCCTAGTGAGCGTTGGACTAGTAACCGGAAGGTTGTGAGTTCAAACCCCCGAGCTGTCAAGGTACAAATCTGTCGTTCTGCCCCTGAACAGGCAGTTAACCCACTGTTCCTAGGCCGTCATTGAAAATAAGAATGTGTTCTTAACTGACTTGCCTGGTTAAATAAAGGTTAAAAAAAATAAAATAAATATCAATGACACCAAGATTGAACTCTTTGTCCTGAATGCCAAGCATCACATTTTTAGGAAACCTGGCACCAAACCTACAGTGACGCATGGTGCTGGCAGCGTCATGCTGTGGGATGTTTTTTAGGGGAAGGGACTGGGAGACTAGTCAGGATTGAGGGAAAGATGAACAGAGCAAAATACAGAGAGATCCTTGATAAAAACATGCTCCAGAGCACTCAAGCCAGCAGACTGGGGGGGAAGGTTCACCTTCCAGCAGGACAACAACCCTGGACACACAGCCAAGAGAAAGCAGGAGTGGCTTCGGGACAAGTCTCTTAATGTCCTTGAGGGGCGCAGCCAGAGCCTGGCCTTGAACCCGATTGAACATCTCTGGAGAGACCTGAAAATAGCTGTGCAGCGACTCTTATCCAACCTGACAGAGCTTGAGAGGATCTGCAGAGAAGAATAGGAGAAACTCCCCAAATACAGATGTGCCAAGCTTGTAGAGTCATACCCAAGAAGACTCGAAGCTGTACTCGCTGTCAATGGTGCTTCAACAAATTAGGAGGTCTGAATACTTATGTAAATGTCAGTTTATTTTTAATAACATTTTTAAAAGAATGTCAACCTATTTTTGCTTTGTCATTATGGGGATCCAGACGGGTAACGTTAGGCTAGTCTACAGTCGTGGCCAAAAGATTTCAGAATGACATTCATTTCCACAAAGCTTGCTGCTTCAGTGTCTTTAGATATTTTTGTCAGATGTTACTATGGAATACTGAAGTATAATTACAAGCATTTCATAAGTGTCAAAGGCTTTTGACAATTACATGAAGTTGATGCAGAGTCAATATTTGCAGAGTCAAAAAAATACCCTTTTTCCAAGACCTCTGCAATCCGCCCTGGCATGCTGTCAATTAACTTCTGGGCCACATCCTGACTGATGGCAGCCCATTCTTGCATATTCAATGCTTGGAGTTTGTCAGAATTTGTGGGTTTCTGTTTGTCCAACTGCCTCTTGAGGATTGACCACAAGTTCTCAATGGGATTAAGGTCTGGGGAGTTTCCTGGCCATGGACCCAAAATGTCAATGTTTTGTTCCCCGAGCCACTTAGTTATCACCTTTGCCTTATGGCAAGGTGCTCCGTCATGCTGGTAAAGGCATTGTTCGTCACCAAACTGTTCCTGGATGGTTGTGAGAAGTTGCTCTCGGAGGATATCTTGGTACCATTCTTTATTCATGGCTGTGTTAGGCAAAATTGTGAGTGAGCCCACTCCATTGGCTGAGAAGCAACCCCACAAATAAATGGTCTCAGGATGCTTTACTGTTGGCATGACACAGGACTGATGGTAGCGCTCACCTTGTCTTCTCTGGGGGAAAAAAGCTTGTCCGGATGCCCCAAACAATCGGAAAGGGGATTCAGAGAAAATTACTTTACCCCAGTCCTCAGCAGTCCAATCCCTGTACCTTTTGCAGAATATCAGTCTGTCCCTGATGTTTTTCCTGGAGAGAAATGGCCTCTTTGCTGCTCTTCTTGACACAAGGCCATCCTCACTGTGCGTGCAGATGCGCTCACACCTGCCTGCTGCCATTCCTGAGCAAGCTCTGTACTGGTGGTGCCCTGATCCCGCAGCTGAATCAACTTTGGGAGACGGTCCTGGCGCTTGCTGGACTTTCTTGGGTACTCTGAAGCCGTCTTCACAACAATTGAACCACTCCTTGAAGTTCTTGATGATCTGATAAATGGTTGATTTAGGTGCAATCTTACTGGCAGCAATATCCTTGCCTGTGAAGCCCTTTTTGTGCAAAGCAATGACGGCACGCGTTTCCTTGCAGGTAACCATGGCTGACAGAGGAAGAACAATGATTCCAAGCACCACCCTCCTTTTGAAGCATCCAGTCTGTTATTCAAACTCAATCAGCATGACAGAGTGATCTCCAGCCTTGTCAACACTCACACCTGTGTTAACGAGAAAAATCACTGACATGTCAGCTGGTCCTTTTGTGGCAGGGCTGAAATGCTGTGGAAATGTTTTTTTGGGATGCATGGCAAAGAGGGACTTTGCAATTAATTGCAATTCATCTGATCACTCTTCATAACATTCTGTAATATATGCAAATTGCCAACTGAGGCGCAGACTTGGAAAATTAATATTTGTCATTCTCAACTTTTGGCCACGACTGTACATGAGATTAAGAGCGAGAATTAAAAGAGCGAGAATACTTGCATTTGTAAAACATCAGTTAAGCGTCTGTCACCAGAATCAGACCCACAATGTTTATTGGAAAGGAGCATCTAGATCACTATGCACTTACCACCCTGTGAAGTTCATAGTTTTTCATCTGTAGCCTAATAAAGTGCATGGTTTCCCTAGTTGTAGTGGGAGGACCACACCCCATAACATCGCGTGACTCCATGCTTACTTCGATATGATGGTTATTCTATCAATATTTGCACATAAAGGAGTTCCCACTGCCATCACAATTTTACCGACAAAAACATCCCACAATGTCGCATGAAAACATGGTTAATGATTACAAAAAAATCTGGTAACGGGTTAATTTTTATGGTAATCAGATACTTTTGAAAAACTAGATTAAAGGATGTTGCGAAAAAGTTGACACCTTTGTTTTCTCAATGACATTCAAATCAGCATTGAAAAAAAGGTGTACGTTTTCCCCCCACCTGAGCGAGCCTGACCACAAGTCAGAGACCACTATGATGACACACATGTATTTGATGGCTCATGGGAAATGAGCAGGAATAGACTTTCGTAGGCTACAGTCCAAGCCATGTCTTCCAATGTTACGACTACTGTCGGCATCAAAATATTATTCAACTTGAATAAACGCTATGAGCTATGGACAACAGCAGTGGTGTAGAATTCGGGCGATATGGATAACTTATTATTGGCATCTGCATATTGCATTGATGTGAATCATACTGCTGCTCTCTCTTTAAGCTATTTGCGCCTTACAGATTGTGGATGGCTGTTCAACCCAATAATGGTTGAATTGAAGTTTAAATTGCCTATGAATCACTTTGTGACCAGTGGATAACCAGGGGGAAATGCACTCTTGCAACAGCTGCAGATCCCAGCCTATGGAATGCAAGTTTGAGGGAGTTCACTTCTAAACTCCTCTGTGGTATTGTGCTCCATACCGTCAGGAAAAAATGTTCAATTTTAAAAGACCCCGAGTGGGGCTTTTATTGAGCAATCGAATTCATGCTGATAAAGTAATAATAATAATCCATAGGAAGTGTTTGAATTTCGCCAGACACAACAGGAACCACGTCATATACAAGAAGTTGACTCAAGTTAGCCAAAAAGCACCTGGATGATCATTAAGACTCTTGGAAGAATGTTCTATGGACATATGAGTCAAAAGTATAACTTTTTTGACAACATGGGTCCCAGTATGCCTGGCGAAAACAAAACTACATTCCACAGTAAGAACCTTATACCAAAGGTCAAGCATGGTGGTGGTCTATCAGAATACAGGAGAATGACAGGCCATCCGTCTGTGAGCTGAAGCACAGCAGCAAGACAATGATCCAACACACACGATTAAGTCTACATGAAAATGTCTAAAAAGCAACAAATTTGGCTATTATTATTATTATTATTATTTATTATTGCGTTTACTTGAAAGCTACCTACACAAATAGCTAGCTAGAACAAAGTGTTAATAAGAAATTCATTTAAAAAGATTAAAAGCAATACAAATAAGTTATCCAGTAGGCATCTACTGAGGGAGCTAAGAGCTGTAGTCAAAGTCCAAACCTAATCCCAATTGAGATTGGGCAGTTCATGCTTGAAAACCCACAAATGTCACTAAGTTAAAGCAGTTCTGCATGGAAGAGTGGGCCAAAATACCTCTACTGCGATGTGAGACACTGATCAACAACTACTACAGGACGCGTTTGGTTGGAGTCATTACAGCTAAAGGTGACAACCAGTTAAGTGTAAGGGGGAAATTAATTTTCCACACGGGCATTGGATGTTGCTTAACTTTGTTTATGAAATAAGTATGTCATTGTTCTTACTTGTTCACTCAGGTTCCCTTTATCTAATATTAGGTTTTGGTTGAAGATCTGATAACATCCAGTATCAAAAATGTGGAGAAAATTAGAAAGGGTTCAAATACAGTGCTGTGAAAATGTAAACTAACATTTATTTATCCTGCAATATTGGTAATTAATTTTTGTCTTCCTCTAATGCCTCTTAAGGGGAAAGTAAGCAGATTACATTCAAAGTTTGGGTAGTCCAAAAGTTGTTACTGATTACAATTTTGCACAGGTAACTTGTAACTAACTGACTACATCTAGAAAGTAACGTACCCAACCCTTCTAACGGCTACACAAAGTGGTCAACATATTCACACCCAGACAGGCATTCCTGTGCCGATGCTTCTTCAGAAAGCTGCAGGATACAAACACTGATGCATTCTGTTATAGTCTTGTAATCATTTGTCCAAATTTATCATATTTTCTAATAAGTTTAACACATTTAGCTCATTTTCAAACGTGAGACATTTGATAGAATTTGTTCCTTTCGCTTCTAATACCCAACCGTTTTTCTTATTATAGTTTCGGTACGCTGTGCAACACTAACAGATACTGTATGATGGTGGTTTAGTGAACCACGCTCGTGTGATGAGTAACCTTGCCTGGGACCTGAAGACTAGTTAGCTCCCTGGGCTAAAACCTAGGATTTAGCTCAGAAGGCTAACAGTCTTGTGGCGCACAGGAAACCCGAGTTCGATCCATAGACATACAGTGCCTTCAGAAAGTGATTCTTTCTGGGTAAGTCTCTAAGAGCTTTACACACCTGGTTTGTACAATATTTGCACATTATTCCTTTTAAATTCAAACTCTTAAGTTGGTTGTTGATCACTGCTGGATTTTCCCCAAACATAACGCATTCTATTCAGGGCATGAAGTTCATTTCTTTGCTCTGTTAATTAGCATAGTATTGTGGAGTAATTACAATGTTGTGTATCCATCCTCAGTTCTCCCATCACAGCCAATAAACTAACTGTTTTAAAGTCACCATTGGCCTCATGTTGAAATCCCCGAGCAGTTTCCTTCCTCTCCGGCTACCGAGTTAACGGAAGGACGCCAGTATCATTCTAGTGACTGGGTGTAATTGATACACCATCCAAAGTATAATCAATTACTTTACCATGCTCAAAAGGGATATATTCAATGTCTGCTTTTTTTACCCATCTACCCTTGTTTGCAAGGCATTGGAAAACCTCCCTGGTCTGTGGTTGAATCTGTTTGAAATTCAGTGCTCAACCTTATAATTATCTGTATGTGTACAGTATAGAGATGAGGAAGTCATTCAAAAAATATATGTTAAACACCATTATTGCACACAGAGTGCGTCCATGCAACTTATCATGTGAGTTAAACACATTTTTACTCAACTTATTTAGGCTCGTCATAAAAGGTGTTGAATACTTAGACTGATTATGGGGTATTGTGTGTAGGCCAATGACACACTCAATTTATTCCATTTTACATTCAGTTTGTAACCATAAAATGTGGAAAGAATACTTTGAAGGTACTGTTGTTTTGAACCCAGGTCACAGAAATGCCATGCAACAAACTGGTTGTCGTGGTACATACCTTAGCATACTTCTCTGCCTCCACCCTGATGTCTTTAGGAACCAGCTCGTGCTTTCCATTTGTCACTGGTGAAGGGAAATGAAGGTCATAAGTTATGCACAACATTGACTTGACTGGATCGGGCGACTGGATCGGGCGATGGCCCGTCACGTAGCTGGCCATGACTGCACATGCATGCAATATATCACTTTGTTATGAGCTGGGTTAACTTTCAGATTTGAGTGGAACACTGCTCACGCCAGGGTTTCCGTTACAAAAATGAGGCGCCGGACATTTGACCGGCATAATTTTAATTTAGCGGACATTTAAGAAATTTACCAGACCCTTTTGGATTGGGTGCATAACCTGATTAGGGCATCCACCCACGGTGCCCAGAATGACATTTCGATTATGGTAATTCATATTAACAGAACGTGCAAGTCAGGATGCAACAATTCCTTCTTACCAAATTCTGACACGCACTTTGATGTGACACAGGCGACACATGGGCTGGCGTGAGGCAGGAGCAGTGATAATGAAAGGCAGTACTAGCCATTGTCCCAAATGGCCCTCTATTCCATATAATGCACTCCTTTTGAACAGAGCCCTATGGGGCCCTGGTTAAAAGTAGTGCACTTCATTAGGTAAAAGGGTGGTATTTAGGACATAGGTATCGTAATACCTGTCCACATTTACTTTTCCTCAGCCAACAAGACCAGTAACAAACAGCGAAATCACTAGCCTATCTCAATCTGCTATCCCCCATAGTAGAAAAGTTGACCTATTCTATTGGTCAGCTTTTTGATAAAGAAATAGCCTATTCCAAAACAGACTCTGGGACAGTTGTGGGATGATAGGTCCCAAATTCACACAACCAATAGGCATAGGCTACATAAAAGAAAATAGAGGGGAAAAAGGAATGAGTGACACAACAGATCAGAATGTTTAGCTTAATGTTGATGAACCATTATTTCTTCACATAAGTACAGCAATGCGCACAAGCGCAAATGTTCATTCCATAATGCAATTAGCAGGAAATCACAGTTATCAAAAGCTCACTGCACATGCCGTCGATTTCATGTGACATATGAAAATATATTTTAGAAATTTAGAGAGAGGGGTGGTTAAATATGCAACTACTAGCATGGGTTGCTAATATGACTAGAAGTGTGCCTTTGGCTCCTGGACAATGAAAGAAAGTTTATATAAAATAATTGCTTCCACAGATAGTCTGATTTTGGCTAGGCTACTTTGAAGCCAGGTAAGACATGCCTCATATGTAGTAAAATGTTCAGGTTTCAAACAATTAAGTATATGTTTTGAAAATGCAAAGCGGTGTGTGACAAGCTGATGATGCCTGCCTTTAGCCCCCCTGCCTTCAGAACAGCCTCAATTCATCAGGACATGGACTCTACAAGGTCTCAAAACATTCCACAGGGATGCTGGCACATGTTGACTCCAATGCTTCACACAGTTGTGTCAAGTTGGCTGGATTGTCCTTTGTGTGGTGGACCATTCTTGTTACAAACGGAAACCTGTTGAGCGTTAAACCCAGCATCGTTGCAGTTCTTGGCAGAAACTGGTGTACCTGGCACCTACTACCATAACCCGTTCAAAGTCACTTAAATAATCCGTCTTTCCCATTTACCATCTGAATGGCACACAATCCTGGTCTCAATTGTCTCAAGGCTTAAAAAAATCCTTCTTTAACCCGTCTCCTCCCCTTCATCTACACTGATTGAAGTGGATTTAACAAGTGACATCAATAAGGGATCATAGCTTTCACCTGGACAGTCTGTCACGGAAAGAGCAGGTGTCTGTTTTGTACACTCAGTGTATATAAGAGAAAGCTGCATTACCTTCTCCAACCCAGCTGAGTTCCAACTCGAACGCTTTGTCTTTCACTTCATCGTGTACAATGTAGATTCTACAAACACCAAAAATACAACAGTACATATGAGTAATACACAGTGCCTTGATTGAAGGCTATTTATGAGAACGAGCAACAGTAGGTGTATTCCTTTAATAATAAAAAAATTTAAACTTACATTTTGGCCACCTCTTTTACCAACTCCCTGCAGGTCATGTCTTTCATCTGTTGATGGCAATGACATACAAAGATAAACAATGAAGATATTCCCATGTTTTATGAAATTGGACAACTTGGCTAAATTAATATTCTTACCTGAAGCTTTTCAATTTCTGTCTTGGCGGCTTGCTTGGCTTTTCCAATAGCACATCCCCAGTAACCCTTAATAAAACAAACATTTCAGTGGCTAACATTTTCACAACAATGATACACATTTCACATCACTTTGAGGCTGCAAGACAACATATAGAGATGGTAAAACAAACATTCCCTTCTGAGAATACATTGCAAATTTCCAAACACCTTAAAAGGTCAATCTTTTTAATCTTACTATTTAAATCCTTTCTGGGTAACAATGAAGTACTTTCAATTAAAATGGTAAAAAATAAAATTTCTCAAGCAAGAATTTTGCTAGGACTGTCTGGGGAGGGAAAAACAGAATACTAACTTATTGGTAGAAAGGTTTTGAACCCTTTCTTATTGGTCTATTCACTAATTTACCGCATGGTGATGTCACCATGGTAGGCCAAAACTCGATAACACCAAAACGTGCTGAAAGCTCATGCAGTCTTTTCAATCAGCTCTTACACTAAAAGGGCATTATAATTTTCACAATATTATTCTAACCTGTATGAAAATGTGATTTTCCTGTGTTTTATATATACACATTTTTGATTTTCCTGTGTTTTATATATACATTTTTGACTGCACTGGGGCCTTTATATGGCAATTTTCCCAGACCCAGATTAAACCTAGTCGAGGAGTAAACCACATGCTCATTGTAAAATCTCCATTGAGAATGCCCCTTACTCCTAGACTAGTCTTAATCTAGATTCGGGAAACCAGCCCTAAGAGTGTAGTGTGACAACAGTAAGTTAATGACATTAGACAACAGTTAGTTTAGTGATAAACACCCAAACCTAACTCACAAATGAGATTCCAGAGGGATCAACCATGTACAGCTGAGGACCATCATCTTGATCGTAAGAGCCCAAGATGAAGCTGCATCCAAACGGCCGCACGGCACTGTATAGTGTGTAGGCATGAACGTACATGGCCACTCTCTCTGAGAGATACTGTAAAGAGAGATTATATGCAATTCAAAGAATATATGACTGTCCATAGGATTTAGGGACAAAGCAATTCAGAATGTCGCCAAAATAGGTCAGCATAGTCACAGTTAACCAGTTGAATCAGGCGTGGTAGTCCTGTAATGGAATATATGGGGCGGCAGGGTAGCCTAGTGGTTAGAGCGTTAGACTAGTAACCGGAAGGTTGAAAGTTCAAACCCCCGAGCTGACAAGGTACAAATCGGTTGTTCTGCCCCTGAACAGGCAGTTAACCCACAGTTCCTAGGCCGTCATTGAAAATAAGAATTTGTTCTTAACTGACTTGCCTAGTTAAATAAAGGTAAAATAAAAATAAATAAATATCAAATATGTGGAACTGACAGGGTAACCAAGGAGGAGTTTGAGGGAAACACTGATGAATAGCAACAGAATTATTTGTTTTACCTTCAGTGGGATGTTGTGTCCATAGTTGGATCTGAAGTTGGAGGCCTCCTCTCTGGCCACCTCAGACAGGGATCGAGCATCAGCCAGTAGTCCAGCCACTGCCTATGGGTAAGAAAGTTAAAGGTAGATTCAGCAATGCACAAAGTAAACAGCAGAATCAGGACTACTTCCACAACAACTAAGAGTGTTAGGCTTGATGCTTAACTTCTCCAGTGTTATGGTCCAGCAGCAATCATGTGGCAGCAGCATGAAACACATTCTTGGCCATACCAGATAGAGTGCATCACGCTTATCTGCAATATCTGTGGTGCTCGTGGCAACGTTGTATAATCGCTGAGTCTCATTTTAATGAGTTAAAGGCAGGTTCAAATGTTATTCGCCCTTTCTATGAGATGAACTGCTTTAAAAACAGGTGAACCCAAAAAAACTCTGGTTGAAAACTGTCTGTTGCATTGATATTCGATATTAGTCAGAAACATTGACACAACTGTAGAAATTGACTACAAAGTGTTAACAGCATAATTTGTCAAAGTCAGTACCTTCCAAAACAAGAGATTTGCGAGATTTATGGAAGCTGTTCCATTCCTAGATCCATTTCGATCATATGTAACCGGTGTGAAATTGCTAGCGGTGCACGCTCGGAGACTTTGAATTAGTCGTTTTCCTTGCTCTGCAACTCTATTCAATCGTACGGCAGAAACTAGACAGACAGACCTGCCCACATTACACAGCGCCTCATACTTGTTTAGATAAGACAACGCGTCACCAATGTTGTGTTGAAAGTAAGGTTGAGTGCTATTACAATAGCATCGTCTATTTACGATGATTGACAGCATTCGTAGATTGTGACGACGTTGTGATGTGACACACGATGGTTTAGCCTATTTGAACTTGACTGGCGCCCCACAGTAAAGAACAGTCTCGCAGCACACAAGTGACATTAAGAGTAATTAGCCTATTTCAATAAAAATGTTATACAGAACGCAAGAGAGGAATGTAGGCTAGACAAAGCGAGAAATTATACCAAAGCATCTCCTTCTGTTGGATGCATGGGCTATAGCCTTTTTTTATAATGGATACTCCTTAACCATCTTGTGTTTCTATTCGATAGGCTCCAACAGACATGGCGCCAACAGATATGGTCACCCTGTTCCAACTTCGCAGTATTTTGTGTGTGTTATTTCGGATTATTTGCTCAGAACATTTCTAGCATTATTACCTATAGCCGAAAATAACTTTTGGATATTAGATCAGCAGTCACTCACCAGCATTTTGACCAAAAATGAGACATTCCTGAATTGGATCCTATGTTCGTACCACCGCCCCCTAAAAGCAAATATGAGGAAAATGCAACCAAAGCTTTATCAACACATCGCCTGCGCAACTCGCTCATCAAGAAATCTTGACCATTGCTACTCCCCCACCCCACCTTTGGCAAATCCAATCACGCCTCCATTCTGCTACTTCCTTCGCTCCTGCGAGCTCTCGTTCTCCGCGGCCGACGTGAAGACATTTAACCGTGTTAAGCCTCGCAAGGCTGCTGGCCCAAACGGCATCCATAGCCACATCCTTAGATTATGTGCAGACCAGCTGGCTGAAGTGTTTACGGACATATTCAATCTCTCCCTATCCCAGTCTGTAGTCCCCATTTCTGTTATCATGAAGTGCTTTGAGAGACTAGTTAAGGATCAAACATCCACCTTACCCGACACCCTAGACCCACTACAATTCACATACCACCCCAACAGATCCATTGGGAAGTGGTGTGGGCGGAGTGGTGCCAGGAAAAAAATGAAGGAGATGATTGTGGACTTCAGGAGACAGCATGCCCCCATCCACGTGGGTAGCAGTGGAGGGTGAAAAGCATCAAGTTTATCTGCATGCCCATCACTGACAAACTGAAATAACCCATCCACACAGATAGTGTAGTGAAGCGCAACAGTGCCTCTTCAACCTCAGAAGGCTGAACAATTCAGCTTGGTAGGACCAAAGACCTTCGCAAACATCTACAGGCGTGCCATTGAGAGCATCCTGTTGGACTGCATCACTGCCTGGTACGGCTACAGCACCGGACGCAACCGCCTCTCCAGAGGGTGGTGCGTGTGGTCAGCCCAAACGCATCACCGGGGGCACACTGCCTGCCCTCCAGGACATCTACAACGTTATTTCCCAAATATTCTAGCCTATGAAGATTCTCCACTAAAGTTGTGGCTTTCAAAAATAACAACAATGAAAGTCTCAATCACAGCTTTATTATAGAAATAATATTGTTCTATTATTTTGCAGGGCAAATAAGCAATTATTACCAGTTCTAAAGACAGACTGATTCTATCCAGCCCATGTCACTACAGTACGATAGCCCGTTCCTCAGACAGTCACTGCTCCATCACAGAGCGCCACACAGACACACTCAAACCTCCAGACTCTATGCCACTCGCCAGTGACTTGATAAGCGGATTTAGTTAACGTGGCCTGCCTGCTCAATGTGCTACTAGCTAGCTTCATTGACAAACAGATTAAACTAGTTTGTGATTTTGGGCAATGATAAACCGTGTGTTTGACAGCTTTCTGAAGTTGTAGAAATGTTGTCAGAAATAAGGGAAGCAGCGGCCGCGTCGATAGTGTCAGGATTGCAGTACTAGGTAGTTTTCATGCACATTTAACTAGAGATACTGCCCCAAATACTTTTAGCTAGATGTAAAATTGCACAACTAAGACCTTTGACAAAAACCTCAATTTATTACAGATTTCTTGATTTTTCTTAGATTCATTCTGACCATTTTGAGAGTGAAATTTTTCTACCATGAGTCAAGAGGGCCAAACATATCACACCCAACCACATCCCCAATACCCAAATCCAGTTTTTCTTAATGAGCAGCAGAATTCAGTCCCCCTCTAAGATCTTTCGAGATTAATATATGGGGTTGACAACGTCATGACAAATGCCCAGAGGTAAAAGTCTGTATTATTGTCACTCTGATCAGTCAGATAGCTAGCAACATTGACTAGAAGCTGGTGTGTGGTTAATTGTAGAAGGCTTGTTTCAGCTAGCTGTATTTTGTTCTTGATACCATCTCCTGTTTTGAAGTGTTTAGTCGCTTGTCACGTCTATGCTAATGTAGCTAGGGTTAGCCAGCTAGCCAACCAATAACTAACAAAACAAGTGCATTAAGTAAATGTTTTTATGTTTTCAATAAAGATTTACAGACAAGCTCAGAAATATAGCTTACATGTTGTCAATAATCCTTTGATTATAAGACACCCCATCTGTTTTTTTGGTTATGTGTGCATCAGTTGTTGGTCAACATTCTACCCGTAATTACACTATGGATGTGGTCTGGATGAATACATACCATTCCTACGTGACGGTCAACATTGAAGATGCGCTTGTTTGAGCCTTGTTCATAAAGTTTGGAGAGAATCAATTTCTCAACACCGAACACAACCCCATCCTTGCATCGGATCCCAATTGCTGTGCTGTAAGGAGAAAGAACAAGAACCAACAAATTGAGACACTTGGGTTATTTTCCATCATGTGTGTACTGCATTGAAAACACTCAAACAGGGAAGGATAATATACCTGCTGTTTTCTACTGCCTTCATGGCATATTCCACCTGGAATACCCTTCCATCAGGTGAAAAGGTGGAGGCAGACAAGTCATACTAGAAAAGGAAAGAGTTTTAGATGTTATATTTTGAAGGCCACCGCTGTTGAGATAACATAGCTACACTTGTGATTGACAGGAACTGCCAGACTTCATACCTTTACATCAAGCTAACCAAACTCAAGGGTGTCAATTTTCAAAATTTTAGCTAGCAAAAACCATGGAAGTAGCTTCATGATAGGCCTGAATGTTAACCCACGACTGTGTGGCCACGCACGACTCCAACACCATCATCAAGTTTGCTGCCGACATGATGGTGGTAGGCCTGATCACCGGCGACGATGAGTCAGCCTACAGGGAGGAGGTCAGTGACCTGGCAGTGGGGTGCCGAAGCAACAACCTCTCCCTCAATGTCAGCAAGACCAAGGAGCTGATCATGGACAGGAAACGAGGGAGGGGGGGGGGCACACCCCCATCCACAGGGCGGTAGTGGAGCAGGTAGAGAACTTCCAAGTACCTCTGTGTCCAAATCACTAAAGACTTAAAAATGGTCCAAACACAGTCATGAAGGCGGCGCGACAGTGCCACTTCCCCCTCAGGAGGTTGAATAAGTTTGGTATGGGCCCTCCTGGAAATGTTTTACAGCTGTCCTAGTGAGATCATATTGACTGGCTGCATCCCTACTTGGTATGGCGCTAGAGGATTGAACGGACAGCCCAGTACATCACTGGTGCGGAGCTCCCTGCCAGCGGGGACCTCTATATCAGGCAGTGTGAAAAGAAGGCCTGGAAAATCCTCAAAGACCCCAACCACCCATCCATAGTCTATTTTCTCTGCTGCCTCACTGCAAGAGGTACCGGTGCATCAAATCTGACACAACAGGCTCTTGAACAGCTTCTATCCACAAGCAATACAAATGATAAAATAGCTACACTGACCGTGTTAACCTTGTATCTTCATTTACCTTTTATTTCAATATTTTGCACCGTCTATGCACACTCACAGGGCCCTACACACTCATTCACATATAATATGCACATACATGACTCTACACACCTGCAAGATGCTGCTACTCTTATATCCTGTTGCCTTGTCCCTATACATATCTACCTCCATCACTCCAGTATCCCGGCACATGTAAATATGGTACTGGAACTGACTTAAATATTTCCTGTTTCCTGATTTCCTGCTTAATTACTTACTTCATTGCGTATCTCATATTTAATATTCCTCGTGTGCTTTTTTTCTAGTAATATATTGTTATTGATTATTGCACTGTTGAGTTTTGAGTTTGCAATTAAGACATTTGTGCATGTGACATTACAATTTGAGTAATCGCATTTTTACATTACAGGTGCCAGCGCGTCTTTCTAGCTTTTTAAAAGATTAAAGAACTTGTAAATATCATGTTGTGAAATAAAACATTTGTTTAGTGATAGGAGAGCAACCAATACCCAACACCATTTGGTTGAATTTGTTTCAATTTCGATTTAGTTTAACCAGCATTGCTAATTTAGCTAGCAAGCTGCCGTACAAGTGAGTCAGCAGGCATGACAACTAGTTAGCTTGCTAGTTCTGTAGTGAAATAACTAACGTTACTTAGGTAGGCATCAGTAACCAATGTAAAATGTGTTTCACTCTACATATGATTATAGATCTTAAACGAATGACGTAATTTAATGTGTTATTGGTTATCTACTACTGTAAAACCTAAAACTACCACAGAGCACCCAGAGTTAGCTAACATTAGCAAGTTGGCTAACTTTGTTGCTAACTTGTCCAAGAATGAGCCGGTGCTAAAAAGTTAACCAAACCTTTCGTTTGGTAGCATACAAATGTATAACGAGCAGTATCTTAGCTATCAAACTTACCCCAGTTCCTATTGAACTCATTGTGTTAAAAACTCCTTTATAACAACTCCGTCTGATGTGTTTCAGCACATCCCAGTCATTCACCAACCAACAAGAAAATGCCTTTACGTACAACAGCAGCCGCACTGAACATGCAAAAATACTGCCACCTCCTGTGGTGGAGTGTAATCGCAGCGGGAGAGGTGGAAGTGCACAACTCATCATAAACATCTACATGAACATTTTATACACTAGTCATACTCATTTTAAAATACTATAGTCTTCAATGTTTAACCTAATTTCAAAATGAAGAGATTTAATCGGTAATACGTTGGTAAACAAACTATGTCGTTCCTAGGCTGGCCTAGAATTGGTTCTTAACTGATTTGACTAGTTAAATAAAGGTTAAATATCTATGTATATTTTTTAAAGTTCAGCAGTTAACTTGCCATCAATTCTGGCTACATTTCCACCTGCAAAGGGCCCTAATCTATAACAGAAGGGTGTGTTTCCGTGTGTTTCTTTACATTCATACATTTAATTCAGTTCCTTCTCTTTTCTCAACATTCGTGGGAGAAGTATGTGTATTGATGTTTATGAATGATTTAGTGGAGCTAATCATCGACTGCTCCCTGGTGGACAAAAGTTATACAATAACAAAATTCCACTTGGATTGTAAACTTCCTCAATCCACAGAAACCACTGTAAACACTGTAGCGAGTTGCTATCAGTTGCGTAAATACTTAAATAGGTTTTTATTGGCACAGATAAACTGGTCTCTGGTCACATTTCTGATTGTGTGGTAAGTGATTCAACAATGTAACGCTATACTGTCTTGTGAAAAGAAAAGTTACATGGTCAGCTAGCTACATTAGCTATTTTTCAATGAAGTTAGCTAGCTAGCTTTGCTTGTTAACTTTAGCTTGATAGCTACCTAGTTTAACCTTGGGGGTGGATCTTTGCTTGACACTCGCGGCTGAGAAAGCAGCATATTCATTTATGATATTTGTACACGTGGCGAATGTTTTTAGATTCGAAATGTGTGCAAAACTTTGATTAAGAACAAGATAGCCACACTAACTCAAAGTTAGGGTTTGGCTATAGCTTCCATGTCAACTATTTGACATATTTTAGGCATGCCACAGCAAATATAGGTATAGGGGTATAATATGCTTGTTATAATACTGCATCGCATAACGTTATTTGGCTGTCAAGAAAGTGTACAATACAAATGGTATCTGATTTCTATAATGTAGCCTAGTCAACTTGAGTTTGGGCAGCAAAACAATGTTGTGCGATGCATTTAGGACTGTACAAAATAAGATATGTTATGGTATGAATCCCTACTTCAGTATGTGAACCCCTCAAACACAGACCAGACTGTTATTTTAGTGGGAAAAAAGTAGGGTGCATAATAGCGATGTACTAGGACATCATTGTTTACTCAGGGAGATTGTTCAATATTGACTTCGAAATTGGACGTCTATGCATTAGGAGTTCAGCAAATGCCTTCAAAACCGGCCACTAAGGGAAACAGTTGGCCCTATTACCATCAAGTAGACTTGGGTTTTGCTAGGGTGTTGTGGGCAGGGATGGTGGGTGTAAGGGATGGGTGTAATCCCATGACTCTGGATCATGCATGGTGGACACAGTTTTTTGTTATAGCCCTATCCAATAACTCTGGATCAGAAGGTTGTGTGTTTGATCCCAGTGGTGGACACTGTTTATTTTATTTTATGTTTTAACCCTATCCCAAACGTTCACCCATACCTTAGCTTCTCTAGGGTATGCGTCCCACCTGGCCAACATCCAGTGAGATTGCAGAGCGCCAAATTCAAATACAGAAATACTCATTATAATAATTCAGAAAAGATACAACTATTTTACATAGCTTTAAAGATTAACTTCTTGTGAATCCAACCACGGTGTCAGATTTAAAAAATGCTTTATGGCGAAAGCATACCTTACGATTATTTGAGAACATAGCCCAGCAGACAAATTATTACAAACAGTAACCAGCCAAGTATAAGAGTTACACAAGTCAGAAATAGAGATACAATTAATCACTTACCTTTGATGACAATCATATGGTTGCACTCAGAAGACATTCATTTATTCAATAAATGTTCCTTTTGTTCGATAAAGTGTCTTTATATCCAAAAACCTCCGTTTTGTTCGCGTGTCTTCTTCAGTAATCCACAGGCTCAAATGCAGTCACAACAGGCAGACAAAAAATCCAAATAGTATCCGTAAAGTTCGTAGAAACATTTCAAACGATGTTCATAATCAATCTTCAGGTTGTTTTTAGCCTAAATAATCGATCATATTTCAACCGGACAATAACGTCGTCAATATAAAAGGTTAACAAGAAAGGCACTCTCTCGGTCGCGCGCATGAAAAAGCTCTGTGACACGGCAGGGTCCACTCATTCAGACTGCTCTTACTCCCTAATTTTTCAGAATACAAGCCTAAAACAATTTCTAAAGACTGTTGACATCTAGTGGAAGGCATATGAACTGAAATTTGAGTCCTAAGTCAATGGATACTGTAATGGCATTGAATAGAAAACTACAACAACAAAGAAATCTTACTTCCTGAATGGATTTTTCTCAGGTTTTCACCTGCCAAATCAGTTATGTTATACTCACAGACACTATTTTAACCGTTTTGGAAACATTCGAGTGTTTTCTATCCAAATATACCAATTTTATGCATATCCTATCTTCTGGTCCTGAGTAGAAGGCAGTTTAATTTGGGCACGCTTTTCATCCAAAATTCCAAATGCTGCCCCCTACCCTGGAGAAGTTAACCATTCGGAAGGAGTGCCTACACTTAACCCTTAAATAGGAAGTTTACCTAAAATCCAACATTTCCCAAGTGATTCCATACATTGAAACCAGTTAGGTGGAGTTTACCTTCTCCCCCTCCCTCTCCGTGCAGTCTAGAACTGGAAAGCTGAGGAGAAAAAAATGGGTCACGTGACGTGTCATTGTGCACTGCTAGCTCTGATCCGTTGTCAGTCGAAGAGCAATTGAGAAATCTACGAATTGTTGAACAATTCTTTGTTTTATTGAAAGCCATATGCTTTCAATAAATCAAAACAATTCTTTGTTTTTTTGAAAGCCGTATGCTTTCAATAAAACAAAGAATTTGTCCACAATTCGTGGATTTCTCGATTGCTCTAGCGACTCCTTGTGGCAGTCTGGGCGCCTGCGAGTTGATGACGGTAGTCAGTTGAATGGTGTTTCCTCTGACACATTGGTGCGGCTGATTTCCGGGTTAAGCAAGCAGTATGTTAAGAAGTAGGCAGCTAGTCGTGTCATGTTTCGGAGGATGCGTGTCTCGACCTTCGCCTCTCCCAAGCCCATTGAGGAGTTGCAGCAATGAGACAAGGTCTAGAAATTAGTGAGACAATTGGGTAAAATCTACAAAAATCAGCTTCTTGATATGCCATACCTGTCAGGCAAAGGATAAATGTTCACTAACAGGGATGTGCACAGAATTTGAGAGAAAGAAGCTTTTTGTGCGTATGGAACATTTCAGGGATCTTTTATTTCAGCCTATGAAACATGGGACCAACCTTTTACATGTGCGTTTACATTTTTGTTCAGTATAAATTGGCCTGTGTGTATTTTTATTAGTCATCATGTATCTTATTTATCCAACACAACTATCACACGCGCACAGGATACAGAGCCTATTTTGAGAGCGATTTCTCCTGAAGCTCCTCAGCTGGTTGCTGCTGGAGTAAAACAGGTGCTTTTATAAGCCCATTCATTGTGCAAAAATTCTAAATGCAATTGTGGGTTAAAAACAGTTTTGGTGCACAATTAAAAATATCTACAATTTTTATTTATCAACTTGTAATTGAAGCGCACCTCCCATTCCCCTTTCAAGTGCAGGCAACAGGCTATCAGCGCGCCACTCACCACTTTACAATGTGAGCTGGAGGCAGTATGCATTTTGAAAACATAATTGTTTGAAACCTGAATGTTTTATTTCATATTATTATCATATTATGAGGCATGCCTTACCTTGCTTCAAAGTAGGCAATAGGCAAAATCCCACCATGGAAACACGGAGGCAATTATTTTTATAAAGACTTCATAGGCGGAGTGTGAGTTTCAATTTTGAGGAAACGTACCATTTATCCTTCCGTTTCTCTAGTTTTGCATGCCAGTTTTGAATTTTCATATGCACATTTTCATGGAACAGTTTAATTTCAATAATAACGTTTTTGATTATCAAAATCATTGTCATGTGGTTAATTATAAAAATAGAAATGAAAATGATAAAAAGGTCAAAGTCAACTAATGCGAGATCACCAGCCTCTGCCATATGAACACATTGATACATCGTGATCCATTGTTGGCTAAAGAAATGAGCGCATGGAACTCATAGCCTATAGGCCAATGCAGCAGTAGGCCTATAACTTTCATTGCTCTTTCACACCAAGGATTGATGATTATCGAGGGGTGTATTGGGTGAAAAGATTTTTCAAATAGCTTACTGTGATGAACAATAGTTTTAATATATTATCATTCGTAATGGATGTTAAACACTTAAATGCATTTCCGCGCAGCAGGCCAGGTACTTCTATGCTTGCTCAGGCGTGTGCATTCTCTCAATGTTATCAGGACAGAGAAACCAGACACGTGCTCATTGCTCACATGGAGCACTCCAAACAAAAGACAACGAAAAAATGTATGATGATTAGGGATGCACAATATATCGGTGAACATATCGGAATCAGACTATATTAGCTAAAAATGACAACATCGCCACCACTACTATCAGTAGCAGTCAAAGCTGTACAAAAAAGTTGGCCACGAATGATGTGTTTACAATACCGAGTTGGTGGGAAAGGATTATTTTCGACCGCAACTTCTGGGGTAGCTAGCTTTAGCTTGGCACCTTAGCTAGCACCAATACAACCAGCCTTAAAACAATGACCAGTAGAAACTGCAGTCATTTTCATTATTCTTAGCAATGATTTAGGAATCCTTGTGAGTAAGTACAGTGGGGCAAAAAAGTATTTAGTCAGCCACCAATTGTGCAAGTTCTCCCACTTAAAAAGATGAGAGAGGCCTGTAATTTTCTTCATAGGTACACTTCAACTATGACAGACAAAATGAGAAAAAAAATCTAGAAAATCACATTGTAGGATTTAAGTATTTGGTCAATAACAAAAGTTTATCTCAATACTTTGTTATATACCCTTTGTTGGCAATGACAGAGGTCAAATGTTTTCTGTAAGTCTTCACAAGGTTTTCACACACTGTTGCTGGTATTCTGGCCCATTCCTCCATGCAGATCTCCTCTAGAGCAGTGATGTTTTGGGGCTGTTGCTGGGCAACACGGACTTTCAACTCCCTCCAAAGATTTTCTATGGGGTTGAGATCTGGAGACTGGCTAGGCCACTCCAGGACCTTGAAATGCTTCTTACGAAGCCACTCCTTCGTTGCCCGGGCGGTGAGTTTGGGATCATTGTCATGCTGAAAGACCCAGCCACGTTTCATCTTCAATGCCCTTGCTGATGGAGGGAGGTTTTTACTCAAAATCTCACGATACATGGCCCCATTCTTTCCTTTACACGGATCAGTCGTCCTGGTCCCTTTGCAGAAAAACAGCCCCAAAGCATGATGTTTCCACCCCCATGCTTCACAGTAGGTATGGTGTTCTTTGGATGCAACTCAGCATTCTTTGTCCTCCAAACACGACGAGTTTTTACCAAAAAGTTATATTTTGGTTTCATCTGACCATATGACATTCTCCAAATCTTCTTCTGGATCATCCAAATGCTCTCTAGCAAACTTCAGACGGGCCTGGACATGTACTGGCTTAAGCAGGGGGACATGTCTGGCACTGCAGGATTTGAGTCCCTGGCGGCGTAGTGTGTTACTGATGGTAGACTTTGTTACTTTGGTCCCATCTCTCTGTAGGTCATTCACTAGGTCCCCCCGTGTGGTTCTGGGATTTTTGCTCATCATTTTGACCCCACGGGGTGAGATCTTGCGTGGAGCCCCAGATCGAGGGAGATTATCAGTGGTCTTGTGTGTCTTCTATTTCCTAATAATTGCTCCCACAGTTGATTTCTTCAAACCAAGCTGTTTACCTATTGCAGATTCAGTCTTCCCAGCCTGGTGCAGGTCTACAATTTTGTTTCTGGTGTCCTTTGACAGCTCTTTGGTCTTGGCCATAGTGGAGTTTGGAGTGTGACTGTTTGAGGTTGTGTACAGGTGTCTTTTATACTGATAACATGTTCAAACAGGTGCCATTAATACAGGTAACGAGTGGAGGACAGAGGAGCCTCTTAAAGAAGAAGTTACAGGTCTGTGAGAGCCAGAAATCTTGCTTGTTTGTAGGTGACCAAATACTTATTTTCCACCATAATTTGGAAATAAATTCATTAAAAATCCTACAATGTGATTTTCTGGAATTGTTTTTCACATTTTGTCTGTCATAGTTGAAGTGTACATATGATGAAAATTACAGGCCTCTATCATCTTTTTAAGTGGGAGAACTTGCACAATTGGTGGCTGACTAAATACTTTTTTGCCCCACTGTATTAGCTAGGTAGCCACTTGTTGTTTGCCTATTGAAATTCAACTTCAGTTCATGAAATTAAATAGATAGCCAGCTACTTAACCCTGTTGCCCAAAGCTAAAGTTATAAGCAGCCAGCTAGCTTCATCTGGCTAGTGAGGTCCTACCAGTCTGGGTTATGTGTTGTGAAGTTAGCCAAAATAAGGATTAGGCACAATAGTGGAATTTGTGGTTTGCCTTCAAAATAAAAGTACCTCTTTGAAAGTGATGCAGAAGGTTACAATTGGTGGAATCATGACATTTTTAGACTAGATAATGTTACACAAGGTTGGAATGTGAAGCAATGAAATGGGGTATCGGTCTACTCGGTGACACCCACAGAACACAACTGTGAAGAATTTACGCAAATATTAGCGTTGTAGCTCTTATTGGCAGGACTGTGACTTTGTGAAATCACTATTGTGTGTATTGACATTGATATTGCACTGTACAGCTTTACCTAAGGATTGGGGATCAATGAAATGGGGTATCAGTCTACTCAATACCCAATATATTTTTTCCCAATGTCCTCCTCAGAGTTATCATACTCTAAAACATCCAGGCAGTATTGTTTTTCTTCGGGAATAGTGTTCAATACACATAAGTTGACAATAAATGTGGCTCAATTCACAGTTGCTTCAGTTGCATAATAGCTACTATGCTAATGTACTCTGGGTGTCACTGAGTAGACTGATACCCCATGTCATTGAGCCACAATCCATAGGTAAGGCTGTACAGTGAAATAAGTATGTCCCCAATGCAATTCTAAAGTCTAATACATCCAGTGTGATTTCAACAGATTTTTGTCAAATTAACAAATTATTATCTTTTGTTGATTTTATATAACAACATTCCAACCTTGTTTAGCATGATCTATTCAATTCTGGCATAATTCTACTATTTGTTGTCATTTGCATCACTGTCAATGATATGCTTTTATTTTGAAGGCGAACCACAAAGTCCACTATGGTGGCTAACTTCACATAGATGGGTCCGACCACCATTAATCAAATACGAACTGTCTTATAAATTAGGGTTATTTTAGATGATGACACCTATCTATATAGTAGGCCAGCTAACTATAGCTACTGAAACAGATGATGTCGTTTTGCTATGTTTTTGGGGAAGAACATTGTTTGCATCCATGAGCGAGCTAGCTTTTTTATGACCAGCACTGTAGGTGCGCGATAAAACTTTACCAGCATCATAGCATACGTATCGATGAATCGTTGTGACATATGAAATACGAGTAATAGTGTAATCAATGTGTAATAACTATGAAAAAAATGAATGAACGCATTAAATTATTATTTGACGTGCAGTCATATTCAGGTCCTGATTGGTCAACAAGCTTATTTGACACGTCAAATAGTATTATTTGACACGCAAAGACTCAAACAGCTTTCCATAGTATGAAAGATCCTGGTTGAGAATGAAACAACTGAAGAAATTAACAACGAAACAGCACATCAAGTATGTGAAAGAAATAGGTTTTGATTATGTTTTACTGGTAATGGGGACATACGTAAATGCCAACAAAATAACTTTTTGGTGTGTGTAACCTTTATTTAACGAGGCAAGTCAGTTAAGAGCAAATTTGTATTTACAATAGCGGCCTACCCTGGCCAAACCTGAACGACGCTGGGCCAATTGTGCACCGCCCAATGGGACTCCCAATCACGGCCGGATGTGATACAGCCTGGATTCAAACCAGGGACTGTAGTGAAGCTTCTTGCACTGAGATGCAGTGCTTTAGACCGCTGCGTCCATGTGTGTGTTTAACTATTTAACTATACTAGAATGATTAAAAGGCCTAAAAAATGTTAAATATCGGTATCAGGTTTTTTGGCAAGGAAAATATTGGATATTGGTATCGGGAAAAAAATTCATATCGGTGCATCACTAATGATGATGGTTATGAAATAAACCAAAACTTGTTTCTCAAAAGTGTAGAAGGTTGTGAACTCTGCAAACAATGTTTCCACTCTGAGAATGAAAACTGTAAATGACTAATTAATCGATGCATTAACAGAAATGAATGTAACCAAATGATGGGGATTAACGTTACATTTACTACTGGAGATGGGTTGGGGAACTGATCAAAATCAAAAGGCACAATTCACACAATGAAACAATGAATGAGAAGGAGACAGTTAAGCCATTCTGGAGAGAGACTCCCCCATATCTTCGCCACACACCCCTCCCCTTCTTCTTGTCTCAACATTTTAAATTATACTCTGACACATTATCTTCACACATATTTTAGAAGCTGTTCACTGACAGCCACAACTCAATAATCAGCTAGTCCTATTGCCACGCGCGATGCCCAAATTACAGGCTTCACAAATAGGCATACGATCTTGTGATTTGAAATAATCAACAGCTATTTTTTTTCAATGAGCTAATGGTCCTTGATTCCTCTGTGGTTAAGTCATGCTTTCTGGTAAAGTATTTTCAATTATTTTAATTGTTTCTGTATATACGAGTAATGATTATTTTGGCAAATGTATTTCAATTTAGTTCCCTCTTGGACCCACAACTATGCCATTAGACTCCCCCTCTTTCTACGTTTTTCATCTCTGTCACATATGGAACTGCTATCAGGTGTGCAGTTTAGAATGGTGTTTTCCCACGAATTGCATTTTGGCAAATGTTTGAAAATGACATTTTATTGGCTGCTTTGTTACATGAGTTGCATGTTCTGTTAAAATGTATTACCATAATGTAAATGTGATTTCTGAGCAGTGTCATTCTAAGCTCCGTGGATGAACGCCCTAATGGGTTATGCACCCAATGCATATGGTTCTGGTAAATATCTCAAATGGCTTGTAAATTTAAATCTTCCCGGTTACGTTGTCAGGCGTCACATTTTCCTAATGGAAACCCTACCAGGGTGTCAAAAACACTTCGAAATTTGACGTTTGGAGCAGCTTCGAAATTTGGCATTTGGATAAACGTGGATAAACGTCTAATACTGCAGTGAGACTGTGAGAGCTTGTTGTGTTTACAAACTAGTACCTCAGAGAGAGAGAGAAAGAGAGAGAGCCCAGAGAGCTGCAAGTGAGGTGGTGGTACACATACAGTTGAAGTCGGAAGTTTACATATGCCTTAGCCAAATACATATAAACTCAGTTTTTCACAATTCCTGACATTTAATCCTAGTACAAATTCCCTGTCTTAGGTCAGTTCGGGTTACCACATTATTTTAAGAATGTGAAATGTCAGAATAATAGTAGAGAGAGAATGATTTATTTCAGCTATTATTCATCACATTCCCAGTGGGTCAGAAGTTTACATACACTCAATTAGTATTTGTTAGCAATGCCTTTAAATGTATTAACTTGGGTCAAATATTTCAGGTAGCCTTCCACAAGCTTCCCACAATAAGTTGGGTGAATTTTGGCCCATTCCTCCTGACAGAGCTGGTGTAACTGAGTCAGGTTTGTAGGCCTCCTTGCTCGCACACGCTTTTTCAGTTCTGCCCACATGTTTTCTATGGGATTGAGGTCAGGGCTTTGTGATGGCCACTCCAATACCTTGACTTTGTTGTCCTTAAGCCATTTCGCCACAACTTTGGAAGAATGCTTGGGGTGATTGTCCATTTGTGCAGCTGCAAACCGTAGTCTGGCTTTTTTATGGCAGTTTTTTATGGCAGCTTCAAAACTGCCATAAAAAAGCCAGACTACGGTTTGCAGCTGCACATGGGGACAAAGATTGTACTTTTTGGAGAAATGTCCTTGTTATGTTTGGAGGAAAAAGGGGGAGGCTTGCAAGCCAAAGAACACCATCCCAACCGTGATGCATGGGGGTGGCAGCATCATGTTGTGGGGGTGCTTTGCTGCAGGAGGAACTGGTGCACTTCACAAAATAGATGGCATCATGAGGAAGGAAAATGATTAGGCAACATCTCAGTCAGGAAGTTAAAGCTTGTTCGCAAATGGGTCTTCCAAATGGACAATGACCCCAAGCATTCTTCCTTGCTGAGCGGCCTTTCAGCTTATGTCACACGTTTTACTGTGGATATAGATACTTTTGTACCTAAATCCTCCTGCATCTTCACAAGGTCCTTTGCTGTTGTTCTGGGATTGATTTGCACTTTTCGCTTTTCGCACCAAAGTACATTCATCTCTAGGAGACAGAACGTGTCTCCTTCCCGTTATGACAGCTGCGTCCCATGGTGTTTATACTTGCGTACTATTGTGGTACCTTCAGGCATTTGGAAATTGCTCCCAAGGATGAACCAGACTTGTGGAGGTCTACAATTGTTTTTCTGAGGTCTTGGCTGATTTCTTTTTCTTTTACCCCCTTTTTTCTCCCCAATTTCGTAGTGTCCAATTGTTAGTGGTTACTGTCTTGTCTCATCACTACAACTCCCGTACGAGCTCGAGAGAGAGACGAAGGTCGAGAGTCATGCATCCTCCGAAACACAACCCAACCAAGCCGCACTGCTTCTTAACACAGCGCGCATCCAACCCGGAAGCCAGCCGCACCAATGTGTCGGAGGAAACACTGTGCCTAGCGACCTGGTCAGCGTGCCCAGCGACCTGGTCAGCGTGCCCTGCGCCCTGCCCACCACAGGAGTCGCTAGTGCGCGATGAGACATGGATATCCCTCCTGGCCAAACCCTCCCTAACCCGGACGACGCTAGGCCTATTGTGCATCGCCCCATGGACTTCAGCCTGGGCTCGAACCCAGAGTCTCTGGTGGCACAGCTAGCACTGCGATGCAGTGCCTCAGACCACTGCGCCACCCGGGAGGCCCCGGCTGATTTCTTTTGATTTCCCATGATGTCAAGCAAAGAGGCACTGAGTTTGAAGGTAGGCCTTGAAATACATCAACAGGTACACCTCCAATTGACTCAAATTATGTCAATTAGCCTATCAGAAGCTTCTAAAGCCATAGCATCATTTTCTGGAATTTTCCAAGCTGTTTAAAGGCAAAGTCAACATAGTGAATGTACATTTCTGACCCACTGGAATTGTGATACAGTGAATTGTAAGTGAAATAATCTGTCTGTGAACAATTGTTGAAAAATGACTTGTCATGCACAAAGTAGATGTCCTAACCGACTTGCCAAAACTATAGTTTTGTTAACAAGAAATGTGTGGAGTGGTTGAAAAACGAGTTTTAATGACTCCAACCTAAGTGTATGTAAACTTCTGACTTCAACTGTACAGGGTGCATGCATCTTTCTCATTGGCTGTTCATGACAGGTGAATTGAGTTGATAAAACATTTTGACCAGGATGTTCTTTTAAGATGCTGTGAGACGTGTAGTCGTGGATATGTATCAAATTGCAACTGAGGTGCCCAGAACAGTAGCTATTCAGTGTCACTACAGCACCCAGGTGGAATTCCAGTTGGCTGATGGCTACAAAAATAAGAGCTTACAATGTTAGAAATGCATTGCAAAGAGCTAAGCACCAGATATCAAGCTTAAAAAAGGAGCTCTCGGTGAAGTAAGTACCACAGCTCACATGTTGCAATAGCCTACTTTTGTTACAGCTAGGCAGCCTACTTGTCTTCTGAGTTGATATCATGCATGCCGTTGGTTCAGAAAATGTAGAAATGATAGCCTAAAATTGACTGTCAGATTGATTAAAGGTTGTTTTAATGTTTGATTGTAGTTTTGAATACTTTGTGAAGTGCCATCAAGGATTTAAGTAGTTGTAGTTTACTTCAAATCCATAAAGATACTTATTCTTATCATACAAGTAGGCTTATCCAAAGTGTTGGGAAATTGGCAATGATCTATAATTACTAACTGTTAGCCTATATTGAATGATAAGAGTTTTAGGATTAATTTGAAGTATAAAGGCTAATGATAATTTGTTATGTTTGAAATGTGATACCTCGGTTTCTTGAAATGTGACACCTCTATTCTCAGATAACACAGGCCAGACAATGCTCAAAGAGAGAGGGAAGCTAATAATACAAGATAAACTTGTGGTTGTTGATAAAGCCTGACCGATATACAGTGCTTTCAGAATGTGTTCAGACCTCTTTACTTTTTCATCAATCTAAACACAATACCCCATCATTTCAAAGCGAAAATAGTTTTTCAGAAATGTTTGCTAATAGATTTTAAAAAACTGATCACATTTACTTAAGTATTCAGACCCTTTACTCAGTACTTTGTTGAAGCACCTTTGGCAGCGATTACAGCCTCGAGTCTTCTTGGGTATGATGCTACAAGCTTGGCACGTCTGTATTTGGGGAGTTTCTCCTATTTTTCTCTGCAGATCTTCTTAAGCTCTGTCAGGTTGGATGGGGAGCGTCACTACACAGCTATTTTCAGGGCTCTCCAGAGATGATAGATTGGGTTCAAGTCCGGGCTCTGGCTGGGCCACTCAAGGACGTTCAGAGACTTGTCCCGAAGCCACTCATGCTTTGTCTTGGCTGTGTGCTTAGGGTCGTTAACCTGTTGGAAGGTGAACCTTTCCCAGTCTGAGGTCCTGAGCAGGTTTTCATCAAGGATCTCTCTGTACTTTGCTCCGTTCATCTTTGTCTCGATCCTGACTAGTCTCCCAGTCCCTGCTGCTGAAAAACATCCCCTCAGCATGATGCTGCCACCAACATGCTTCACCGTAGGGATGGTGCCAGGTTTCCTCCAGATGTGACGCTTGGCATTCAGGTCAAAGAGATCCATCTTGGTTTAATCTGACCAGAGAATTTTGTTTCTCATGGTCTGAGAGTCTTTTGGTGCCTTTTGGCAAACTTCAAGCGGGCTGTCATGTGCCTTTTACTGAGGAGTGGCTTCCGTCTGGCCACTCTACCATAAAGGCCTAATTGGTGGAGTGCTGCTGCAGAGATGGTTGTCCTTCTGGATTCTAGAGCTCTGTCAGAGTGACGATCGTGTTCTTGGTCACCTCCCTGACCAAGGCCATTCTCCCCCGATTGCTCAGTTTGGCCGTGCAGGCCAGCTCTACTATCAGTCTTGGTGGTTCCAAACTTCTTCTTTTTTATGGAACCTTTACAGTGAGGGAATAAAGTATTTGATCCCCTTCTCTAATTTTGTACGTTTGCCTACTGACAAAGAAATGATCCGTCTATAATTTTAATGGTAGGTTTATTTGAACAGTGAGAGACAGAATAACAACAACAAAAATCCAGAAAAATGCATGTCAAAAATGTTATAAATTGATTTGCATTTTAATGAGAGAAATAAGTATTTGACCCCACAGAGGTCAGACGATCACAGAGGTCAGACGTTTCTTGTAGTTGGCCACCAGGTTTGCACACATCTCAGGAGGGATTTTGTCCCACTCCTCTTTGCAGATCTTCTCCTAGTCATTAAGGTTCTCCTTTGTTGCATTGGTCGTGTGTTTTGGGTCATTGGCATGCTGGAATACGCATCCACGACCCATTTTCAATGCCCAAGCCTCATGGCTTGGTTTTTGCTCTGATGCACTGTCAACTGTGAGACCCTATATAGACAGGTTTGTGCCTTTCCAAATCATGTCCAATCAATTGAATTTACCACAGGTGGACTCCAATCAAGTTGTAGAAACATCTCAAGGATGATCAATGGAAACAGGATGCACCTGAGCTCAATTTCGAGTCTCATAGCAAAGGGTCTGAATACTAATGTAAATAAGGTGTTTTTATTGTTTTATTTTTTTGTGTGTAGATTGATAAGGAATTGTTTTCATTTAATCCATTTTAGAATAAGGCTGTAACGTAACAAAATGCGGAAAAAGTCAAGGGTCTGAATATTTTCCGAATGCACTGTATATCGGTATCAGTAAGTTTTGTCCCCCATAAAATCGGTATCGGACCCCAAAAAAACATAACGGTCCGGCTGTTGACATGAGAATTCGTCATAATGGTTATGTATGTCTTATTAATGTGTTATCAAGTCCTTCAAATAAAGTGCTGCTAGTATTTCCTTATGTCATCTGAAATTATAAGAGCAGCATGGTTGTAAATCTGAGGCCCCCCACCTCAGTCAGGGCACATTGTGAGGGAGATTAGTCAGACGCCGTAATCTGAAAAGCATATGACCTGCTTGATTTGCCACATCAAATCCCCTGAGAGGAAGTTAGTGAAGTCTCAAAACAGTTGAACTGAACTAGTCTGGGATTCTTCTCTTCGAACAGAATGCATGAAACCCAGAGGAGATTCTAACATTCAAACAAGTTAACTCTCATTCATTCCCAGGAAGAGCTGCTTCTCTGAGAGTGAAGAGGAACGCAGTCTGTCATGGACACACAGCAAGGAACTCAAAGACTCCCTCGTTGATATGTACAAAGGTAAATACAAATGTTCAACTATGTATTCTAGTTATTAAGCCAATGTTACACATGTCAGATACTGATTTCCCTGTTGTTATTGTCGACTTTTTGTGAGAGTGGATGTGTAGCAGAATGTTCAAGTGGGATAAACCAGTCTGGAAACGTTGCAGTATGTTGTTCTATAAAGATTGAATTGTTCTGTTAAGATAAGGTGTAAGACAACCAGAGTGTTTATAGTGAGTCCACTTCATAAGGGAGTCAAGAACACATTCTGAAGTGTAGTTCTAAGTCCTCAACTCAACCACTGTGCATTTTTCTATTTCACCACTGAGTTTCTAAGGCTTCTGAGAAACCGTCCTTTCCTTTTGACAGTAGAGACCAACGTGTGTAAGAATTGAATCTTGTGCGGATGATTTTGGCGTTAAATGTAATGTATTCAGAAGAGAGTGTGATGGTTTGGAAGGAATTACCAAAAAGCGCTGTTGGAGAAATGTTCGACCCAAGTTTCTCCTCAAGAGGGCACACTTGCCATTTCAAATCGTTGTTTGAGAACTTTGGCAGGAAGGAAAACTGAGCCGGAGTTGGACCATCCTTTCTAAAACGTAATAAGTGAAGTTAGACCTTTTTCAAGCCTATTGAAGTGCTCTAAACTGTGGGTGTGACTAACATATGTGTTTTCTGAACTAGCCTATCGAAGTGCTCTAAACTGTGGGTGTGACTGACATATATGTTTTCTGAACTAGCCTATTCCATTTATTGACAAATATATCAAGTCTCTCTTCAAATGCAAAAAGTTGCATTGTCCTTGATTGGCTGCTAATCTTCAAAATAAATAGAATGGAAACAGGGAGCCATAGGCATAGACAGTCTGAACACCGTAACAAATACGTTTGCCAAAAACCTTTTATTACAATTTATTTGACTTAAATGAATATTTTCATCCATATTTTCCAAAACCTTTAGGCCTGTTACTCATTATTGTAGATCATATTAATCCACAGATGTTGTGTTGGTAGTCCTCATTTAACAGTGTTCATCTTCATGACAGTGTGAAGTGTTTAAAAAAAGTCGTTTAAATGATAAATGTTGTCCATTCAAAGAGAAACCACCAGTGGTTATCAAGCATAGGGGATTGCTGCAGGACTGGTGGGGGACAAAAACAGGTAGTAGCTACTGCAGCAATCAAGAACTGCCCCAAGGCTGGTAGCCTATGCTTTTTCCTGTTACAGTAGAGGCTAGTACAGCTGAATAGGATAATTCCCAACGGTAAGCGCTCTATGTTAATTGAAGCTGTTTTGACCTAGCGGCAGGTTCGTTGCGTTACTGATATGCAGATGTTCCTGCTCCAGCTCTGCATGTCCTACAACATCCTAGTGCAGGAGGGTAGAGCCCAACGACTGGAGCAAGATGTAGCCCAACACAAATCCTGATATTAATATATAAAGAGCCTTAGAGGAAGGCGTGTCAGCTTGTCTGTGACCGGTACCTTGTCAAAAACTACACCTGGAGGCATTGTGGCTCACATTAATGTCAGCCCTGAGCCCCTGCAGGTACCCCATCAGACCCCATCAGACACTGGTGGACATACACAGATAAAGAAAGCATACAAGGATGACAGGCAGATTCGCTCCTAGGTCCCAGCCTCTTGTGTTTCAACCTCTGTGAGACATGAAACCGTCACAGTGTCTCAATCAAGTCTAATCTGTCTTTAGGGGTTCATTTAATCTCTAGTTATTAACCTTTTCCTACAGAGCCTGTGTCTGCGAGCAGCGCTGAGCTCTCAGTTCTCAGATCCTACTCGCAGCCGTTCGTCATCACGAAGCAAATCCCTGATTCTCTTTAAAACAAGAAACACTTTGCTACGTGGGTCTGTCTGACTCACTTTAATGAGACTGATTCAGGCAGGTGGAACCATGGGTGTCAAATATCCTAACTTGTCTGAATCTTGGACATGAATATGCTTTGAGGATTATCACGCGGTTCTTTCAGATGATTATGTGTCCATCCATAGTTAAGCAACAGTCAGAAATAATCAGAGTTGTTCCTACTTGTCAAAAAAAAGGTTAACTTAACATGTTCTGCAAATGGAGAGAATTTGCTGTCTAATAAATATGGGTTATCAGAAATCAAATAATTGTGCCTTTTTTCTAAGGGTAGTTAGGAAATGCTGCTTAGGCCTGCCCTATTTATTATGTATTATTATTAGTGTAAATTGAATAAATATGTGTTTGCCTTGACCACCGATAAGTGGATGTTCAATATGAAATCATAGCTCTGTATGAATTTGAGAGTCTAACATTTCCCAGCGACGTAGCTAGCTCTGTTCCAAGTCAAGTGGCCGGGCTACCATTACACTGGACTGAAACACATAGCATCCAGAAGAAAGCTTTTTGAACTCACGTCTGGTATGTCTAATTCCTGTGTATCCATCTGTCTGCTGACTGCTTTTTCTCCCACCGGACGATTCAAAGTGCAGCCTGCCTTCAAGCCCGGGCCAAATAACAAACAATGTGAAGTTTCCTAGGGAGTTGAATTGGCCCTCTGAACAGGGAGAGAAGAGCTACAGTCACAGAGAGCTTTGTTCTTAGCAGGTGGATCGACCTCTGCCCTAACCCTTACTCCCTCCTACTTCCCCCGCTCTTAGCATCAGTCTCCCAGGCAGGAAATGTAGTGTTTAAACCCATTGGGTCAGTGATACTAACAGCAGCTGGTAGCGGTGTGGAAGAAACCGTTTGGTCTCTAGTCTTCCCCCATCATTCACGACCCTCTGCGATGTTCCTCCAACACCCACCCACCCAGCCTCTCACTGACTCCCCCCTCCACCGGGGCAAGAGGCGCGCTATCGGCACGTTTGGGCTACCATGTGGGTCTGATTGAAGTCCTGAAATCCTTGGAATTGAGTGTGGTGTGGCCTAACAGGCCGCCCCGCTTCCTAAGTGGGTGGTCTCACTCTGAGCGGTAGGCAGGCACAGGGATTCTTAGCCTCTGTCCCTCTTTGTCTCCCTGTGTTGGTTTAGGGAATAGACACAGGGTGGGCACTGTTAAAACGGTGCCTGGGGTGATTATTCTGATCTGGGAGAGACCACAGCACATACATAGACTCACACACACATTGTTGTTGTACAGGTTTTGGATATTTTTGTGGTTCACTAAACGAAACATCTTAATTATTGAGTTATGTGTAATATAGCCTTAACCTTCCTTGTTGAAGGTAGCTTCTAAAATGAAGCATCTCTGGTGATGATGGATACCCTGTTGTAACTTTAGCCAGCTGCCAGGAAGGGAATGGTGTCCAGTCCAATGCCTTGTTAAGGAATTTAAAATAATTCACCAGGAAATCAGCCTATTGTTTAGTCTCTGCTCGGCCTCAATAGCATTGCAGCAATGTTGTGCAAATGCTGCATTGCAAGTCCCCCTCAATTGTGATCACACACCTGATGACCGCCTATGAACCATAGAGCAAAACAAACAGGGCTGGCTTTGCACAAACGGTCACTACTGTGACCCGTGCTCAAACATCAAGTGCTAATGAGGACCTCTTGGTTGTGCTGCTGCTGTCAGACCTGGGTTCAAATAGTATTGTTTTTCTTTCACATGCTTTAAGCTGTAGTTGATTGAGCTTGCCAGGAATACCAGGGGTGTTTGGACTCTTTGGGCCTATCCCATTGGTTCCATTGTGCCAGGCTAGCTCAGTCAAGCAATTTGAAATGAAACCAATACTATTTGAACCCAGGTGTGATTGGTTGGTTGTGCTGATGTGATCAGCCACATTCACCCCCCAGAGGAGCTCTGCAACGCACAATGGTGCTGTACGGCAGTTTTGACAGCTAGGAAAACATGTATTTAAATCCAACTTTGAATATTTTTGTAACCTAAACCCCACCTCCCTTCTTCCCCTTATCATTATTATTAGCTACTACAACTTATAGCAAGGCATCTTAGACACTGAAACCTTTTCCCTTTTCCTTTGGAAAGAATCCTGGAATGTTTGAGGCTGTTTCCCAAATGGCATCCTATTCCCTACACAGGGAATAGGGTGCCATTTTGGCTATGGTAGGGCTCTGGTCAAAAGTAGTGCACTATGTAGAGTGTAGGGTGGCGTTTAGGACGCTGGCTGAGTGTTGATTCTAGAGCTGGGCCACTTGTCTCCTGCTGGTTGTTCTGAAGGACAGGTCGAAGCCAGAGCATCACTCATCCTTTACAAAAGCGCTTCATTTGGATTCCGTCCTAGCGCATAGCAAAGGTTCCTGTTTATAAGCATGTTAGTAGAGGGATTTTCTTAACAAAAGAAAACACCCCAGTATAAAGTCCTCCTTAACACTAAAATAATGATTGTGTGTGTACTTGTGTGTATTGTGAATCCTCACATTGAAATGTAGTGACTAATGGATTGTGGGGCTAAAAGCAGATGAAATAATAGTTGGACAAATTATGTTCATTGAGGGTACTACTAACTTAGTCCTGTAGTAGTGAGTAATTTAGTGCTGCCTAACAGTTGCATAAAGAACTCAATTTACCCTAACCTGTGGATGTCACAATATTGCACCATGCAGGTATAGAGGGAAAGGTGAAAAGAAGGTAAGGATGTGAAACTGCCTGTCAAAGCCCAGCCACGTCATGTGACCCTGAGTTGACTCCTGAATGCAGGCGGACCCACCCACCTATCCCTCCTCAGTAGTTTCTGTAGAGTGACTAATAACATGTCCGTTCTTGTGACATGCCACTCTTTACAAGTTTCACAAGCCTGTCGGTTACAATGAGGCTTTGTTTGGTGTTGTTACTATGACACAACATAACACTTTTGCACTTACAACCATATAATTACATATTAGAAGTATTTTGAGTCTCCTGACCCATCCTGAGTTTATTCCCATTGTTTGGCATCATTTATTCATTATCTTCATGAAAATATCAGGATTTTGATGGTCAATTTATCAATTATGTGAAACAAGCGTTCCAATAGAGAATGTGAAGGAAAAATGACGTTTTCATTTCCCAACAAGAACTAATGTAGCCAAATATGCCGGAACGTATTATCTACTTATGGATAAGCCGAGGTTGTCTGACACAGATTTAGTCTGTTCTGAAGTGCTAGTGTTAAGGTAAGGTAAGCAAGGAAAGACCAGGGATGAGTCCTAAATGCCACACTATCCCCTCTAAAGTCCACTACTTTTGACTTGAGCCTAATACTCCCTAGTCACAAGTGAATATGGTGCCATATGTAAAGCTAGTTTGTTGTGCTCTGGAATACAAACGGTTTAGAAATCCTGGCTAACTAGATCTAGACATTTTAGGTAGGGATCCATTGGAGTCCTGTCTTGCTGAGTGCTGATGAGTAGTTAGCCCTCTGGTTGATGCTTGATAGATCGTCATTATTCAGGCTTTACATTCCCAATAAAGCCTCTGCTAAACCCAAAGCATTGAATATATAATCACATGTGGTCGCTGTAATTCAAATAAGCACATTGGATGATGTGAGTGACAATAATTAGAAATCTGATTATCTGCACTGTATTTGCACTCTTGTTAGCTTAGCTGATAAGATTTGTCTTCCTCATTCGTCCAACAGTATTAAGAATTTAAACAAGTCCTTTATAGTGACTAAGGCCATACACACTATGATGGGTTTGTGTTATCATGTACTTTTAGCCAAGCTCGATTCACTGTGTAAATGGTGTGTTTTGGATAAATGCTATTAGACAGCGTTCACATTGATTCAAATGCAACCTCTTTTGAATTTTACCTCAGACATTAATCTTGGCTTTTTCGTCACTGGTTGTCAGTGCTCCCGAGTGGCGCAGCGGTCTAACGCACTGCATCTCAGTGCTAGAGGCGTCACTACAGACCCTGGTTCGATTCCAGGCTGTATCACAACCGGCCTGTGATTGGGAGTCCTATAGGGTGGCGCACAATTGGCCCAACGTCGTCCAGGTTAGGGTTTTGCCAGGGTAGGCCGTCACTGTAAATATGAATTTGTTCTCAGCTTGCCTAGTTAAATAAAGGTTAAATAAAAACAAATCTTCTGAAGAGCTTACAGTAGATTTTTAGAGTACTGGTAAGCATTGACTTTTCACTTCCACAAATAGACTTGATATGAAATTGTAACTATACGTATAGCTAGCCATAGTTTACTTTTCAAGTTACCATCACAAAAAAATCCCGTATCCTTTTCCTAGGCCTACATACTGAGGCTATGCATCATTTTTCATAAAGCCCTTGTGAAAACAGGTTCACTATTTCTCATAGTCACTTTATGTGCAGAGGCTTTAGGATCACCGTTACGTTTTCAACCAGGGATACAATGCAGTAAGTACAATCAGACAGAGCGATGCCTTTTTCTCTCCTGAGTGTGAGATAAGATATTCAGGGGCTGATCTAGCAGTCTGCAGCAGGGTTTCGTGCTCTAAGCTATTCACTCTACACAGCTGTCACACCTACAAGGGATTGGGAAGGGTGGGCTTGCTTCCTTGGCTCCCCCCAAGCCTCCCGGCTCCCAGATTTTTCTCGCCAAAAATTAGCTGGATCTTTGTGAAAATGAGGCACTCATCCTGGCTGATTCTGCAGGTCACCCCCCTAATGCTGGAGGATCAGCGCTTCCCGTCCTGTTGACAGACTGCCACCCAGACTGGATCCATCCTGCGGAGGATCTGCAGTGGTGCGGCTTTCACCATACATTCCCCAGGGCTCAATTCAATTATCACTATCACTGAGGCTGAGCCTCCGATAGATAGAGATCTCGTGGTCCAATATCCTTCCTCTCAGGGCTCCCAGTCTACCATCAGAGAGGCACTAAGCCCAGGTATAGTCCTAATCAGGGTGTAGGCACACATTCACACACCTTGATTAGTGAGGTGGTTTAATAGGGCAGCTCTACTGGGTGGATGTAAACTATTTGACCAAAAGTTTTACTTTCCAATAGTCTTTCACTTTGACGTAGCAGCATAAGTTTGAGGGGGGTGAAAGTTCTGTAAGAGTGATGAGACGCAGGTTCATCATCAATACTTATTTGAGGTGACCTCTCTCTGCCTGCACCGTGGTAGTGGTGTTGTCTGAGGTTGACCTTTGTCAACTTAGCACATTGTTTTGGCAACAAATATGCATTGTCTCCTGAAAGGTGGCGTCACTTGTACACAGCACTAGTACCTCAAACAAAGTTATGCTGTCTGACGTAAGACAATGACGAAAATGTCATTCGCTCGGCAATCACGAGTTCTCTTAGAAGTTGTAGCCACACATCTATCTAGCTTTAGAACGTAGTTATGTTATGATGTATATCACTTGACAGTGAACACATGTAACTAGCTATGTCACCGTTTCAGGCAGGACTCTGGCGGCTGTGAAACGACCTCAACAGAAAGCTCTGCATCACTCGTCGTGGTCGGCCATTGTGTGTTCCCTCTTTGTTCGCCTCTCACACACCTCCTGCTCTCTCTTTGCCCTCCATTTATCTTGTGGGAATGGTTAATATTACACACAGATCAATATTTGTCCCTTCAGAGGTCCTCAAGTTGAGTGTTTTTTTTTTTACCAGTCTATTCAGCATTTTGTCAGTTCTGACGGTGGATGAACTATGAAATGGAAAGGTGCTAAGGTCAGTTACTGCATGAAGGCTGAAATGTGCCCTGGCTGGCTCGGTGCTTCATTGTCCATACCTATTAATGTCATGGAATTCCACCCTGTATTCGCCTCTTTTTAAAAGACCCTTTACAAATGACCTGTTCGCTTTCTTTTAAGAATAGCCCCATGTCCAAATATGTATCACTGGCATGTAGACCTATGTAAGAACCCTTTGTGGAAGTTTTGAGTGAAATGTTGTTGAAAGTTTGAGAAAAGATCTTTGCCATCATTTGGATTAATGACTTAAACCCCCCCAATAATTGTCTAACTTTGTTGTTCTAAAAAGGTTCTTATTTTATCGGCACATTAGGCTTATGTCTCCTGATAGTTTCAGAAAGAATCGGTTAGCTTTCACTTATTTCTTTATGGTAAACATAAAACGTGTACAGTATTTGAAAAACTAGTGATTCCATACCAGTTGATTCAAATGAGAAATTGGTTGCATTTCTTGTATTTTTAGCATGAATAATACATGTAAACTATATAACCACACTGTTATTGCAATAGTCAAATCAATAAACTACATAAATTAAAGTGTATTACATTTAATAAAACAATTCCACATGCCATAGATGGGCCTTTTGTGGAGCAAAATAGGAAGAATGTATCCAAATCTTTTCATCCCAGGGAAGTCAAGTCCATCACCTGCCTTGGAACAGGCAGCCCATGACAATCAACTGTCTCAGCAGGTGCCTTCTCTGGGTGTTAGTGTTCCATGCCATATAAGATGTATGTTTACCTAACCACCTACTACATTCTCCATCCATCTGCATTTTACTGGACCAAAAACCATAAGCACGCCGCTGCACAATTAAACCTGCTTTAAGTTCCTCTCCAGATTAATGTCTGTATCAAAATTCATAAAGAATAGTGGGAAGATTTGAAGCCTGAGCTAGAGGATTCACAGGGATTTTGTATGAAGCCCATTTAATCAGGATAACACTGTTATTAATATTCATCAAGTCAGCTGGAATACAAATGACTGTGGAATCTGGAAACTTTTGCAGCGGAAAATGTATTAAATGCAGCTTAAAAAATTAATGGAATTTTGTTTATATTAGGGGGTGAGTGGGGGGAATGCAAAACCCGGTATTGGTTGACTGAGATTGGGCTTAGATATTTCTTTTTGAAGAATTCCATCTTTGACAGACTTCAAAGGCTTTTTCAATGAATGCGATGCATGAATGGTCATTTAAAAGGATTTAAAGACATTACGCTGCAATAATTGTACATGAATAATAAGTAGCCCACAGAGGCAATTAGCTCAAAGTCTACAAGGCAAGAATATGAAGATCACAGAAAGACAGGAAAGGACAAAGAAAATGAGAAAAGTTTGAAATGCCGGATAAAGCTGGTTTCATCATTTAAAGGCTATTGTCATGGATTTTAAACCAGCACTCTTTCACCATTGTTTCAATTACAGGCATCTGTTTGTCTCTTAAACGTCACTGAATTGAAACACTAGTATATGAATTCTAATCCAATTCATGAATCGGGATAGCTTACAATTTGAGTTAGGGTTCTCTTTAAGCACCCAATTATGTTCTGTTGACCATACCAGGCACTTGTAACATGATTGATCAACATGCATACTATTTCTGAAATACATTTTTAAAAAGTGCCCAACCCTGCTTGTGGGAAATAATGACCTTGACAAAGAATGACCATAATATAACTGCGAATCATGATTGGATTGATTGGTTCACATTTATTCATTGATAGGCAGGTCTTTGTATCTCCCACATAACCTCCTCCAAGTGCAACATTAAGCTTTAAAAGAGCAACTCCCAGACTCTCATCTCGTGGTGCAAAACTTCTATGAAAGGATAGAAATAAAGTCTCTTTTTGGGGGCGGAATGGATTATTGGATCATATTTCATTAAGGCTTTGTTTGGTGATTCACTGTGTGGAAACCCACGTCAATCAATGATTCAAGTTCGTATTTTGTCGAGCTGCGCCCTTTGCCGTTCCAATCCCATCTCGGTTCCTTCATCCCCCCCATCCAAAATGATGAGAACATCAAAAGGTCAGGTTTGTATGCTCTGTTTTTCTGCTTCTCCTTTATCAAAGCTACTTTCTCATGTTCATGTTAAAGGATTACCAATCTCCTGAGCCATACCTACCACTGCTACCAGCCGTACCGGCTCAAAAGTCCCTCTCCTTCTACCAAATCCTCCCCCAAAAGACTAGCTTTTGCCCAGAGTCTATCACTGGGATTAATGGAGCCCTGTTGTTTCTTCCACAAAAAGCCAGTTGTCCGTTCACGCCTCACCGTGTCAGAGCTGAATAGCGTGTGAGCAGTGTGTGAGCAGTGTGTGAGCAGTGTGTGCTGGCTTACAACACAGGGATAACGTTCCACTGGCATCTGCCCTAGAGGTCACCCACCCGCCAAGCACCCAACCTCCCAAGAGCTTTCTCTTTTTCCCACTTCTTTCTTGTTCACTCAATCACTCTTTCTCCCTCCTCTCCTGGATCTGTCTCTAGGTCTCCTTCTTCACCTAAACTCTCAGTGGTTGTGGACCCACAAAGTCATATGCCTTGTTATATCTGTCTTTCAACAACCCTAGCCCTCTTCTAGAAATAATGTTTGGGCCATCTGTATACCCTAAAGAGAAGGATAGAGACACTTTCTGGAGATTCTAAAGTGATTTGTATATCTATCAATATCTATATGGTTCATACAATAGAAACCACTTTGTGCCTCTGAGGTTGCCCCACCTTCAGAATGCTAGCCCAGCTCCCATGCTGCATCTGGAAGGATTCTGTTGAAGTCGCTTACTGCAGTGGGTGTATTCTAATTGTCTTTTGTCTTAGCCCTGTCACCACTAGATGGTAGCCCTCTCCTACAGTACACACACACACACACACACACACACACTGTCTAAGAGCAACAGGCTCCCTTCCTGCTCCCTCCCCCAAACAGTGAATGTCAATGGTTCCCTTAATTGCTTCCAGTCAGTGTATTTGTTGCTTGCTTATGAATTAACTTGCAGTTATCAGAACCAATTTAACAGCCATCCTTTAATTACACCTGAGTAGAGGCTGAACTTTAATTGGTGGGGCTTCCTAACGAGCAAGGAGGATCTGATACGGGGCTTGAGCGGTATTAAATGACTGTTTACTTTCCTGATAACTAAAAGCATTAAATGATATCTGCGTGACAGGATTATGATTTGTTAATTGCCGGCATACATTAGTGCCTTGATAAACTGTTAGTTAGAGCAATGGTACGCAGTGGAGAGATAGGGGCTAGATGATGAGATGACTTAAATAAAGCACCATTTCACTCTGCAAATGAAAGATGTCGGTCTTGTTTTGCTATACTCAGGGAGGTTATTAAAGATCCTCTCTCTGCAGCAGAGGTACCCCTGAGATCATATTGACAGGCTATAATTAATACTAACCTTTCCTCTAGGCTAATGTACTGTAAAGTGTATGCTTCGGTGCCTCCAACGAAATGCATTTTTCCTGATTTTAAATGAATCATATCCATTTCTATATTATTTTCAGCTAATCCTAAAGTCAATGAGGAGCTGAAACAAAGACTGCCCTCCCCAGTAAGGCACCAACGCTCAGAGACCACGCTGCCACAACTTGGGTAAAGATGCCCTCGTATTATTCTCCTCCGCTCGTATGTACTGACATTGTTTGGGTATGGCTTTTCACCCACGTGACAAAAAAACGTTTGTTATAATATTACGGGATGTTTATCAGTGTTACTGTGACGACTCGCTGCAATAATGACTTCTTCTTTGTCGACTTGTGTGTTCTAAATCCTGAGCGAATGTTGGCTACAAAGGCTAAAAATACAAGCTCGTAGTCTTCTAGTTTGTTCATCCTCAGTTGAATGCGAAAACTAAATTGGATACGAATACAATTAGCTACTGTACGGGGAGTGTGTACACTGTACACTATGTCAATGTGTTAGGTACCTTTGTTCCCGCATTGTCGATTGTGTTAACATGATTTTCATTGCACCCTTGTCTTCAAAGAGCATTTTATTTCTCTCAACAACACCCTCTTTCAGACTTGATGCTGTTTGTAAATGTCCACAAAAAGATTAGAAATAGACCTACCACATCCTGTAAAAAGGATGCTATGAGACTTTTCCCAGTTTAAAGATGGTTAAGACTTGCTTGCCGTAGCTTACAGGCTTAGCACTGGGAAGGTCATGCTGCTGTGACAGTGTTGACAGTGATGAGCTCTCTTTTCCCTGACCCCACGACTCACCTGTCAAGTCCCTGCTTGCGTCTCAAAGGGCACCCTATTCCCTATATAGTGCACTACTTTTGACCGGAGCCCTATGTAGGTAGGGCGCCGTTTGGGACGCGGACCCTGTTAGCTACAGCAGTGGCCCACTTGAACATCTGAGCTCAGGCCATGCTCAGCTATAAATTCTACCATACCCATCCATGCACTGCAATATTAATGGATATTAGCAGTAGATTCAAAATAATTTTGAATTAATTTGAGTACATTTTGAATTGTTTCATTTGAATTCTTCATCTAAGTTTCTTCAGAATTTCACCTTTCTTTCCATCAGTTAAAGTTTTTATTTTGCTTTATTTCAGAAGTGCTGACTTGGGAGCCATTTTGGGCACAACATCAAATCAACTTGTACTAGAGGAACCTGACAAAGACTGGCCACAAGGTATCTGACCTTTTTTTAAATTCTTCTTCCTATCTTTCAAGACACAAAATATAGCATTTTGTAAATGGATGTTTTTCTTCAGTGCTTGAGCGCTACGCTGGCTGTATGTACAGTGGGGCAAAAAAGTATTTAGTCAGCCACCAATTGTGCAAGTTCTCCGATTTAAAAACATGAGAGAGGCCTGTAATTTTCATCATAGGTACACTTCAACTATGACAGACAAAATGAGGGGATAAAATCCAGAAAATCACATTGTAGGATTTTTAATGAATTTATTTGCAAATTATGGTGGAAAATAAGTATTTGGTCAATAACAAAAGTTTATCTCAATACTTTGTTATATACCCTTTGTTGGCAATGACGGAGGTCAAACGTTTTCTGTAAGTCTTTCTGTAAGTCTTTATTTTGGCACATTCCTCCATGCAGATCTCCTAGAGCAGTCATGTTTTGGGGCTGGTGCTGGGCAACACGGACTTTCAACTCCCTCCAAAGATTTTCTATGAGGTTGAGATCTGGAGACTGGCTAGGCCACTCCAGGACCTTGAAATGCTTCTTACGAAGCCACTCCTTCGTTGCCCGGGCGGTGTATTTGGGATCATTGTCATGCTGAAAGACCCAGCCACGTTTCATCTTCAATGCCCTTGCTGATGGAAGGCGGTTTTCACTCAAAATCTCACGATACATGGCCCCATTCTTTCCTTTACACGGATCAGTCGTCCTGGTCCCTTTGCAGAAAAACAGCCCCAAAGCATGATGTTTCCACCCCCATGCTTCACAGTAGGTATGGTGTTCTTTGGATGCAACTCAGCATTCTTTGTCCTCCAAACACGACGAGTTTTTACCAAAAAGTTATATTTTGGTTTCATCTGACCATATGACATTCTCCCAATCTTCTTCTGGATCATCCAAATGCTCTCTAGCAAACTTCAGACGGGCCTGGACATGTACTGGCTTAAGCAGGGGGACATGTCTGGCACTGCAGGATTTGAGTCCCTGGCGGCGTAGTGTGTTACTGATTGAGGGAGATTATCAGTGGTCTTGTATGTCTTCCATTTCCTAATAATTGCTCCCACAGTTGATTTCTTCAAACCAAGCTGCTTACCTATTGCAGATTCAGTCTTCCCAGCCTGGTGCAGGTCTACAATTTTGTTTCTGGTGTCCTTTGACAGCTCTTTGGTCTTGGCCATAGTGGAGTTTGGAGTGTGACTATTTGAGGTTGTGGACAGGTGTCTTTTATACGGATAACAAGTTCAAACAGGTGCCATTAATACAGGTAACGAGTGGAGGACAGAGGAGCCTCTTAAAGAAGAAGTTACAGGAGCCAGAAATCTTGCTTGTTTGTAGGTGACCAAATACTTATTTTCCACCATAATTTGCAAATAAATTCATTAAAAATCCTACAATGTGATTTTCTGGATTTTTTTTCTCATTTTGTCTGTCATAGTTGAAGTGTACCTATGATGAAAATTACAGGCCTCTCTCATCTTTTTAAGTGGGAGAACTTGCACAATTGGTGGCTGACTAAATATTTTTTTGCCCCACTGTATCTGTGTTTGTAATTGCACATTATAGGAATATTTTGTTCACTTCAGTATTTGGAAACCTGTGTAAATGACTGCAGATTTCAGAGCCTGGGTGTTCCTGCCTGTTTACCCACTTGCTTTAGTTTCAATGCTGTTCCATGCGATACATAAACATTTATTTACAAGTGTAAATCACTTCCAGCTAGGGTGTCACTTTGCCATCTAATAACCATTACCTAGACCGTCCGAAGTCATATGGCACTGCCACTATTTAGATAAACTGGTTGGAATGACAATGAGCGTTAAACAGAGTATTTACCCATTGATTTATATGTACACTAGATGACTGACAGGGGGGTGCTGTTTTGAAGCCACCGCACCTCCATCTTGGCACTCCCCCACTGTTGTAAATAAAATATTTTGGAAGCTGTAGAAATGCATTTACTAATGTCTACATTTGTTATGCCACATGTATTTTATTACATACACCTTAATGCATACTTTAAATTATATTATGTAAGCTAAAGATAATTTTTTTTTAAATATTTCAAAAAATTCCTTAAAGTTAAACATGTTGAAGTGCTAATGTAAACAATGGTTAAATAAATGTAAATTTGTCCTTGAAACATTTCATTGAAAGACTGTAGAATTCCATTCATTCCTATGGAGGACTGATACTTCTGGGGAGTGCCAATATGGCCGACCGATGGCTTCAAAGCCTCTCATTGGCCAATACATAGCATCAGCATTCCAGGGTTTATATACGTCATTGGTATTTACCCACCCTTCACCAAACACTCCTGATATGTAAATGTATTCAGCTCCTCTGCTCAAATATACATTTGGGCTGTAGCTAAAACGCTTAGTCTTGCTAGCCAAACAGCTATTAATGACATGGCCTGTACGATTATTAAAAGATGGCAAGCAGAGTGGTGTTTCCTGTGGTATCAGGAGCGAGCCGGAAAGGAACTCCAAAAGGAGACGTTTTTGCAAGCAAAGGCTGTTGGCCCTACTCATCATGGGTACATATACTTCTTCCTAAATGTCCTCCCATACTTGTTGGTGTGTGCTATCGGCCTCCTAAGCATAATCATTTATATGATTTACTTGAATCGAATGGCTGTGATCACAATGTATTTGCTGATAGGGAATGTATTCTGCTTGGTGATTTTAATACCAATGTGCACTTATCACCCAAGAAAAGTTAAATGACCTGTACAACTTTGATCAGTTATTTGGACTAAAACAACTGATTGTTGAGCCAAACCCAGGTGTGAATTGACAATAAATCAACATTGTATCAGATCAAGAGAAAGTCTGTCAGTCGGGTATCTTAAATATTGGTTTTAGTGATCATATGGTAAACTACTGTACCCGTAAGAAATCAAAAATCCTACTGGAGCCAGGTAATAACCACATGAAGGTACGGTCTATGAAAGGAACGTTTTGTAGAAGTACTTGGAATTTTGGATCGGTCTCATGTACTAAACTGTGATGATGTTGATCAAACGTGGTATCTTTTTAAAGATCTTTTTCTGTCTGCACTCGACTCTCTGCCTCCGGTGAAACAAATTCAAATCAAACAGCGGTCAGGGAAATGGATCACTTCTGAGATCTTAGACCTCATAAGGGAACAGGATCGCTACCTGGCCAAATTCAGAAGGACAAATCTACAACACGATTATTATGGTTATATCAACTGTAGAAACCAGCAAAATGGATAAGGACAAATCCCAACAATACAAATCAAATTATATTGGTCATATACACATGGTTAACAGATGTTATTGCGAGTGTACCAAAGTGCTTGTGCTTCTAGTTCTAAAAGTGCAGCAATATCTAAGTAATACCTAACAATTCCACAACAAATACCTAATACACACAAATCTAAGTAAAGGAATGGAATAAGAATATATAAATATATGGATGAGCAATGTCAGAGCGGCATAGGCTAAGATGCAATAGATAGTATAGAATACAGTATAAACATATCAGATGAGTAATGCAAGATATGTAAACATTATTAAAGTGGCATTATTAAAGTACATAGACACTGTTAATGAGAACTTACACCAGCCTCGTAAACTGTGGAACATGTTAAAGGACATTGGCTCATAAACTCCATAAGGTAAAATCTTGTAGTATTGGCCTGGATATTGATGATGTTTTCCATGACCAGGAAAAGGTTGCAAATCATTTTAACACATTTTTTACCACTATAGCCTCATCTCTGATTAAGAAGTTACCGACCTGTTCTGGACACTATGGCCAGTCTTTCATTTAACAACTTTTACCATAGCAATTGTATCACAAATGATTTGTTGGAGCTGTGTCACCGCTAAAATGATAATGCATATTGTGACACTATATTGGAAACTACAGGCCTGTGTCGATGCTCAGCACCTTATCCAAAGTTGTTGAGAGATGAGTTTTTAATCAATTTGAAGGATACCATCTCGAGCACAAACTTCTTTATGAACTCCAATCTGGCTTTAGAACCGCTTATTCCACGGATACTTGCCTTATCCACCTTTTTGACCACATCAAGCAGGAAAGTGAGATGTGGAAATATACAGGTTGCAGAAAGCTTTTGACACTGTGGACCATGATATTCCCCTGATGAAACTGAAATGCATGGGTCTAAATGATGTAACAGTGAATTGGTTTGGGTCTTATCTGACCAACAGAACACAAGTATGCAATGTTAGTGATGTTCTGTCAGAGGCCAAAGAAATATCCTCTGGAGTACCACAGGGATCAATTTTAGGGCCTCTCTTGTTTCTTATATACGTTAATGATATGCCAGATACAGTAAAGCGCAAACTCCTGCTTTATGCTGATGATACAGTTTACATAGAGGAGACCCTGAGTAAGGAATTGCATTTTGTTAGAGATTGGTTAACTGACAACAAATTGTCGCTACATTTGGGAGAAAAACTGAATCGTAGATTGCTTTAGGGCTGACAAGATAAAGGAAAACTGTGCAGGCAAGGAGATTGAATCTAAAACAAGTGTAACTTATCTTTGTATGTCCCTAGATCAATCCCTTTCTGGAAACCTGATTTCTGCTAAAATTCTTTCTAAAATGGCGAACAAATAGAGATGTTTATATCTATATCTACACTAGATATTTTAAGTTGTGTAAAGTACTTAAGTAAAAAATACTTGAAAGTACTACTTAATTAGTTTGTACTTTAATATTTGTATTTTTGACATCTTTTACTTTTCACTCGATACATTTGCCTTGACACCCAAAAGTAGTCGTTACATTTTAAATGCTTAGCAAGACAGGAAAATGGTCTAATTCACACACTTATCAACATCCCTGGTCATCCCTATTGCCTCTGATCTGGCGGACTAACTAAACACAAATGCTTCGTTTGTAAATTATGTCTGAGTGTTGGAGTTTGCCCCCGATGATTTGCTTAATATAAGGAATTTGAAATGATTTTTACTTTTGATATTTAAGTATTGTTTAGCAATTACATTTACTTTTAATACATAAGAATATTTAAAACCAAACACTTTTGGACTTTTACTCAAGTAATATTGTACTGGTCGACTTTTACTTGAGTCATTTTCTATTAAGGTATCTTTACTTTTACTCAAGTATGACAATTGGGTACTTTTTCCACCACTGTATTTTAACATCAAAGTTAAGAAACTGCTTGTCTCAACCTTGATTCAGTGTCATTTTGATTATGCCTGCTCTGCTTGGTATAGCGGGCTATCAGAAAAGCTGATGCAGGTCATGCAAAATAATGTTATCAGATATATGCTGAATGTCTCCCCTAGGACCCACATAGGGGTACAGGAGTTCCGGGAGGTGGGCGTGTTGCTTTTGGAGTCCAGAGTGGACCAACTTAAACTTAATCACATGTTTGACATCTTAAATGATTGTGCCCCAGGTTATATGAAAAACCACATTGTTATGGTCTATAACCAACACAGTTACAATACCAGAGCTAGTGTTAGGTCTTGTAAAATCCCAAGAGTAAACAGTACTGCGAGGAGCACGTTTTTCTATACAGGGATTTGTCTATGGAGTAGCTTCCCCCTGGGGATCAAGCAAAGAAAAAGTAGAAATGGTTTTAATTTGGACACGGTTGTCTAAGTAAGAGAAACCGTTCCACTGCCCCTTGTGCCCCCTACTGCCGGTCAGGTGTATTAATTTGAAGGATCAGTATGATGTGTAATAAATAGATTGTTTTAATGTGAAATGAATATGGTTGATTTTTAAGGTTAGGGAGAAGTGCTGTGAATAGTGACACTTTTTAGGATGTCAATATAATTCAATGTATTTATGGTTGTTTGTCATTTTCTCTTGTCTTTTAATCATTTATATGTGCTATTGTTTTTACCATCGAGGACCAATTTGGAGACGAGCGTTTTCATGAATACTTTTAAGTGATATCCTCTGGGTCCACATTGTACATTTTGTTGTATATGCCTGTTACACAAAATAAATTCAATTCAATGTGTCTTCTTGACTTTTACACTATTTACCACATAAAACGTCACATCTATCCTTGCAGCCCCAGTCTTTGAGTAGATGTTTCTCATCCTTGAAAGGAGAATCTCCCTCAGTTTTTCCCCATAGGAAACAGCCAACAGCCCATCCACTGTCAGATTAAACAACACCAGCTCTCACCATTGGGAAATGCCATACTTTGTGGAGGCAGTTGTCTTTGTGGGGACCCGTCACGACCAGAATGTTTTTGTTTTTTTAAGTGGTAACCCAGGTTTAGGAACAATGTGTCCCATATTTTCAGTGTGACAAAGGGGGCTATATAAGCGCATTTGGTGTTATTCATGTTTGAATGTACTGTTTGCATTGGTGAGTCTTAAAGAGAATACTAATAATTGTCTGCAACAATCCAGAGAGGAGGACCCTGGCAACAACGATACGAGGAGGCGGCAGACCTCCCTGATCTCCACTTCAAAACCTGACCTTTTGCAAAATAATTGTCATCGCTAAGCTGGAGCTTCTTTTGGACATAGTGGGGCAATACTGCTCATAGGCTTCTCCATCAAAACGCATTTATTAACACAACAGACTGCTGCTTTAAAAAAGCAAAACGTTTGATGTAATGTTTGATGCTCTTTAAACCAGCTCATGTTTGAATTCTACCATATTTGAATTGCATTGATGTTTTATTCCTTAAAATATATTTCGTAATCATATAGAGGAGTCATTTTTCGCTTGAACGAGGAGGTCAAGTTGGAACTTGGAAGGCAATCATACTTTAAAGTACTGACGGGAGGTTCGGCTCTTTTTACTATCTCGGATCTTTTCTACTCTTTCAGTCAAAAGAACGACTCTTTCGACTTATTTCGTTCATTTGATTCAGTCATGCCCATTACTCAGGACCCCCTTACCGGTGAACGATGAACTCAAAACTCGAAAGAGTCATGATTCTACAAAGCCTCTGACAAGTTGTTCACCATAGGTGGCTTATTTGAGCTGTCATTTGTGACTGAGACTTGTAAACGTGTGCTTTAAACAAGGTACATTTGTTGATTTCTAAGCATACCAATAAGATTATGTCTTGATACATTTGAAACAAGGCCTAGCTGAGGCCGCAACCGGATTAGATTGTGAACGACTCTTGGCGGAATGCATTGCTTGACTGCAGTGAGGGGTGATAAGCAGCGCAATGTCATTTGCGAACTGCAGGCCCCCAACGATTCAATCTCAAGTTGGAGTTTGTTGAGCAGAGGCTGTGTATGTAATGGTTCTACAAAGCTGTGTCCATCACATTCAATAATCAATGAATTGCGTTCGCTCTTCCACCATGCCAGATTAATTATCAGTTCTAAACATGTATTTCTCTTTTCTATGTTCATAACAATCATAACTTGACTTTTTTGAATACGACTTTCTCGAAAGCATTTTAGCTTATTTTCTATCAGGATTGAGCATTAGAATTTGACTAATTAAGGTTAAGTTCCTTGCTCAAGGGCACCTCGGCAGATTTGTCACATAGTCGGCTCGGGGATAGGGAATGCTCTAACTGCTAGGCTAGCTGCCGCCCTTTCTCTCCCTCTCTTCTCTTCTCTTCTCTCTTTCTCTCTGGCTCAGCTCTCAACAGAAACATTTACAGAGCACCATGTAGTTCCCTGCCAGCACCAGTCACCAAGCTTCTTTGTATTCCCTTGTTTCCTCAAGAAGCCCCCCCACCCCTCCCCAAAATGACTGAAAATAGCCCATTCCACCAGCTCATAATTCACTGGGTCTTTAAGTGGAACAATATTGTCATGGTCGGTGTTGAAGATGCTCTTAGATGTTTTATTTCTATTCACACGCCACTAATGTCCGTTTATTTTCTTACCACATGTTCATTTAAGCATTTTACTGTATTTTGCACAGTGATTGATGTGTAACCATTTTCCCACAACTTCCGAAGGATATGGAACAAAACATTTAGCAGATGTTGCCTGTTTTTTTAGTTTTTTTTTTAGCATTTGTACCCTATTAACCTTAATTCATTCTGTCATCTCGGTAACTTTAGTCCCCCAGTATTTTAGACCCATAGAGGAAGAGAGTCGGACATCCAGATCTCCATCACCCCAGGCCCACCACAGGAGATCTCCATCACCTCAGGCCCACCACAGGGCTCCAGACACAGGCAGGAGGATGGAGGAGGAGAGGACCTCCAGCCGGAGCCCATTCACCCAGGACGGCTACAGGTCAGAGGGTCACAGCCAGGGGTCGAACGGCAGTCCTCCAGTCTACAGAAGACACCTCGTCCCTCCAGACTCCAGCCAAGCTCTCCAATCAAGGTGAGCTCTCTTAGAGCCCAATCGTAACTAACGCTGTAGTCAGAAATACGTAAATCGTATTTTGGTCAACAGGTGATTTTCGCAAAAAACAAGTTACGTGCACGGCTCCCAGAAACACTTTAACGAGAAACACATACAGTGCATTCGGAAAGTATTCAGACCCCTTGACTTTTTCCATATTTTGTTACGTTACAGCCTTATTCTAAAATGGATTAAATAATTTTTTTCACTCATCAATCTACCCATAATGACAAAGCAAAAACAGTTTTTTATTTAAAAAAATCCAATTTATAAAAAATAAAAAACACCACATTTACATATGTATTCAGACCCTTTACTCAGTACTTTGTTGAAGCACCATTGACAGCGATTACAGGCTCAAGGCTTCTTGGGTATGACCCTACAAGCTTGGCACACCCGTATTTTGGGGAGTTCCTCCCATTCTTCTCTGCAGATCCTCTCAAGCTCTGTCAGGTTGGATGGGGAGTGTCGCTGCACAGCTATTTTCAGGAATGATGAAATGATGGAGGCCACTGTGTTCTTGGGGACATTCAATGCTGCAGAAATGTTTTGGTACCCTTCCCCAGATCTGTGCCTCGACACAATCCTCTCCGAGCTCTACAGATAATTCCTTTGACCTCATGGCTTGGTTTTTGCTCTGACATGCACTGTCAACTGTGAGACCTTATATAGAATTGAATTTACCACAGGTGGACTCCAATCAAGTTGTAGAAACATCTCAATTATGATCAATGGAAACATGATTCACCCGAGCTCAATTTCGATTCTCATAACAAACATTCTTAAGTACTTATGTAAATAAGGTATTTCTGTTTGTTTTTTTAATACAAACCTGTTTTCGCTTTGTCATTATGAGGTATTGTGTGTAGATTGCTGAGGAAAATGTTTTATTTAATAAATGTTTGAATAAGGCTGTAATGTAGCAAAATTTGGGAAAAGTCAAAAGGGTCTGAATATTTTCCCAAGGCACTGTACATGTACCTGTGAAGGAGTATCTGTACCCACTATAACACTTGGCAATATTGGCGCATGAAGATGATGTAATAAAGCGCCACTCCAGTCATTTTGTTTCCTTGTGTGTGGTCTGTCTGGTAACAAGAGCTGTTTCTGAGTGACCTAAACCTGTGTTTCTACAACATAAAGATGTGCTACTGTGTCTTTGTCCTCTTGTAAAGATATTCAATCAAAGGTCACATGATTTGGCATCTGATATGATGGTCTAGATAGATAGATAGATATAGTGGGGAGAACAAGTATTTGATACACTGCCGATTTTGCAGGTTTTCCTACTTACAAAGCATGTAGAGGTCAGTAATTTGTATCATAGGTACACTTCAACTGTGAGAGACGGAATCTAAAACAAAAATCCAGAAAATCACATTGTATGATTTTTAAGTAATTCATTTGCATTTTATTACATGACATAAGTATTTGATCACCTACCAACCAGTAAGAATTCCGGCTCTCACAGACCTGTTAGTTTTTCTTTAAGAAGCCCTCCTGTTCTCCACTCATTACCTGTATTTACTGCACCTGTTTGAACTCGTTACCTGTATAAAAGACACCTGTCCACACACTCAATCAAACAGACTCCAACCTCTCCATAATGATCAAGACCAGAGAGCTGTGTAAGGACATCAGGGATAAAATTGTAGACCTGCACAAGGCTGGGATGGGCTACAGGACAATAGGCAAGCAGCTTGGTGAGAAGGCAACAACTGTTGGCGCAATTATTAGAAAATGGAAGAAGTTCAAGATGACGTTTAATCACCCTCTGTCTGGGGCTCCATGCAAGATCTCACCTCGTGGGGCATCAATGATCATGAGGAAGGTGAGGGATCAGCCCAGAACTACACGGCAGGACCTGGTCAATGACCTGAAGAGAGCTGGGACCACAGTCTCAAAGAAAACCATTAGTAATACACTACGCCGTCATGGATTAAAATTCTGCAGCGCACGCAAGGTCCCCCTGCTCAAGCCAGCGCATGTCCAGGCCCGTCTGAAGTTTGCCAATGACCATCTGGATGATCCAGAGGAGGAATGGGAGAAGGTCATGTGGTCTGATGAGGCAAAAATAAGGCTTTTTGGTCTAAACTCCACTCGCCGTGTTTGGAGGAAGAAGAAGGATGAGTACAACCCCAAGAACACCATCCTAACCGTAGAGCATGGAGGTGGAAACATCATTCTTTGGGGATGCTTTTCTGCAAAGGGGACAGGACGACTGCACCGTATTGAGGGGAGGTTGGATGGGGCCATGTATCGCGAGATCTTGGCCAATAACCTCCTTCCCTCAGTAAGAGCATTGAAGATGGGTCGTGGTTGGGTCTTCCAGCATGACAACGACCCGAAACACACAGCCAGGGCAACTAAGGAGTGGCTCCGTAAGAAGCATCTCAAGGTCCTGGAGTGGCCTAGCCAGTCTCCAGACCTGAACCCAATAGAAAATCTTTGGAGGGAGCTGAAAGTCCGTATTGCCCAGCGACAGCCCCGAAACCTGAAGGATCTGGAGAAGGTCTGTATGGAGGAGTGGGCCAAAATCCCTGCTGCAGTGTGTGCAAACCTGGTCAAGAACTACAGGAAACGTATGATCTCTGTAATTGCAAACAAAGGTTTCTGTACCAAATATTAAGTTCTGCTTTTCTGATGTATCAAATACTTATATTATGCAATAAAATGCAAATTAATTACTTAAAAATCATACAATGTGATTTTCTGGATTTTTGTTTTAGATTCCATCTCTCACAGTTGAAGTGTACCTATGATTTTTTTAAATTACATACCTCTACATGCTTTGTAAGTAGGAAAACCTGCAAAATTGGCAGTGTATCAAATACTTGTTCTCCCCACTGTAGGTAGGTAGGTAGGTAGGTAGATAGACAATAATATGAGGCATTGCTGCGCGGAATCATATTCCTGGCTACAAGAGGGAAGTAATCTACATGGCAATACACTGCTGTAATACCTTAATATTACCTTAAAGGTCAACTGTATGATTTGCCTAATATAACAGAGTAAATAAAGACACTGTAATATGCCTGAAATAGTGCAGAGTGCATCCCTTGCGTATTTGATAATTGCGTGTCTGTTTCGTTGGAGACCAGGCTATAACTAATTTGTGTTGCCGTTCGCTCTCAAGTTTTAATATTGTTGCTCTCTCTCTAATCAAATTATTTTTTTCCCATGATGCAGTATAAAAGAAGACCAAGGAAACATTAAAGTTAGCAGTAGTTCCTTTGACTCCAAAAAGCAAAGCCTCGTCCTTGACAAAGAGAAGAATATTGCCTTCCTGCTGAAGGAGCTGGATTCACTCAGAGAGCTCAATAAGAAGGTAGGTTGAAATGTTAAAGGAATCTTGCCCTGCTAGATACAGGTCCTAGCAAAAATACATGGCATTTGTGGTTCCAGCTTTTTTTTTCACTCAAATGTCCTTTGTCGTAACTTGTCCTCTTCCTCTTTAAATAGATGATTGTGTTGTGTCTGTCACAGCTGCCAACTATTGAGTGTCCACCTCTCTTGTCCACCTCTATCTTACCTGCCATGTCCAAAGCATATGACTAGCTGGTTATCCTGTCCTGTCCTGTGTTTGGTCTGGAGCATGCCCAGTGTCCCTCTGTGCACAGGCTGCCTTCTTGCAAATGAGCGCCTGTTAGAGAGGGTGTAGCCACAGAGAGGCCCTCTGAAATGGCTATAATTGATGCCTCTGGTTTGCAAGTAGCTGTGACTCCTGACAGAAAGTCAGGAACAGTTCCCAAGAGTCTGTTTTTGCTGGCAGGGCCGTGAGAGCCGACTCTGAGGACTCAACTGAGGCATGTTTTCAAAGTGCGGGGGGGACACACACACACCAACTCGGAGCAAAATATTTAAGACAGGAGGTTAAATCTATCACTAGGTCTTGTAAAATATCACTCCCGACAAGATTTATAGGAGTTCAATAGCAGTGCTTCTTTTTTATTGGCGTCTGAAATAATGTGATGTAGAGGCTCGATTGTATAACTTGTTATAGAATGCCTGAGTGATGGTATCTATACAGTATTCTGTTTGTTAAATGGATGGTTGTCACCACCCGGGAAACTACAACAGTTAATTAGTATGTCGTCAAACTGCAGGATGGAGTCAGGTGTCTATCTGGTGTTTTGCATGAGGTTTCTGCTACTGTCTGTGAGTGAAGCAAGTTAGTGACTATGTCTGGACAATTACCGACAGGCTCTGCAGCTCAGCATTGGTTGGGGTCAATTCCATTTTCAATTCATTTCTCAATTCAATGAATCTGCCAATTTTGAAGTCTCTCTGGTTTTGTGCTCTCCGGCAGCTCCAGGACAAGTTGGCCATGAGGGAGAAGGAGTTAGAGAGCAGGCTGGTGGATGCTGAGCTCATGCAGACTCAACTGGATGCCCGGGCCTGTGAGAAGGCTGGAGGTATGTTATGGAGGGGGGAGAGGCTAGGGGAGAGAGGACAGACCCTGGGCCTGTGGGAAAGCTGGAGGTACGTTATGGAGGGGGGAGAGGCTAGAGGAGAGAGGACAAACCCTGGGCCTATGAGAAAGCTGGAGGTACGTTATGGAGGGGGACAAACCCTGGGCCTGTGAGAAAGCTGGAGGTACGTTATAGAGGGGGAGAGGCTAGGGGAGAGAGGACAAACCCTGGCCCTGTGAGAAAGCTGGAGGTACGTTATAGAGGGGGAGAGGCTAGGGGAGAGAGGACAAACCCTGGGCCTATGGGAAAGCTGGAGGTGCGTTATAGAGGGGAGAGGCTAGGGGAGAGAGGACAAACCCTGGGCCTATGGGAAAGCTGGAGGTACGTTATAGAGGGGGAGAGACTAGGGGAGAGAGGACAAACCCTGGGCCTATGGGAAAGCTGGAGGTACGTTATAGAGGGGGAGAGACTAGGGGAGAGAGGACAAACCCTGGGCCTATGGGAAAGCTGAAGGTACGTTATAGAGGGGGAGAGGCTAGGGGAGAGAGGACAAACCCTGGCCCTGTGAGAAAGCTGGAGGTACGTTATAGAGGGGGAGAGGCTAGGGGAGAGAGGACAAACCCTTGGCCTATGGGAAAGCTGGAGGTACGTTATAGAGGGGGAGAGGCTAGGAGAGAGAGGACAAACCCTGGGCCTATGGGAAAGCTGGAGGTACGTTATAGAGGGGGAGAGGCTAGGAGAGAGAGGACAAACCCTGGGCCTATGGGAAAGCTGGAGGTACGTTATAGAGGGGGAGAGACTAGGGGAGAGAGGACAAACCCTGGGCCTATGGGAAAGCTGGAGGTACGTTATAGAGGGGGAGAGACTAGGGTAGAGAGGACAAACCCTGGGCCTATGGGAAAGCTGGAGGTACGTTATAGAGGGGGAGAGGCTAGGGAGAGAGGACAAACCCTGGGCCTATGGGAAAGCTGGAGGTACGTTATAGAGGGGGAGAGGCTAGGGGAGAGAGGACAAACCCTTGGCCTATGGGAAAGCTGGAGGTACGTTATAGAGGGGGAGAGGCTAGGAGAGAGAGGACAAACCCTGGGCCTATGGGAAAGCTGGAGGTACGTTATAGAGGGGGAGAGGCTAGGAGAGAGAGGACAAACCCTGGGCCTATGGGAAAGCTGGAGGTACGTTATAGAGGGGGAGAGACTAGGGGAGAGAGGACAAACCCTGGGCCTATGGGAAAGCTGGAGGTACGTTATAGAGGGGGAGAGACTAGGGTAGAGAGGACAAACCCTGGGCCTATGGGAAAGCTGGAGGTACGTTATAGAGGGGGAGAGGCTAGGGGAGAGAGGACAAACCCTGGGCCTATGGGAAAGCTGGAGGTACGTTATAGAGGGGGAGAGACTAGGGGAGAGAGGACAAACCCTGGGCCTATGGGAAAGCTGGAGGTACGTTATAGAGGGGGAGAGACTAGGGGAGAGAGGACAAACCCTGGGCCTATGGGAAAGCTGAAGGTACGTTATAGAGGGGGAGAGGCTAGGGGAGAGAGGACAAACCCTGGCCCTGTGAGAAAGCTGGAGGTACGTTATAGAGGGGGAGAGGCTAGGGGAGAGAGGACAAACCCTTGGCTATGGGAAAGCTGGAGGTACGTTATAGAGGGGGGAGAGGCTAGGGGAGAGAGGACAAACCCTGGGCCTATGGGAAAGCTGGAGGTACGTTATAGAGGGGGAGAGACTAGGGGAGAGAGGACAAACCCTGGGCCTATGGGAAAGCTGGAGGTACGTTATAGAGGGGGAGAGGCTAGGGGAGAGAGGACAAACCCTGGGCCTATGGGAATGCTGGAGGTACGTTATAGAGGGGGAGAGACTAGGGGAGAGAGGACAAACCCTGGGCCTATGGGAAAGCTGGAGGTACGTTATAGGGGGAGAGACTAGGGGAGAGAGGACAAACCCTGGGCCTATGGGAAGGCTGGAGGTACGTTATAGAGGGGGGAGAGGCTAGGGGAGAGAGGACAAACCCTGGGCCTATGGGAAGGCTGGCCGTAGGAAGGGTCAGACAGTACAATAGAGTACATTGAGGATAATAACATATCAAATAAAGACTATTATCTGAACAGTTATAATTTTTTCTGCGCCGTAATGTAAAGTGATGGCCCATAGGATTTTCAAGATGGCCTAAAGGCAAGCAATGTCTACAAGATGAAGTTAGAACGTCGTTCTCCTCAGACATTTTATCCCTGATGAACTTTGGTAGAAGTAAAACGGAGATGTCAAGTGTGGAAAATAATTACACATTTGTTTTACATGCAACTTGAGTATCAAAACGAATTGTAACTTACTAATCGTATTTGTTAATGTAATTTAACCGCTCCCAACCTTCACTGAACAAATATTAGAATTTAGCTGAGCAAATAACTTCTTTTCTTTACTATTGCTTTTCTTCTTAGGTGAGAGCCCTCCCAACCCACCTAATAATTAAACAAAATACGGTACATCGAGCTGCACAATTAGCAGCTCCAATTGTGCCTTTAATAAATGTAAAGTGTGTGTCGTGTAGCCTATTTGCCATCCTCATATTAATATGATTTGCATGGCTCAGGGAGGCGATGTTTAATGAGCAAATTCCAGCTAAAATGCTATATTGATTTTCTTACTGAACTTTGTAATGGCTTACGGCGAGGCTCACTGTTTATCATTAAGCCATCTCTGAGACGGTAGAAGAATTAGCTATTGATGGATCTCAGGGGCTCTTTCGTAGTGGGATTAACAAAGGGATCTGAAGACAGTGGTAATCCCAAAATCTGCTGGTTTTAAGGCAGCAGGCATACAGCGCAGGAATTTCGGGACCCGGGTCAGGTGTAAGCTGAAGGGAAATCTCTCCCTGCCAGGCTACAGAGTCTGTATCAATAAGAAAAGTTTTCCCTCCATGAGTGGGACAGACACTATTACATAAAAGAACTCATGGATGGACTATTTTTCTTTTTGTCTAACTCAGTATGTGCTCTTCATAACTCAAACTCAATTTGGCAACACTTTAGACAAATCATTTCACAGCTCACTCTCACTAAAACCGGTCTAGTTTTCAGACATTAGAAGAACACAATGTTTTTGGATTGAAAATGTTTGTTCAACCTTGTTTATCAAATCAAACGTCTTGACTTAGGGTTAAGGACTGGCCAATCTCTTAACCATTGTGAGATGATGAGTGCTTGCTGATGTTGTGACAATGTCGACCAACTGCCTGACTCTGAGGCGCAGACACTGTGCCTTTATTGCTTGGGGCAACTATATGTCCAGCCTCTGTGGAGATCACCTCAGCAGTTCACTTCCCCACAAAATGAGTTTGACTGGAGTTAATACCTGTGCCACAGTGTTTCAGTGGCAATAACTTTCTTCCACAGGGAGCTTATCGTTGTTATTGAGCAGTAACTGATGGTCAGAAACTAAGAACAATGCTTTCTATCTCTTTATATCTATCTCTCTTTCTCTTTCCCTCTCTCTCTTTTACTATTTCTCTTTTTTCTATTTCCATTACTACTCTCTCTCTCTCGCTTGCTTTCTCTCTGTCTCCCCTCTCTCTCTTTCACTGTCTCTCTCCTTCAGCCCTAGTGGAGGAGATATACCAGGCTCAGAGGGATAGGGACCAGGCAGTGATGGCCCGGTTGCGTCTGGCAAATGAAGAGAGGGATGAGGCCCTGCTCAGGGCCAAGCGACTGCAGCAGGCAGTGGCTGAGTATGTACTAAAGCACCATAACATAGTAAACCACAATACAGTAAACCACAACACACCACAACACAGTAAACCACAACACACCACAACATGGTAATCCACAACACAGTAAACCACACCACAACATAGTAAACCACAACACACCACAACATAGTGAACCACAACACACCACAACATAGTAAACCACAACACACCACAACATAGTAAACCACAACACATCACAACATAGTAAACCACAACACACCACAACATAGTAAACCACAACACATCACAACATAGTAAACCACAACACATCACAACATAGTAAACCACAACACATCACAACATAGTAAACCACAACACATCACAACATAGTAAACCATAACACACCACAACATAGTAAACCATAACACACCACAACATAGTAAACCACAACATAGGAAACCACAACACACCACAACATAGTAAACCACAACATAGTAAACCACAACACATCACAACATAGTAAACCATAACACACCACAACATAGTAAACCACAACATAGGAAACCACAACACATCACAACATAGTAAACCACAACATAGTAAACCATCACAACACATCACAACATAGTAAACCACAACACATCACAACATAGTAAACCACAACACATCACAACATAGTAAACCACAACACATCACAACACAACACATCACAACATAGTAAACCACAACACATCACAACATAGTAAACCACAACACATCACAACATAGTAAACCACAACACATCACAACATAGTAAACCACAACACATCACAACATAGTAAACCACAACACATCACAACATAGTAAACCACAACACATCACAACATAGTAAACCACAACACATCACAACATAGTAAACCACAACATAGTAAACCACAACACATCACAACATAGTAAACCACAACACACCACAACATAGTAAACCACAACACATCACAACATAGTAAACCACAACACATCACAACATAGTAAACCACAACACATCACAACATAGTAAACCACAACACATCACAACATAGTAAACCACAACACACCACAACATAGTAAACCACAACACACCACAACATAGTAAACTACAACACATCACAACATAGTAAACCACAACACATCACAACATAGTAAACCACAACACATCACAACATAGTAAACCACAACACACCACAACATAGTAAACCACAACACATCACAGCATAGTAAACCACAACACATCACAACATAGTAAACCACAACATAGTAAACCACAACACATCACAACATAGTAAACCACAACACACCACAACATAGTAAACCACAACACATCACAACATAGTAAACCACAACATAGTAAACCACAACACATCACAACATTGTAAACCACAACACACCACAACATAGTAAACCACAACACATCACAACATAGTAAACCACAACACACCACAACATAGTAAACCACAACACATCACAACATAGTAAACCACAACACATCACAACATAGTAAACCACAACATAGTAAACCACAACACATCACAACATTGTAAACCACAACACACCACAACATAGTAAACCACAACACATCACAACATAGTAAAACACAACATAGTAAACCACAACATTGTAAACCACAACACATCACAACATAGTAAACCACAACATAGTAAACCACAACATTGTAAACCACAACACACCACAACATAGTAAACCACAACACACCACAACATAGTAAACTACAACACATCACAACATAGTAAACCACAACACATCACAACATAGTAAACCACAACACATCACAACATAGTAAACCACAACACATCACAACATAGTAAACCACAACACATCACAACATAGTAAACCACAACACATCACAACATAGTAAACCACAACACATCACAACATCGTAAACCACAACACATCACAACATAGTAAAACACAACACATCACAGTAAACCACAAAACACCACAACATAGTAAACCACAACACACCACAACATAGTAAACCACAACATAGTAAACCACAACACATCACAACATAGTAAACCATAACACACCACAACATAGTAAACCACAACATAGGAAACCACAACACATCACAACATAGTAAACCACAACATAGTAAACTACAACACATCACAACATAGTAAACCACAACACATCACAACATAGTAAACCACAACACATCACAACATAGTAAACCACAACACATCACAACATAGTAAACCACAACACATCACAACATAGTAAACCACAACACATCACAACATAGTAAACCACAACACATCACAACATAGTAAACCACAACACATCACAGCATAGTAAACCACAACACACCACAACATAGTAAACCACAACACACCACAACATAGTAAACTACAACACATCACAACATAGTAAACCACAACACATCACAACATAGTAAACCACAACACACCACAACATAGTAAACCACAACACATCACAGCATAGTAAACCACAACACATCACAACATAGTAAACCACAACACATCACAACATAGTAAACCACAACATAGTAAACCACAACACATCACAACATTGTAAACCACAACACACCACAACATAGTAAACCACAACACACCACAACATAGTAAACCACAACATAGTAAACCACAACACACCACAACATAGTAAACCACAACACACCACAACATAGTAAACCACAACACACCACAACATAGTAAACCACAACACACCACAACATAGTAAACTACAACACATCACAACATAGTAAACCACAACACATCACAACATAGTAAACCACAACACATCACAACATAGTAAACCACAACACACCACAACATAGTAAACTACAACACATCACGGAGCAATTCAAGATTGAATTCCGTGACAATTCAGGAAATAAACAGAAATGAAAGTTTCCTCATTTTCTCATCCCTGGCATATTGACCCACTCTGCTTAACTAACTCACCTCTCCCGCCTCTTCTCTGTCACAATCCATTTGAATTCAGCCAATTCAAACTTACATTTCAAGGAACATTTGAATTTCAATTGATTTTCTGAAATGAATAAATGGAAGTGGTATTGTTGACCCCCAACCCTACCACACAGGATCACTCTGATCAATTACAGTAAGACACCTATCTCCCTCCCTCTGCTCTCACTGTCCTTCACAACACCAGCAGTACAGAGACAAGTTGGGAAATAAATAGGAGAAAGCAGTCTATGAGATAATTGTGAAAAGCATTACATTTGTTCTCTCTCTCTGCTAAACTCTTTGTTATTTCCTCACTTCCCCATTTTCCTCTTCTATGGAAGTGGGGACGGAGGGTTTACTGACAGCTATAATGGGTCAGTCTGTTTACTTGCCATTGCTTAGGCGAACTCCGCTTTGTTCTTCAGGCTAGTCGACAAGGTGAATGGAATGGCGGTTCAAAACAAGTGGGGGGGTGGAGAAAAATGCAATATCGACTGGTTTGGGAATATATCGGAGGGGTGTGACATTTCATAAGAGTCCCCTCGCCCTCCGTGCGAGGTTGTCAGTCAAGAGTTGCACTGTATAGGAAATCAATCAAGTCCTTCAGACCAGCAGATCTTTACCAGCCTGTCTGAGAGGGCTAATTAATGTGATCTTTTTGTTTTGTTTAGGTGGTTGTTCGACTGGGGTGGGGTATGTTCTTAAGGTCCAGGACCTTTCAAATTAAAGCTGCATTGTCCACTAGGAAAGGCGGGCAGGCAATATTAGCTGGTGCAGTTTAGAAGTAATTACATTTCTACTTAAGGGAATATATAACTTTCTGTCGGAAGCAAATCTATATTTAAATAAGCCTGGGTTGGTGTGCTGGTGGGTGTGAGATCCACTTGCATAAATCCCATTGTTGTTGTTTTTTTATATATCCAATGCATTGTTTACTCTCAAAACATTTGTCAAACACATTTTCTATCTCAAATCACATTTATTTGATATGTCCTTTTATTGGAATGATTCAAATGATTTAAATTGGCTGGACTTATTGGTTGGCATGAAGCGCTTTCAGCCTAGTATTATGCCAAATAGCCTGGCAATCTAATTAGAAGAACAGCACATTTCATCTCTTCAACGGCATCTCCCAGCCTTCCTCTTAGAAACAAAAGGTAATTGATAGCCAAGCACAATCCCATTATCTTAGCTGGAATATGGAAAAGCCTGTTCTAAACCTTTATTTTCCCAGGCAGGTCAGTGGCAGGCCCAGTATGATTGAGTATGTACCTTTATAATGGGAGGTGATCCGTGTAATGCCTTTGTAAATGAGCTGAAGAATTTTGTTTTTTTTTTCCATGAGAGGAGAGGATCGACTGACTGGCCTCCTGGGGGAAATCACATTGGCACTTTGTAAAGGTGCAATCAGCATTCTGGTCCCAGCATGCGTTTTCCCCGCCACTGTTTCAGTAAAAAGCTGAGGCCCTTTTCAATTGCAGTGTACTATAAAGGGAATGGGGTGCCTGGGATGCATACAGGGAGAGGTGCCTCGACAGGTAAACGTTTAAACTGGGCTGTAAAAGAGCCATGTCCCGTCCTGATTGAAGCCAGATGAAAGCTGGTGTTATTGATATGCTATATGAGTGTTATTTTGATTAATACAATTTTGTTGTAAAATCGCTTCAGTCTCAATTTATTTAAAAAACGAAAACATTTAACAAGCAATATCATTTTATCGTTGTGTCCCCTTGGTAAACTGGTTTATGTCTGGTTGTTATCTAGAAAAACACTCTGATGAAGGTAGATTGAGACCAAAAATGTGGTTAAATAAGATCCCTTAAACTTGTTAGAAGCATGAAGATTACCACGACCAGTGTGCTGGAGTTGTTCTTCTTTTTGATTGTTAACAAGAACAATGTACTGAGTGCTTTGAGGTGGTCCATAAATCTCCTGGCACACCTCTGTAATTACAGTAGTCGTTTCTCTGTGGTCCTTCCTCTGCTCAATACTGCACACCTACAAATGATTCAACACCTCATCTCAGCACATATGAACAATTGATCCCAGTAGTCATTATTAGCAGTAAACATGAATATACAGGGCATTACTGGATGAATAATGGCTGGGGTCTGCTGGCACTTTTCATATGTTGGGGGGTGTCTTTTGTTCTGATCATCGACTCTGAAAACCTCCGGAACAGAACGCAATTATTGGATGTGAGGAAGATTTGGGAAGTGATCTCATTTCGCCGCACTAAGGAAAGACAACTCTCTCTCTTCTCTCTCTCTCCCCCCTCTCATTCTGTCCTCTCTCCCCCTTTCTCTCTCTCTGTCTCTCTCTCTTCCCCCTATGCTCAGCCTGGAGAATATTAACCCGGAGGAAAGCGACGCGGTAAGCCCTCCCCTTAGGAGCTCATGTGGGCTCACTTTTTTTCTCTCACCAGAATGTCCTCAATAAAAAGGTCTTGGGGAAACTAAGGACAACTAAGCACATTTCAACACTATGATATTGTTATTATATTTTGTTAACATCTCCTTAAATAAAACATATGACTATAAATATATTGTTATTATTGGCTTATGAAGGCTTGACATTTTTAACATGAATTCAGATATATCCTACATGTGCACACACCTATACACCACGTCTGAGAACTGATATTTGTGCACCTGTAGCATCTGCATATTTATTACATTTTTGTTGTTTTGTATGTTTTTTTATTTTGGTCAGTTTCTGCTGTTGAATTAGGAATGATGTGTGTGTTGTGTGTGTGTGTGTGTGTGTGTGTGTGTATTACACACACATGCGTGTCGTGTGTGTTGCACCTGCTCGTCGTGTGTGTTAGGACCTTGAGGAACTGCTGAACAGGGTGAACAGTGCAGATTCAGCGCTGGGGATTGAGCGGAGCGGGGGTGATCGTGGACCGGCTGCAGAAGGTCCGGGAGAGAAGGAGGAAGATTACAGCAGAGGAGATGAATGCTGTTATAGAGGAGAGAGAGACAGCACTGGCCAGGGTGGGTCTGAACGACACTACGCACACACACACACACACACACATACAGTCGTTATAGAGGAGAGAGACATGTTTCAAAAATTAACCACAGTGTCTCTCCTCTGAATAATGTAATAAATTGCTATCTCCAGCACTATTGGCATCTCCCCCATTTTCTCAATTTTAAAATGCCCTTTGATTGGAAGTCTATTTTGCCGATACACACTGACACACATAGGCAAACACGGCTCACCTAACTAGTTCACATGTACACAAGGCAAGAAATCTCTCCCCCCCCCCTTAGACAGACGCAGGGGTTGTGTCTGACATTGTCTGTTTTGATTCAGTAAAACCAACTACTTGATTCACATTGGAGGTTATGGTCGTGTAAACGCAAATGTTTGATACATCCATCTTACCTGGATATTTTCAAGGATTTAAAAACAAACAAGCAGCCTGACAAATATTGACATCCAGATATTATACCTCAACATTCAAATTCCTGGTATTTGCTTGGATATCTGGGATGTTGATATATAGACTAGACCGCTCATGTAGTGATTCAGTGTCCTGTTTTACAACTGGGTTTGTTTGAGGAGAGTTATGCAGACAAGCCACCGTTTTGTGCCAATGTGGAAAAACAAGTCCATATATTAAAGCTTCCAATTGGCTCATTCATCCCCCCTCCTCTCCCCTGTAACTATTCCCCAGGTCATTGCTGTAAATGAGAATGTGTTGTCAGTCAACTTACCTGGTAAATAAGGGTTAATAAAATAGGAACCTGTCACAGCCCCACAGTATTACTGTTGACCAAAATATCAATTGGGAAATCCCCAAATTATAATTTCGAGCAGGGGTTCCAAACCTTTTCACTCAGGCCCCCATTGGGGAACTTCCCGCAACCCCCGTGTGTGTGCGCCACGTCTATTTCTATAGGCACAAACACTGTTCATGACACACTGTTCACACCCCTCTTCTTGGCTGAGAGAAAATGTTGTATGTAGACAGTTTACGTATGTTCTGTAATTCTACACATTTTGCCACGGGGTGCAGAGAACATTTAGCAGTTTTAAAGCTCATGTCCTGCAATTCGACACATTTTGCCATGTCTTATGTGTGTTCATGTGATATCTGAGTGACTCAAACGTTACAACAAAAAAATTGGCAAAAGAAACTGCAACAAAATTCAAATTTGACGACATAGGCTAGTTGATCTGGACATTTCTGACAAGTTATAAATAGCTCTCTAAGGTATGCAATGACTAACATGACAAGAGGAACTGATGATGCACTACCCAATTTAGAAATTGCACCTTGTGCCTTCTACTATTCCAACTTCCAAGAGTAAGCTGAAAGCCGGACTTCCTTAAAAAATGTGTCCGTCCATACATCCATCTATCTAGCAAAAATCACCATGTCAGACACTCACTCCTCTTTAGGAAGGTGTGGTAAGAATGTCAATCATAGCTCAGAGTTTTCAGCAGGACACTACTGTGCAGGGAGTCATACGGTCATGCATTCATCTGGGTGGGTGGTCGCAGACAGAGCTGCGAACTGTTTCTAGCTGGAGTTTGACATTTTTCTCTGTAGCCTGGATTTACCAGGCATATTATGATTGGGATGCTTCCTTTCTGCTTCCCTCCCTGTGGGTGAGCTTCATGGATCTCTGTCCCGTTCAGCCCGACGCCGGGGCATTAAAAGGCAGGCATCAGACGTATGGAGAAGAAAGGCCTCCGCAACTCCACTATGCCTGCGTTCTAAATGGCGCCCTATTTTCCTATATACTGTAGTGCAGTACTTTTGACTAGGGCCCATAGGGCTCTGGTCAAAAGTAGTCTTTGATATAGGGAATCGGGGACCATTTGGGACTCGCCTATATGTAGACTGAACAGATTCAGCTTCATGGAGGTCACGCTGCTCCGGAGCAACACTTCCGACTGGTCTAAAGCTAGTCTAGTTTCATGTGCCTGTAGACTCTCTCTCTGTGAAGAAGGCATATTGGTTTATAGGGCTGTATGATATGCTGATTCAGTTTAGACAGGATCTCTAATGGGTCCATTTTAGTCAATGGGATGTGTAATAAACAGGTATTTCTAGTAACTTTTCTAGTAATGCCAGGTTAGCTGTATTGGTCCAACTTAGCTACTGTTATACGTTTCAGTCATAAAATTAGAATATGGTTTCAGTATTGTTTCACTGTGTTCTGAGACTCAGTAACAGAAGAACCACATAACTAGAATGAATAGAACAGGCGTCCCTATTCAAGTCAATGATGGCATAATTGGTGAACTGGCAGCCTCATTCTATTTCTATGAAAAGAACACTCCTGTCCTCTCCTGCTCATTTCTCATCATTGGTTCAGTCTCTTCTCTCCTCTCTCATCCACCTCTGTTAATTATGTTGTCCCAGGTGTTCAAGCCATTTGATGAGGCTTTTTTTTACAATGCCTAAATCAAAGACTGTATGTGGACTTTGGGGGGACTTCCCTTTGTTCAAAATACAAGCTGGTGCGATCAAGTTTTACGCTCCAGAGAAGTTCTTCAAAAAATGAGAGCCTAAATCTGATTTGAAAATGTGTTGATTCTCCAGATTTGTACACATTTACAGCAGTGCTCACACATTTTAAAATCTAGTAATCAGCTGACCAATGCAATGACTCAAGTTCATAGAAGTCAGTCAATGAATTTGAGGTTGACTCAAGTTTTGAGGTTGTCAATGAGGGAGATGTCGCCAGTCTTCTTAATGCCTCTGACTTTAACACAAGGCTGAGTGGGAGCAACCAGCCGAGCTCAACCCTAGACTACAACCATATCTCCGCAAAACCCCGGGCTAACATCACATTCACATCTCCTGGAAAGAATATTGCCCCTGCTTTTTGCGGAGGGCAAAAAAAATAATCTTTGGAGCAATTTTAAAAGTAGGTTACAAATGCCTGTTCCTAATCCCTGTGAGGCGGGGATGGTCTCCACACTCTATCCTGAAGGATTTCTGCGTCCCCTGCTGCTCTTCCTATCCCTCTCTTCATCTCGAAGGGATTAGCCCACTGCGACTACCAGAGGGCCGCTACACCCACCAGCCTGCTGGAATATGAAAAGCTGGATAAGTGAAGGGAGGGAGGAGGAACAGGAACACATCTATTCTGTCCTATACCCCCCCCCCCATTCCCTCTTCTTATTTTCTCTCTATAAAGTGAATGCTGCAAAACAAAGGTTATTGATTTGTTAGGTACCTGGCAGTATGGTTACTTTATGCATTAGTGAATATTGTTCTTTGGTGGACTAGTGTACATGTTAAAAACTGAGAGCTGACCTTTTGCTATGTTCTGATTTGTCGCCTTTCATTGCCAGATCCACATATTTTCCCAGCGTCGATGATGTGTAATTGAGTGACGAGCCTCTGATTTGATTGACCGTGTGATGCACGTGTGTTTTCAGGCATTATGCGCCGAACATATGTAATGCTAGGTACGTGTAACGCTGTCTGCTCCGTCCTCCATGTGTTCCGAAGGAGTGATGTGTTTGGGTGCCGTACTGTAGCCCCAGGAGTGGCCTTCCTAGCCTGCCTGGGAAGAATAGAGAGGTGCGCTCCTTCTCTCTGTGTTCAGATTGAAATACTTTTAGCCCAAAACATCTGTTGCCTGTAAGCCATAACTCACCCTGACACTAAAGAGAAGCTTTGTGTTTTGTCTGGACCAGGGAACTATTATTCCAGACGGCAGAGGAAGAGGATGAGGGACGAGAGCAGCGAGCGGGGCTCCTAGGCTGTGCCCGCCTGCTCTTGTTTGCGGGAGCACTTTGGGGTTTTTTAGGCAGCTGGATGTCGAAACATTGCGACTTGTCAGGGTGAGAGGGATGGTTTACATTCCTGGTAAGTGTCCTTTAGTCTTAGAATGTGCACATGGAGAAGAACACATATAGGCTGGTATGAAACAACTCTGGCTTACAATAACACTGAGACGTCCTGACTGAGCCGCGGTCTGTGCCACGGTCTGGGTGTTTATACTGTCTGTCTGTCAGTCTGTCTCAGTCTGTCTCAGTCTGTCAGTCTGTCAGTCAGTCAGTCTGTCAGTGTAGCCTGCAGTGCCTGTGGGGAAAAAGCAGGGGAACTGCTGACATCAGAGTAGATAACAATCACATAGTATGTAGTAATTGACGTTGTGTCTGTTTATGGTATTGAAAAAGATACCTTTTGGTAATTATTTTTAAATACTTTTATGAAAGCTTCATTGTCATCAAAGTATATTGCATGTTATTAAGTCATTAAATAATGTATTTATAAATGCTGAAGAATACAGATCGACACATACATTTGTGGTATGAAGTGGTTGTTTTTTCAGAAATAGACCAGTGAAAACAAGATGTCTCTGATCTTTTTCAAACGGTTGTAACTGGTCGGTTTGGCCTATAAATTCTCCATTTCTCTTTGTCCTTCATGACTCATAAGAAGCTACTCTGCCAAGGAGTAGAAACCGAGAGCTACTGGTGGGAAAGACTGGCTGAAGCATGTATACATTTAGCTCTGCCTGCCTGGCATGCCGAGGCTTTCACTGCACTGCTATGGGCGAATTCCCTACTAATGTATTTCTCTTCCTCTGGCTCTTCTTCCACAGTGCAAGCGGCTGGAGCAGGATCTCCTACAGGCGAGAGAGCAGAGCCAGACTTCAGCAAACAACTTGAGACACCTGACTGCCGAAAACAATCAAGAGCGTTCTCGGAAGGTAAATCAACTCCCCCCTTCTTTTTGCCCCTCTCACAGGAGAATCCTTGCAAATTAAGGCTTCGAGCAGCACAGGTTCTCCTTCTCTAGGGTCACGTTCCAAATGGCACCCTTTTCCCTATATAGTGCACTACTTTTGATCAGAGAGCCCTATGGGCCCTGGCCAAAAGTATTGCACTATAAAGGGAATAGGGTGCCATTTGGGCCTAGAACCCCGTGTATGAATACATGGGGTTGTGTACATTACTGTGCCGAGCTCACTGCTGCTGTTTGCCAACAGGTCTTATATGTCCTCCCCCACTCCTACTACAGTATGCTGGGGTCTTACTTAGATACCAACCCCTAAAACCAGCCCTGCCCCCACACTCACACACCACATTTCTATTTAAATTTTCCTCACAGGTAAAATGGTATTGTTTATTCAACCACTCACTGTTTGCTTGTTTTTTGCCCTTATTTGGCTTGGTGATCTAAAGCGATAGAGCTGTTGGTTGGGTGATCCAACCAACAATTTGATGGGATTTAGAATGACATCATCAACAAGGGGCTAGGGCCTTAATGTCACACACACACACCAACACACAAACGTGTCCCCTCCAGTGAGGTACAGGGTAAACACAAGACTATTTGATTTCTTCCATTTATCTGATGAAGCAGAGCCCCCTATGCTTAATGCGGAGAGAGTGAGCTGTAAACATGCTCATTAGATAGGGCTAGCTAGGTGAACGGTATCACCCCACCGATGAGCCTGAAGTAGCAAGGTTGCCTGAGAGGTCAGCTGATGGTCCCATTACAAAAAGGATTCTCTGAGGATACAGTAGATTACACTGCTATATGTTTGCAGCCAGGCCTATTCTGACTAGTGCTTGCCTTGCTTGCAGGTTATTGCTCTGTCTGTAGTCATTCACTGCTCTCTCCTCCTTGTCCTTTGGCTGACTAAGCTCTCGAGTCACCACCATTTGGAATTGATAGAAAAAGCAATAAGGCACATAATTACCACATAGCTAGCTCCCTTATTGTTGCCTCTGACCTATTCCAACAGCTACATTTTATACATTATATTATACATTATTTTATACATTATTTTATACTTTATATTCTCATAATTAACATTTGCTTTGATGACTACTCTCTCGGGGTGTGTTTGCCACATTTTTGAATCCTTATATTTCACTAATAGAATTCATGATCATGAAAATCACGGCAATATTTGTTGGCCAGTATGGTGAAACGGACACACCCGCTGTTTGTTGATGAAAACAATGAACACGTTTGTGACTAGGGAGCATTGTGGTCGTTTTATTTATTTCAGATGACTATGATGAGTTCTTCTGCTTTAACTCAATTATCAGAACCTCCTTCCAGTCTTCTCCTGCTCTTTCTAAAGGCTGCTTGCTGTCAGTATCTGTACTCTTCTTTATTTCTCACACGGTTTCTCCACTGATGGCTTATTAAGAAATATATTACATTTTGTTATTAATGTAGCACTTGGTTTTTCTATAAATCCCCTTAATTATAGATTGTCTCCTGGGATTACAGAGCAGGGTTTTAATTTCAAATGAAACGGGAACAGCTGTCATAAAATTAGTCAACAGGGGCGGGAACAGATCCACAAAACAATTTAAAAACTCGCAGGTCTTTGATTCGTCAATTGACATTTTACTTTAAAGGAACCAGCTGAGAGAAAATTACTTTTAAATTGATTTCAAAATAGAAAGGTCAGTGTCAGAGGTCTCAGTCTTCTGCTGAAATTCATCTTGACGTGCAGAAAATGTACTCATTTTAAGTCTATTTTTTCTATAAATGCATGAATGGACTCTCTGTATACTCATAGCCTAAATGGTTTATTTTCTAAAGAATTAGAGAAACAGGGACAGGGAACATGGCCAACCCAACATTCCCAATTTGTTTACATTTTAAAATCCCCAGACTTGCATTTGATTATGATACCAAATTCTTCCCTAGCATGACTAAGTAATGTCAAGTAGAAGTGTCGTGGAGGAGCAGGCTGAATCTGAGCTGCTAAGGTTAGCTAGACGGAGGAAGCAGTCGTAATGATTAACTGCATTGGCGAGGCGGGGAGAGGAGAGGAGCATTGCAGTGCGATCATTCTGGGCTGTCAGTGCTTGAAAGAAAAGCTGGTGTGCAAACACAGGTGGTTCAGGGCTAGGGCAGCCACTACAACAGACCACTTGAAATGACCTGAGCATTGAGAGCAATGAGAACCCCTCAACCCCGGCCTTCTCCTCTCCACCCCTGCCATTTCAGAGGGCCCTAAAGTCACAGACATCTACTCCGCTCAAGACAAGCCCACACACACTCTCTCACACACACACAGGGCTTTGGGACCCACTTACAGAGTGTCCTTGAGAAGACTGAAGAACTGGTTCTCTCACAGGCACTCATAGATGAAAACATGATCTGTGTTTTATATACATTTCTATTCACACTGAGGTGGGAATAATACTGTGAAATTGTGAAAATTGGCTTTTGGTGTAAGTTTGAAATGTTTGGGATGGGGTTTTGGCCTGTCTGGTGACATCACTGTGCGGTAAATTAGTTCATAGACCAATAAGAAGAGACCAAACCTCTCTACCAATAACAGCTCATTTTCAGTGTTCCCCTCCCCACTCAGACCACTTTGAAACTGTACTAGCCAAATTCTTGCTTGACAAATTGCTCTTTTTGTTTCTTCTTTTTTTTTTAAACAATCACAGTAAGCGACGTAATTGCTACCCAGAAATGATTTGATATTGAGCTAGAAACAGCAGCATTGGACCTTTAAAAAATTAAAACAGGATCTGAAACCTACAGCTTGATACTATTATTTGTTGAAGACATTATCATGAAAGCACAGTCATCATACACTTGCTCATTAACTAGCCCTCGGTTTAATGTGAATGCAGGTACGTTACTTGTTGCTGCGGTCTAGTATGTCAAGGGCTTAGTTGCCAGGTGTCGTCTCTGGCTGTCGTTATCTCTATGATTGATGTCCATTAGCAGCTGATTCAGACTGGAGGACAGGAGGAGGAAAGGCAGTGCAATTTGACACGAGTTTAAATTCAATGATTCTAATTGGCCACTACAGATGAATAAGGTTACGGAGAATGTCGATAACATAGTCCAGAATCAAATATATATTAGATCTTCTATTTATATCCATCAACAAAGTCCACATCAGTCAATAGTTTGTCGTGTGTCATAACAGATGCAGCCTTCCATAGATTGATCTTCCCAGTTCCCACCGAGTCAGAAATGCCAGCCAGTCCCTGCTGCCAATCTGTTGCACTTTGGCCCCATCCGCCCCACCACCGGCTGTATGCCCTGCAACCTCCTGTACTGTACCCTCTAAAAGGTCACGCTAGTTATTCTCCTTCACAGGACTGCCTGCCTTCATCATCACAACAGGTTAACCCGCTACTCTGTCAACCTCATTTGGATATTATTCTAATGAATGCTGATATAATACATATGATTAAAAGAAACTGGCTTTGAAGTCGAGCTCTCCTCCCTGTTGGTGAAAAGTACATATTGACTTTAGAGGTTGGCCTCTTTTTGATGTTCTCTTTGACTTGGGAGACCTTGCTGCCAGTAATTAGAAGGATGGTTCTGGAGACCCGAGGGGGAAGCTGCATGTACTTAGTTAGGCCAAAGGTGTTTATAGCAGCAGACCCCAGCCCAGCCCAGTGCTAGTATGGTTTCAGCCTCTACAATCCTTGTCCAAGTCATAAAAGGCTTAAAAAATTAGTTGCATTTTTCCACCCGACAACATTTTTTATTTATGTTTTACTTTTTAACAGTTAGGTACTTTCTAAATATGTCCAATAAGAACACAGATTTCCCTTTTTGCAGTGCCCTACTGAACATAACCCTTTTGTCCAATTCTCTTCTCCTCACAGATTTAGACAAAGCCCCTCCTAGCTCTCTCCCTCCTCCTCTATCACACAGAAGCTATAGATATTGCGGTCATTTACAGTATGGCCCTGTCTGCCTTGTTTATTTAAACCTCCTCCATTGTTCCCTCCTCTCCCAGCTGTTGAGACCATCAATACATCTGTTTCAACGGCTGCTAATTAGCAGGGTCTTTATTGTGGGCCAGGTTTAACCACAGGGTTGCCCAGGACACATTCACTCACACACACACACTGTTTACCCAGCGTCCCCTGCTCCCACCCACCGCCGCAACCAGTCCCGCCGGCCTCCCTTCCCGGTAGGCCCTCTGAGTAGGTGCTGAGTGGAGAGACAATAGCATGAATGGGATCCCCTCAGAGCATCCTCATTGTGTAGGATGCTCCCCGTGTGCTGCTGGGACTGCTGGCGCTCTACATGCGCTGAATTAAAACGCAGTTAAAAGACATCCGCTGCTACGCTGCAGACATGGATAGTTCTCTGTGTGAGAGGAATCAGTGGTCTTACATTTGCAGCTTCGGCCTCAGTACGAAAACTACTGCGAGAACCCGTAAAGAAGTGATAATTCAGCTGCATTTTAACATGATTTGGTTTTGAGTAAACTACTTTTTCCAGTGTTCAAAAACGGAATGCATAAGATGTTTTTATGAAAAGTGTGTTAACTTTGTCAAATCAAAGAGCATTTGTGAATGTCTTCTTTCAGAAAGAGAGAACCATTGATGAAAAACATTGATTCAACCACCCGGGCACAATGTCACTTGACTGCTACAAGCTATGTTTGTCAGACTGTGATGGGATGTGTGTGTGTCTGTTCCTTGTGTTTTTACCAGAAGGTGCTGGAGATAGCCATATGTGTTCTACACAAAAGATCAGTGATGTTACAATTAGTAATCATGTTCGATCTATTCATTGCATTTCTATCTGCGTCATTCTGAACAGTCTGTCTGTCCGTCCGTTGTGTTGTAGTGTTACCAGGAGGACGTAGAGGCGGTCCAGAGAGAGAGAGACAGGGCCCTGGAGCACATTCAACGGCTGGAGGAGGAAATACAAACACTGCGAACGTACCACAGGTGACACACACACACACTCTTCCCCTTTTAAAAATGCTACACCTTCACTATCATCTGCATAGACGATTCAAATATAGGAATCCCTATCTGCATAAGTGAACATTCACAGTTGATAGGAATATATGGTTTGTTGCTGCTTGGTACATTGATATGATTTCTGCTGTGGATATTGGATATTTAAAGGCACAACAGTGAAATATGATCAGCGATATATTAGTCTGCTTCGATGTGACTTAGCAGGATCTTAGTGGGAAGTCATTTGTGTCATCATATCTATAATATAACAATATATATTGTATATATATAATATAACAATTGTAAAATACTGACCCTAGTAATAAAGTATTATATTCCAGTGTAATTTTGAATCCAATTCTGCACCAATAATACAGGCAGCAGGGAGAGTGTTACACATTCATGGGACCATAGATCCTTTCAATTGTATTTGGCTGAAAGAGCTGGGGGTATCACACCTCATTTTAACTTCTTAATCAAATACAATTCTGCACAGCAAGACAGATCATCGTTCTCCCACTTATTAAAAATGAGAAGCATGTTCTGAGCCAGCTCTCCCTCCAACGTACTCAAGAAAATCCATATTAAGAGTTAAAACTGGACCTCATATGCAGTGTTTGCTCTGGATTGAGATAGCTAAAATATGTAATTACACTCTAGTTAGACTTATAATATTAATCCGTGGGAACTTCTTTATCAGACGTTTTGGAAAATACAGAAAAATAAGGAAAGGTTGCTTTTTATTTGTCTCAGCTTTAATCCTCCAATGACAGTTTTTGTCATTTGTCACTCAATGGAAGAAATGAACGCCTTAAAAAAAAAGAGACAAAAAACATGGGACACTTGAACTTCCAGCCGTGTAGATGTCCTTCATTGTGTATTTTCCGTTGGCTCAGAAAGTAGCCGTTCTGGTTTGGTAAACCTGACTCCTGTTCTTAATGTTTCCCATATTCTGATAGTACGTTTTGTTTTTGTTTTTTTTATCTGCATCTCATCTGTCACGTGGTTGAGTGTTTGGCTGGCGTTGGTTAACACATTGTGACAGATCTATGGTCCTATTCCCACTACGAGATACGAAGAAGAGTCTGAGGAGCAGGGCGACAAAAGAGAATTCTACTTTCTAATTCTACCACGTTACATCGTTGCCTTAACTTTCGTTGTGGATGGCAACCGAACATTTTGGTTCGAGGCTCAAATTGACTGTAAATATCACTGTAGCCCCTGGCCATTAAGCACAAACTATTCAACAATGACAGAAACCTTTCTTCTCAAACATATGACACTATTGAATAATGTAATCAAACCATATTACACTCTTGAATAATGCAACAATTTACATGCATGTATGTGCAGACAATTAAAGGATTTATTTTCTCGTCTGTATGCTACAAGACAAAATTACTTTAAGGACTCTATAAGAGTTACTATAAGGGCGTGTCTTCATCAAGTAATGTTAGCCTATCACAAATGATATCTTTTTATCAATATCATGCAAATCATTACATATGGTAAAAGCAAATTGCGACTGAAAATGCAGGTATGAGTGAATTCACCACAATAAGCTGTTTTATATGGAAGCCCATACCAGCCACAAAAAAAGAAAATGTTAATGATTTGTAAATGTGCACAATTAGTCTGTGCTTCAGTCTGGTCAACTGTAGACTACTAATAACAACCACAGCTCCAGGTAGCTTAGAAACACCTATGCGCTCTGATCACATGGGGGCCAGGGGAAACGTAGCATCATGTTTTTATAGCCCAAGCTACAGTATGTATTTATAGCCTAAAATAGGCCCATTTATTTGTATTCTGAGAAGATGTGAATGTGATCAAATTTGGTTTATATTCACACTTCAGGTGGCTAGGCTACCTCGGCCTTTTTAATCAATATTATTGACTTTAATTAATCAATTAACACAATAGTGGTGACATACTGTATGAGTATATTTTTAATTACAGATGCAAAGGCCTATACGATGCAACCCTGCATAGGCCCATATAAAACCGTTTTTTTACAGCTGATTTATTACTGTTGTACGCTGCAACTTGGGTCTGAAGTTGGCTGTCAGGAAAAACTCTGGGCCCCTGGAAAACAATTCCCTCCCCCCACCTCTGAAATCACCACACAATGTGGGGGGTGGGCGACTACATTTGACATGTTTTTGGGGATGGGCTTCCATTGTTTTATTTGGCTCAGTGCAGCCGGCAGCTAATGTGACATTTTCAGAATGTCACAGGCTGTTACTACAATTTCATGCAGGAACTTAATAAAGTTTCAAATATTAGGAAAATGTCTATAGATTTCAGCTGTTTAAAAAAACATTTCTCTGCTATTACCATTTATACTGTAAGAATGTTGGCTCACCGTGACAATTTTGTTCACACTGCCCCGCTCTAAGGGGGCAACTGTCTGGGGTAGTAGGCAAGACGTAGCAAGCACGCAAGTTTACATTTGAGTAATATGTGTAGCCAACGGTATTTTTACCAGAAGTGTAGTAAATGGGAAGAGGCTCTATGAGAACACTAGTAGGATTTTCTGAAGCCCCCCCACCTCACCCTGGCTTTACTCCTAGGACACTGAGGACGACATTGTTTTCTCCTCTTCTCAGACAATTTGCTTTGTGTGAAAACGAGAGAAAGAAAGCGCGAGATAGAAGAGTGGGTCTTGTACTGGTCCTGTGGTGCTAGACCTTTATGTGGGGAACCAGCCTTCGAGGCCCAACAAAGCCCAGAAGAGAAGATGGCCCGGCTATGTGTGTCTGTTTGCTCTGAGGATTCACTGGCCCTCTCCATTGTGTCCCCAGGATAACAACACACCCAATCATATGAAATGGAGGCAGCAGACGTCAAATAAAAATAAAGAAGAAGAGAAGGGGCCAAAACGCTAGCAACCAGCCAGCCTACCCCGTCAAAACACAGACTCACATTATGGGGTTCCATGTTCAGAGAAACCCCTGTTGATAAAAAGCAAAAATAGGGAGAAATGTACTAGCCGATGGGGGCCAGTTGTTTTAAAGGGTTGACGTTGGAGGTGCTGGGGGCGGTGGGCTGAGGGAGAGGGGAGACGGCCGGTGCTTTGTTTGAGACCCAGCCAGACCAGGGCTGTGTTCCAAATGTGTCCTAAATGCCACCCTATTACCTACATAGTGCACTACTTTTAACCAGAGATCTATGAGCCCTGGTCAAAAGTAGTGCACTACATAGGGGAATAGGGTGCCATTTGGGACTGAACCCAAGGCTGCTGGAGGGAGTCAGTCAGCCCAAGCAGGACACGTATTAACACTCCGGACGGACAGACAGACGGCTCCCTGGGGAAGGCTGATTATAGCGGAGGCTGAGTGGGTCGCACTTTAACACCTAAAAACTCAATAGTCATTTGCTTGGCTAGCAGACGGAAACAAGACAGGCTGCCTAGAGTTTCCTACTGGGGCTTCACTATATACGTTCATATCTGCACAAAACCCAGATGAAGGCTCCACATTGGCTTTAACAGTAAAGAAGTATTTTTATCAACTTCCACTGTCCCTCGGGAGTTACTGAATTTCCTCTTCACTTTCACGGGGCAATTTAGGTTCATTTTAAAGTGATACAAAACGTACGTCACCATCAATCCTGCCTGACTGAGTAACAACAAGGAAAAGTGAACCATTGCCTCAGACTCAGGGTTAGCCCTTCCTTTTCAGTCTGTGCTGCCCAATACATTTGGCGGATTGTCTGGGAGCCCTCCGAGCAAGCTAAACTCCATCGAGATAGAAACGGAGGAAGTCATTCAAAACGCACAGCAGCACCCTGGCAAACTCTCGAACCTCAAACCGAAATTGGTTTGTGTTCCTATATCGTAGGCAGATGATAGACACGCGTTATTTAGGGACAAGCCAGTATAAACAGCATGGACACTCCTCCCAGTGCTGAGAGTGTCCCACTGTGATTTATTTCTATGGTAGTAGGAGCCAAGATATCCTGGTCCCAGATCTGTTTGTGCTGTCTTGCCAACTGCTATGGTCTTTAACATATTGTCATGCCAAACATGACAACGACCATAGTAGTTGGCTATACAGCATAAACAGATCTGGGACCAGTCTAGAGCCAAGGTACTGAAGGTGGCTATACTCCCAGTTAATGTGGTTTGGCTTGGGATACTGTACATGTGTCATAAAAGGTGAGGTGACTTGGCTGCCTCTCAGAGGTAGGTGACACAAACGTTATCCTGTCCAGTACCTGGTGTACCTGTCTGGTAACAGGAGGGGTCTGTGACCAGGCCTTCTCTGCTGACCTTGTGGTTTATTTGTTTAGAGCCCAGAGAGATAAGTTTCTATTAAATGGCATTTTACATACCCAGCCCTTAACAATCCCCCTCCACACTAACCATTAACCATACATACATCCTAAAATGGCACCCTACACCCTTATATAGTGCACTGCTTTTTACCAGGGCTCATAGGGCTCTAGTCAAAGTAGCACACCATAGAGGGAATAGGGTGCCATTTGTGATATACCCCAACTCTAGAATTGGAGGGCAGGTTCGTTGAGCTCTAGCGTCTGTGCGGTGTTATCTGATTGGGGGACTTAATGGCTAACTGTTCTGCGTTGCAGACTGTTCTATGGGTCACTGGCAGAAACTGGAGCAGAAAGCCACCATGTTCAGAAACACAGAGTGAATAGTCATGAGCATCCTATAGATAGACACAGACGCACAAGAGCAGGTGGGGAGATAAGAATGAGGAATCTGGAGCGGAACTTGTTGTAAATACTGTACCTCATGACAAGAAAGTCATGGGCGCTTACTAGACCTATGTCTCACTCCAGCTGGGTATTTGGATGAATAACAGATGGATGAAATGTGATCAGATCAGTTACAACAGGAACTTTCTAGCTAGATTAAACGGACACTCGTCCTCATGAATGGAACGTGATCAGCTCTAACAGTACAGTACATGCATGGCCTTGTGCTTTTGTTGTTGTTGTTCCAAGGAGTACTTCCCATGGAAGATGTCAGCACTATTAAATATTGGTGCTGAAATCCCCTCATTTTACTTTAATGTGATCCCAGTAGCAGATTTCAGTTAGAAACACAACTTCAAATGACCTCTCATCTGGTTTGTGGTCTCGTTTAACCACTCTCTCTCTCTCAATAGGTAGCTCTCTGTGTCTCCCTGGGAGAATCTCAATTGTCGTCCGTCCTCTCCTTGCCTCTTTTTGAGAAAGGTCATCGAGGAGAGGAAAGGTTTCATTGCATGAAATGAGACTCCTCCACTCACGTGTCACCAGGCAACTGACGTTTACAGGGATGAAATCCCATAATAACGTTGTGAATTGATCAAAACGAATGTCGCTAGTTGTGCAATACATTTTACAGATACAATGATAAGTAGCGTATTGTTTTTAAATGTGTGTGAACAACAACTTATTCAAAGGTGGGCTGGCGGATTTGAAAACACTTCTGAAGTGCGAGGATACTCTCGTGCATCCTCTGCCGAAGTAGGTAATTAAGGAGGGGAGAAGACTCCTATGTTTGCCTACTAACGAATTGACACTCTCTTCGACCACTTATCGGTTTCCGGGGCACAGAGGAGTCGAGGAGAAGACAGATATTTTGCCCAATTCAGAATCTCCCCCTCCATTCTCTCTCCCTGCTTCGTTCGCTCTTTCGCTCTACCAGGAAATGAAAGTGAACAGTTTGAGGACAAGGTTTCTCTTTCCTGTTGATTGGTTTCCATGTGTGTTGTAAAGGGAGGGGTATAGCGTAGCTGGGGGGAGTCGAGGCGCGGTTGCCAGGGTCAGATAAGATAATCCATATTTAAGCAACACTCCCCCTCCCTCCTCTGTCCTTGTTTGTCACTGTCATCGGACCTTCAGACCCAATATGTTTACATTTAATTAAACAAAGCACACAAACTTTACATCACTTCCAATAGCTATCAATAGCACAGCTGAATTGATTACCCTCAGCTCTGAAAAACAAGAGGAAGCATTAAACAGGAGCTTCATCTTCCCCCTCTGAAACTCATTACAGGCCAGAATGACTGATATGATTTTAAAGCTATGTCCACACGCCTACCTGGAATGGCAGCAGAGACCTCTGGTCATTAATCTAGATTAGATTGTCAGCCGTCAGTGGACAACTGACTATAATGTCGCTCATAGAGCTAATGGAGGATAGAAAGGGTATTGTTATCTGACAAAAACCGTATTACCTAGCTCAGGGCTCTCCAACCCTGTTCCTGGAGAACTACCGTCCTGTAGGTTTTCACTCCAACACTAATCTAGCGCACCTGATTGTAATAATTAGCTGGTTGAGAAGCTGAATCAGGTTAGTTACGACTGGGGTTGGAGTGAAAACCTACAGGAGAGTAGCTCTCCACGAACAGGGTTGTAGAGCCTTGACCTAGCTAGTTACCTGCCCCTTCAATGAATGGGGTTGTTTTAATGTTTAGCTTTGAATTGATACTTAACTCTGCTGAGGTACAGTGATTTTTTTAATCAAGCAAGTTGTGGAAAATATATCATATAAATCTTTCAGTTATAGAAGTGGAATGCCCTGGGGTTATTGCATACTATGTTATATTGCAAGTCAAGGATTGTGTCATCCAATGGCCTTCACCAGATTGTTCAATGATGTTGATGATTATTATTTCTATTTTATCTCTGTGCGTCAATAACAGTGACTTGAAACTCTTGCTGAATTAAGGATCATATATTGGTCTTTGGAGAGGAGAGAAAGCGAGAGCCTCATTATCCAATCTCATTTTTAATCATATTGCCAGTGAGACATATTTTTCAAATATATTTTTTCAATTGATTGGACACATTCTTGTGGGATTGTCCAAAAATATGCATTGGAATTGGTTTGGGTTAATAACTGAACTGGTGACGGGCAAGGGTATCGTTCCTGTACTGTAATCGAGTGAAGAATGGAGTAATACATCTGTAATAGGATTTGTCCCAAATGGCTCCCTGATCCTAGTTGGGCTCCTGAGTGGCGCAGCGGTCTAAGGCACTGCATCTCAGTACTAGAGGCGTCACTACAGACACCTTGGTTCGAATCCAGGCTTTATCACAACCGGCTGTGATTGGGAGTCCCATAGGGCGGCGCGCAATTGACCCAACGTCGTCCGAGTTTGGCCGGTATAGGCCGTCATTGTAAATAAGAATTAGTTCTTAACTGACTTGCCTTGTTGAAATTAAATTTTAAAAATCCCTATATAGTACTTTTGACCCATTGACCCCAACTCTGACTATGTATGCATCCCAGGTAAGGGACCATTTGGAATGTATACATAGTCAGAGTTGGGGTCAATGGGAAATGTTTGGTTTCCTCTCCTTCCCAATAGATCATGGGTTTTGTCAGCCCTTTACGAAGGTGAAGAGTACCCTACCACCCTACCAAGCTCTATTGATAATATAACCACACCGATGTAGTGTTTACCTCAATCGTTCTCTATTTGAGAGCTGCTTTCTCTCTCTTTATTTGAGAGATTCTCTCATCTCATTGGAAACACCTGTCTGCTTTCACCTTGCGCTCCTATGTCTCAACCAGTTTGATGCTCTCAGTCGCACACGCACACACACACACACACTCGGTCACACTCGTTTGATGCTTTCAGTCAGTCAGTCCCGTCAGTAATGTACGGTAATATATTCCACTGACATTCTGCTGCATTATTGCCTCCAGATATTGTCTCATGTAGTGACATAGCGTTTGAATATTAAACGTGTCTCTTTGCCACGGGGTGTTAATACAGAATAACGTTCCCTACTGTCAGTTAAACTGCAGGCATGCTTTCATTGGTTAAGGTCAAGTTTCTGTCTGTTTGTGTTAGGAATGTGTCCAGCTGCACTCTGACTGCAAAGTCAGAAGTGTAGAGGAAAGGAGACTTGTTGGTTGGAAGCCTGTTCAGTGCATCATCCCTGTAATGCACTTTCAAGCTACAAGAGCTACTATTGTATCATTGCAGCGACTTCACATCCTTCCTTTTTCTACAACCTATGCTGTACTTGTTGTAGCTGAGGTTGTTTCCAGTAGTTGTGCCTCTTTGGTGTTCAGGCGACCCAGCATGTACAAATATTTTCCTCCCACCGAATTCAAAGCCAAAGGATCATATCAATGTGTCAATCAAATATAATGAGAACTGCTTTTTTCAGAGTGCCTTGTTAACAGTCTTAACGATAATGTTGTTAGCTGACACCCTGTAGCTTCCTGAAGTACTAGTATGTTGCTGGTGATGTGCTGCCGTTCATAGTTTTACTGTGTAACATTTTAGTATCTGTGTGATGATCGATTATTGTGATGCCAGGGAGAATTCAATTAAGCAGTGGTGGGAAAAGTATCCAATTGTCATACTTTAGTAAAATTAAAGATGCCTTCATAGAAAATGACTTAAGTGAAAGTCACGCAGAAAAATACCACTTGAGTAAAAGTCTAAAAGTATTTGGTTTTAAATATATTTAAGTATCAAAAGTAAAAGTATAAATAATTCAAATAGCTTATAATAAGAAAATCAGACGAAGCATTTGTGTTTAGTGAGTCCTCCAGATCAGAGGCAGTAGGGATGACCAGGGATGTTCTGTTGATAAGTGAGTGAATTGGACCACTTTCCTGTTCTGCTAAGAATTGAAAATGTAGTGGAGTAAAAAGTACATTATTTTCTTTAGGAATGTTGTGAAGTAAAAGTAGTCAAAAATATAAATAGTAAAGTACAGACAAAAAACGACTTAAGTAGTACTTTAAAGTATTTTTACGTAAGTACTTTACACCACTGCAATTAAGTATCATCTCATTTAATTTATCTTATCTCTCCCTACAGCTTGCACCAAGCCCAGTGTGAGTTAGGGGCCACCAGTCAGAGAGAGCAAGGGGCCTCATATCTCAGCTCTCCATCCCAGACCCTCCAGACCAAGCCCCTTCAGTCCAGGGAAGCCCCCTCTGTTCTGGTCAGTCCCCCCCACCAGCAGCCCCTCCTGGCTCAGCTCCAGAGAATGGCCTCAGAGCACCAGAACACCCAGGCCCAGCTACAACACTCCCAAGAGGCAGCGAGGGAGGCCAACGAGAAAGTACAGAAGTGAGTAGCTAACTAGAGTACAACTCTGGTTTTACAGACCCCTCAGTAATGACTAGCCCATGAAAAACTGCTACTAAATCAAATGTACTTTCTCGACATCTGAAAATGAAGGTCAAATCCACCACCGCCAATTTAGTTTCACTTAATATAGATATGTTTTTTTAACCCCCGCCATGTTGCCCCATGACAAGAATTTGGTAAACGCATGCTTCTCCCTAGCCCCTGCAACAGATTCCCCACCCTTCCGATCCCCAAATCCTTCTCGCCCCCCCATGACTCTTGCTGCACCCTACCCCCATCCTCTTGACTTGTGCTAGGGGTGTCCATGCTGAAGGATAGTTGGTTACTAGTTGTCTGGGAGGCCTTCTCTTCTCAGTCCCAGCCTGATCTCTGCTGCTCCTGCATCCTCCCACAGTCACACTGGGGCCACCCGCTCCCCGCTAAACAAACAGCAGTCGCCCTGCTCATCTATTTGCCTGGTGAATTAACAGGGGGGATGGTGATGGGGGGGTGACAGTTCTCAGCACTGGGAAAGCTGAAAGGCTTCCCCCCCACACCCCTCAGATTGGGAGGGAGAAAAGAGGGGATTCTGGTTGGTATTGTGTTTAAACGATCCTCACTGGAGGGCCTCCATTATGCTTGGAAGATCACACAGTGTCTTCTACAACCTTCACTCTAAATGTAAAAACTAACGCACACTTCCCGTTTGAAGGCAACATTTTCAGTCCACTGGCTCAACTGCTCTTGCAGTGTGCAGACTGGGAATAGTTTGGAAAACTGCAGCTAGCAATTACTTTGCGTGCACTGAACTGGTACTGTTACTGATGTTCTGCACTTTTATGGATTTTTTTTTGACTACTGGTTCCTAGTGTAGGCCAACAAGGTAGTGTTAACAATTTCAGAGCATGGCCTGGGACTGGGACATCTTTCAGTCAGATCCTTTCCCAGAAAGAGGCCTGTCAGGGGGGTTAGATGTGTCAAGGTGTGGAGGGTGGGTAGAGACTGCGGCCCAGGCCAAGGATGAGCAGCAGCAGCATCAGAAGACAGTCACACTCGACCGTTAACTGACCCCCAGATGGATGGCTCTGGTCCTGCTGGGATGCATCCCAGATGGCACCCTATTCTCTATAGTGCACTAGGGCTCAAGTCAAAAGAAGCTCATTATATAGGGAAATAGGGCACCATTTGGGTTGTGGTGGTGTGGGAGTCAGTGGGAAGCAGCGCTGACGAGGGCCCCGTCGCACGGCTGTGAGAAGAATGCACGAGGAGCCGAGTTACCTCGCTCTCTCCCCCCTCACCCCTCATCACCCCCTAGAGGACACGGCTTGCCAGAGGAAACGGAGAGGCGGCCCAGAATGTGGCACCTGAGTGCCGGGGGCTGACTGTCCTGCAGCTCCATTGATGGAGGGGCTGAGCAGAATGTCTAATGACCTATCCGAAGCTGCCTGCTGAATCAAAATTGGCCATGGAGGAGACGAAAGGACACAAAGACCCTTTTCATCAAGAGGTGGTGGTCCTCGCCCACTAGTTACGGGCACGCTACTTACTGCTGTCTTTCTCTCATCATCATCATCATCATATCTCAGAGCCTTTGCTGCTCTACAGTGCATTCGGAAAGTAGGAGCCTTTTTTTAACGTTACAGCCTTATTCTAAAATGATTTTTTATTTATTTTTAAATGTCCTCATCAATCTACACACAATACCCCATAATGACAAAGCGAAAACAGGTTTTTAGATGTTTTTGCAAGTGTATAAAAATAGCATCAAATTGATCAGAAATACAGTGTAGACATTGTTAATGTAGTAAATGACTATTGTAGCTGGAAACGGCAGATTTTTTATGGAATATCTACATAGGCTTACAGAGGCCCATTATCAGCAACCCTCACTCCTGTGTTCCAATGGCACATTGTGTTAGCTAATCCAAGGCTAATTTATCATTAGAAATCCTTTTGCAATGTTAGCACAGCTGAAAACTGTTGTCCTGATTAAAGAAGCAATAAAAATGGCCTTCTTTAGACTAGTTGAGTATCTGGAGCATCAGCATTTGTGGGTTCAATTACAGACTCAAAATGGCCAGAAACAAAGCCCTTTCTTCTGAAACTCATCAGTCTATTCTTGTCTAGGACTTGTGAGGCGTCTGTTTCTCAAACTAGACACTCTAATGTACTTGTCCTCTTGCTCAGTTGTGCACCGGGGCCTCCCACTCCTCTTTCTATTCTGGTTAGAGCCAGTTTGTGCTGTTCTGTGAAGGGAGTAGTACACAGCGTTGTACGAGATCTTTTGTTTCTTGGCAATTTCTCTGATGGAATAGCCTTCATTTCACAGAACAAGAATAGACTGATGAGTTTCAGAAGAAAGGGCTTTGTTTCTGGCCATTTTGAGCCTGTAATCGAACCCACAAATGCTAATGCTCCAGATACTCAACTCGTCTATGTGACCCCAAACTTCAGTTGGTGTTATGTAACTTTCTTATGAGTCATCGTTGTAACTGTTGAACATTGCATTTTCGATGCCATGTGTAACTGTATTAATTATTGATTATATACTGTATATGTACTGTTTAAACACTTTCTGAGCTTTAAAACCTTGATAAATACGAACAAGTGCACCATCCATCCAGTACAATGCACACTCTACTGAAACACTGGTAGCTTATAGTTTACTGCTCTATTGCAAGAAGAGTCTGATTTGGCGTTGTTTAGAATGAATGCGAAGAGCTGCGTGTTTACTCCATCTTATTCCAGCTATAATTGTTGGTTTTGTGACACTGAATTCTTAATCAGGATTTATGTTTTCTCTGGCTGCTCCCCGGCGTGTGTGTTTGGGTTTACTGGCCACCCTTGGTAAACAGTGTTGTTCCAAATCCCCACCAGTACACCTTGGACAGAGACACACACTAGCTGGAACTGTCTAAACGTGACAGAGAGGCTAATGCATATATTTAAAAATGCAACGAGGGGCTGCACCATTTACACACAAGGGGGACAAGGTGTGTGTGTGTGTGTGTATGTTTGTGTGTGTTTGAGGGGGGAGGGGGGGGATTTCTTGCCTCGTGTTCATGTTAACTAGTTAGGTGGGCCGTGTTTGCCTGTGTGTATCAGTGAGTGTTGGCCTGTGTGCGTGGCCTGTACATTCAGTGGCTGGAGTGTTTGCATGGCCTTTGTGACTTGGACCTTTCTTAAACATTAGCAATCCTCTTGGCCTTATTTTCTCTCCCCGTTGCTAATATGTTGATCTCTCCTCCACAGCAAGCTGATGTTACACACAGCGCTAGCCGCCGTGTCATCCTCACCACGCATAAATAAACACAGGTTTGCGGTGGCGATGACTCGCCATGTTGAGGAAAACAGATGGAGAATAACTTCCGGACAGACAATACCTGGGTCAGACCACTCCCAGATGCTGCCTGATTACCAGCCAGTCGGTAGAAACCCTTGGCAAAGCAGATTGGCAGGTCACAGCTTAGACAGTCTCGCAGGCAGCGCAATTCTCTGGTTGCGTCCCAATAATCTCTCCATCCTGCTGAAGTGTGGCCTCGTTCACTACCCCCCACAAATTTAGTGTTTGTATGTATACCAGTCATTTCTTTTCAAATCCATGAAGGGAAGTGAACCAGTGCACACTTTGGGGGAAAGGAGAGATCATTTTGACGCACCCTCAGGCTCTTATCAGATCATTACAACTGAGCTGCTGAGGGAAAACAACTAGTGCACCGTGCATCAAAGATGAGAAGACCGCACTCCCTCAAAAATATCAGCGATGGGTCTTTCTTCCTTGTCCCTCCTTGTGTAAAGGGGTTTGTTATTTCAGGGTGTGTGCGTGCGTGGCACATGCACAGTATCAGGAATTTAAGAATAATTCATCAACATCCACTCCCCCACCTTACAAGTCAAGGTTACATTTAAAAGGTAACTTTGATATAATATGTGATTTTTGTTACGGTATATATGAAAAATCTAAGTGAAAATTATTTTTTTTGCAACTATTACAATACAGGAGCAGTGTAGCCTTTCCACTTGTGTCAAGTTTATTATTTCCGTATCAGTGATGTCACGGGGAGGACGGGGATAAGATTTTCATGGAAAGCGCTTCAAATCCTCACTCTATAACGAAAAGCCTGCTCTATGCTGGGGTTCAGTCCCGGCTTTCTATTCTAATTTCATTCACAGTTGGAGATTTTCCCTGTCTAAGTGCTCCCAAAGTTTTGAATTCTATGGAAGAAGAATGTTTGCACTTGGAAGAAAACTTCCATTGCTTCATCAATTATTAAAAGAACATTTCTTTTCACATTTTGTTCACTCGTCACGATGTGCTTGTGTCCTTCATGATTGAAGGGCAATTTTTGCTACATGTAATCTAGTTAATTTCCTCCTATTTAGCACCATGCTCTTCACCTGTCCATGGTGCTCCTGAAGATACCATTTAATTTGGCTTTATCTAATTCCCTTTAGTGATATTATAACCATGGAATTCAACTCAGCCAAAAAAGAAACATCCCTTTTTCAGGACCCTGTCTTTCGAAGATAATTCGTGAAAATCCAAGTAACTTCATAGATCTTCATTGTAAAGGGTTTAAACACTGTTTCCCAGGCTTGTTCAATGACCCATAAACAATTAATGAACATGCACCTGTGGAACAGTCATTAAGACACTTAACAGCTTACAGACGGTAGGCAATTAAGGTCACAGTTATGAAAACTTAGTAGAAAGTTCTCTTTAGTGTCCTGACTCTAAAAAACACAAAAAGAAAGATGCCCAGGGTCCCTGCTCATCTGTGTGAATGTGCCTTAGGCATGCTGCAAGGAGGCATGAGGACTGCAGATGTGGCCAGGGCAATAAATTGCAATGTCCTTACTGTGAGACACCTAAGACAGCGTTACAGTGAGACAGGACGGACAGCTGATCGTCCTCGCAGTGGCTGTTCTGCAACGTGTAACAACACCTGCACAGGATCGGTACATCTGAACATCACACCTGTGGGACAGGTACAGGATGGCAACAACAACTGCCTGAGTTACACCAGGAACGCACAATCCCTCCATCAGTGCTCAGACGGTCCGCAGGGCTTGTAGGCCTGCATACTTCCGGCGCCGACAGAGATGGCCGCCTCGCTTCGCGTTCCTAGGAAACTATGCAGTTTTTTGTTTTTTTACGTGTTATTTCTTACACTAGTACCCCAGGTCATCTTAGGTTTCTTTACATACAGCCGACAAGAACTACTGAATATAAGATCAGCGTCAACTCACCATCAGTACGACCAAGAATATGTTTTTCGCGATGCGGATCCTGAGTTCTGCCTTACAACCAGTGTAACCGAGTGGATCACATGCAGCGACCAAAAAAAAAAAAAACGACTCAGAAAAAGAGGGAAACGAAGCGGTCTTCTGGTCAGACTCCGGAGACGGGCACATCGTGCACCACTCCCCAGCATTCTTCTTGCCAATGTCCAGTCTCTTGACAACAAGGTTGATGAAATCCGAGCAAGGGTAGCATTCCAGAGGGACATCAGAGACTGTAACGTTCTCTGCTTCACGGAAACATGGCTCACTGGAGAGACGCAATCCGAAGCGGTGCAGCCAGCGGGTTTCTCCACGCATCGCGCGGACAGAAACAAACATCTCTCTGGTAAGAAGACGGGCGGGGGCGTATGCCTTATGGCCAACGTGACATGGTGTGATGAAGGAAACATACAGGAACTCAAATCCTTCTGTTCACCTGATTTAGAATTCCTCACAATCAAATGTAGACCGCATTATCTACCAAGAGAATTCTCTTCGATTATAATCACAGCTGTATATATCCCCCCCCAAGCAGACACATCGATGGCTCTGAACGAACTTTATTTAACTCTCTGCAAACTGGAAACGATTTATCCGGAGGCTGCATTCATTGTAGCTGGGGATTTTAACAAGGCTAATCTGAAAACAAGACTCCCTAAATTTTATCAGCATATTGATTGCGCAACCAGGGGTGGAAAGACCCTGGATCATTGTTACTCTAACTTCCGCGACGCATATAAGGCCCTGCCCCGCCCCCTTTCGGAAAAGCTGACCACGACTCCATTTTGTTGATCCCTGCCTACAGACAGAAACTAAAACAAGAAGCTCCCACGCTGAGGTCTGTCCAACGCTGGTCCGACCAAGCTGACTCCACACTCCAAGACTGCTTCCATCACGTGGACTGGGAGATGTTTCGTATTGCGTCAGACAACAACATTGACGAATACGCTGATACGGTGTGCGAGTTCATTAGAACGTGCGTTGAAGATGTCGTTCCCATAGCAACGATTAAAACATTCCCTAACCAGAAACCATGGATTGATGGCAGCATTCGTGTGGAACTGAAGGCACGAACCACTGCTTTTAATCAGGGCAAGGTGTCTGGTAACATGACTGAATACAAACAGTGCAGCTATTCCCTCCGCAAGGCTATCAAACAAGCTAAGCGCCAGTACAGAGACAAAGTAGAATCTCAATTCAACGGCTCAGACACAAGAGGTATGTGGCAGGGTCTACAGTCAATCACGGACTACAGGAAGAAACCCAGCCCAGTCACGGACCAGGATGTCTTGCTCCCAGGCAGACTAAATAACTTTTTTGCCCGCTTTGAGGACAATACAGTGCCACTGACACGGCCTGCAACGGAATCATGCGGTCTCTCCTTCACTGCAGCCGAAGTGAGTAAGACATTTAAACGTGTTAACCCTCGCAAGGCTGCAGGCCCAGACGGCATCCCCAGCCGCGCCCTCAGAGCATGCGCAGACCAGCTGGCCGGTGTGTTTACGGACATATTCAACCAATCCCTATACCAGTCTGCTGTTCCCACATGCTTCAAGAGGGCCACCATTGTTCCTGTTCCCAAGAAAGCTAAGGTAACTGAGCTAAACGACTACCGCCCCGTAGCACTCACATCTGTCATCATGAAGTGCTTTGAGAGACTAGTCAAGGACCATATCACCTCCACCCTACCTGACACCCTTGACCCACTCCAATTTGCTTACCGCCCAAATAGGTCCACAGACGATGCAATCTCAACCACACTGCACACTGCCCTAACCCATCTGGACAAGAGGAATACCTATGTGAGAATGCTGTTCATCGACTACAGCTCGGCATTCAACACCATAGTACCCTCCAAGCTCGTCATCAAGCTCGAGACCCTGGGTCTCGACCCCGCCCTGTGCAACTGGGTACTGGACTTCCTGACGGGCCGCCCCCAGGTGGTGAGGGTAGGCAACAACATCTCCTCCCCGCTGATCCTCAACACTGGGGCCCCACAAGGGTGCGTTCTGAGCCCCCTCCTGTACTCCCTGTTCACCCACGACTGCGTGGCCATGCACGCCTCCAACTCAATCATCAAGTTTGCGGACGACACAACAGTGGTAGGCTTGATTACCAACAACGACGAGACGGCCTACAGGGAGGAGGTGAGGGCCCTCGGAGTGTGGTGTCAGGAAAATAACCTCACACTCAACGTCAACAAAACTAAGGAGATGATTGTGGACTTCAGGAAACAGCAGAGGGAACACCCCCATCCACATCGATGGAACAGTAGTGGAGAGGGTAACAAGTTTTAAGTTCCTCGGCATACACATCACAGACAAACTGAATTGGTCCACTCACACAGACAGCATCGTGAGGAAGGCGCAGCAGCGCCTCTTCAACCTCAGGAGGCTGAAGAAATTCGGCTTGTCACCAAAAGCACTCACAAACTTCTACAGATGCACAATCGAGAGCATCCTGGCGGGCTGTATCACCGCCTGGTATGGCAACTGCACCGCCCTCAACCGTAAGGCTCTCCAGAGGGTAGTGAGGTCTGCACAACGCATCACCGGGGGCAAACTACCTGCCCTCCAGGACACCTACACCACCCGATGCTACAGGAAGGCCATAAAGATCATCAAGGACATCAACCACCCGAGCCACTGCCTGTTCACCCCGCTGTCATCCAGAAGGCGAGGTCAGTACAGGTGCATCAAAGCTGGGACCGAGAGACTGAAAAACAGCTTCTATCTCAAGGCCATCAGACTGTTAAACAGCCACCACTAACATTGAGTGGCTACTGCCAACACACTGTCAATGACACTGACTCTACTCCAGCCACTTTAATCATGGGAATTGATGGGAAATTATGTAAATATATCACTAGCCACTTTAAACAATGCTACCTTATATAATGTTACTTACCCTACATTGTTCATCTCATATGCATACGTTGATACTGTACTCTATATCATCGACTGCATCCTTATGTAATACATGTATCACTAGCCACTTTAACTATGCCACTTGGTTTACATACTTATCTCATATGTATATACTGTACTCGATATCATCTACTGTATCTTGCCTATGCTGCTCTGTACCATCACTCATTCATATATCCTTATGTACATATTCTTTATCCCCTTACACTGTGTATAAGACAGTAGTTTTTTTTTTTTGGAATTGTTAGTTAGATTACTTGCTCGTTATTACTGCATTGTCGGAACTAGAAGCACAAGCATTTCGCTACACTCGCATTAACATCTGCTAACCATGTGTATGTGACAAATAAAATTTGATTTGATTTGATTTGATTTGATTTGTTGTAAGGCAGGTCCTCACCAGACATCACCTGCAACAACGTGGGCACACAAGCCCTCAGTCCAGCACAATCCCACCGTCGCTGGACCAGACAGGACTGGCAAAAAGTGCTCTTCACTGACGAGTCGTGGTTTTGTCTCACCAGGGGTGATGGTCGGATTCGTGTTTATCGTCGAAGGAATGAGCATTACACCGAGGCCTGTACTCTGAAGCGGGATCGATTTGGAGGTGGAGGGTCCGTCATGGTCTGGGGCGGTGTGTCACAGCATCATCGGACTGATCTTGTTGTCATTGCAGGCAATCTCAACTCTGTGCGTTACAGGGAAGACATCCTCCTCCCTCATGTGGTACCCTTCCTGCAGGCTCATCCTGACATGACCCTCCAGCATGACAATGGAACCAGCCATACTGCTTGTTCTGTGCATGATTTCCTGCAAGACAGGAATGCCATGGCCAGCGAAAAGCCCGGATCTCAATCCCATTGAGCACGTCTGGGACCTGTTGGATCGGAGGGTGAGGGCTAGGGCCATTCCCCCCAGAAATGTCTGGGAACTTGCAGGTGCCTTGGTGGAAGAGTAGGGTAACATCTCACAGCAAGAACTAGCAAATCTGGTACAGTCCATGAGGAGGAGATGCAAGCAGTACTTAACGCAGCTGGTGGCCACACCAGATACTGACTGTTACTTTTGATTTTGACCCCCCCTTTGTTCAGGGACACATTATTCAATTTCTGTTAGTCACATGTCTGTGGAACTTGTTAAATTTATGTCTCAGTTGTTGAATCTTGTTATGTTCATACAAATATTTACACATGATAAATTTGCTGAAAATCAACGCAGTTGACAGTGAGAGGACGTTTCTTTTTTTGCTGAGTTTATATTATCATTGAACAAGATAAAAACCTCTCAAGTCCTGTGAAATGTTCCTATTTGAAAATACACAAAATATTCTTTAGTCAAAGCCAATTTCCCTACATCTTTGACCATAACATAATTCCAGTTGGATGCTTTTTAACCAAATAGCTAGGAATATTAATATTGACTCTTGTAAAAAGAAAAGAAAAGTACAACCCGCCAATAAACATGTGTAAAATCACATCCATATTTCAGTAGCAGATCCATAATAGTTTGGATAGGTTAAAATTAGAATGTGTGATGACTGCATGTTTTGGCCAGCTTCACATGTCTTGTTTCCAGAGAGCCAAAAAAGCAATGTGCTGTTTCATCCCTCTCTCACCCAGCCTCTCGCTCCAAAAGCATTCCTCTCCTGTCTCTCACCCGCCCATCAATTCACTGTGATTTTCATCCTGTCAGGGAATCATTTGCTTTTCTTTTCAGCCATAAGGACACCATTATTGTCCTGCCTCTCTGCCAGGAAAAACACTACATCAGAGAGAGAGAGAGAGAAAAGAGAATCAGTGTATTTCAATGATTTGTACAGTCGGTTTGGTCTGACTACCACTTAAAGAAGCATCTATATCCTACCCCCGGTCTGCCTTGTAACAAGTGTATCCTTGTGTTAGTTAGGGTGTGCTGGGAACCACTGCACCAGGAGAGGTGCATTCATTCCCCACACCCTCTCTTCATCTTTCTCTTCTCCTCTTCCTTACCCCATCTCCCTATTTTCCTCACCCTATCTCCCCATTATTACTCCCCCTCCTCCCTTCCCCTCTCCCCCTCTTCCTCCCCTGTCTCCCTCTCTTCCTCCCCATCCCTATATTTGGGGTTCCTCTACATGTCATTAAAGGTCATTAAAGAGCACTATATTAAACCCATGTATTATAATGAATGTTATTCTCTTTGTCACCGTGCAGGTTGGAGCGGCTGGTGGAGGTGCTGAGGAAGAAGGTGGGGACAGGCAGCGTCCGGACAGTCATCTGACTGAGACTACGTCGGGGGAAGCAACAGTGAGTCCACTCAGTTCCTGGCTCTGTCCTGAATGGCACCCTATTCGCTATAAAGTGCACTACTTTTGACCAGTGCCCTACATCCCTATAGGCCAAAAATAGTGAAGGCAATAGGGTGCCATTTGTGATGCAGCCCCTGTCTGCTCTGCCCGAACTGTAGCAGCCTGAGCGACTGTCCAGTCGAACGGCCACATCTGGTGTCCAGGCTGCCTCCCTGCCTGCCCAGACCCGGGCTGTTGTGTTTAACGCTGTGTAAACACACCCAAGCCTTAACTGGGCAAACAGTTGTAAGAAGTGCAGCACTCCAAAGCCTCATTCCAGGCTGGGCTCAAACTGAATCGTAAACTGTTTAACCACTTGGGTTGTTGGTTTGTTGCTGCCCACTCTCTTTTTCCCTCTTTCTTTCTTAAATTCTACATTTTACCTTACTAAAAATCATGTTACATTTGTTTTGTCATCAACTAAATTGTGTGTTGCTGTTTGTGTTGCTGCCTATCTCTGTTACAAGGGAGATGCCTATGTGCCTTACTTTTATTGATAAAATATGTATTCTCTTTGATATCCCAGATCAATACAGTGTCCTGACATATACAGTATTTCATTGAAAAGGTTAGTGCTGTATTGTAAAGGTTGCTGGTGCTGCCTGGATTCGGCGTCGATGCTGCCGCGGGCCAAATAACGTGATTTATATAGTCAACTCCATGATGCTCTCAAATCAAATCAGTCATGGCATTTGTGATTTGAAGAACATCACCTATCAACTTCCTGTATTCTTGCATCTGTTGTATTATAAAGTTAGTATTGCTGTGATAGTTTATGGACATTTTATGGTGTGAGTATTGTATGAAATAAAACATATAAACAACTGATAAAAATATGCTTCATCCTTTAATCTGGTAACTCAACACTATTTACTCTACTCAAAGACAAAAGGTGTGACATTATTAGTGGGCCACTAAAAATTTTGTTTTATTCTCTGGACTTTTTTTCTTCATTTTTATAAAGTACTTTCTCAACTCAGTCACGACCATTATATCCCTATGGATTGATATAAACTTCTATTTGAAGATAAACCTGTCTTTTTAACACTTCTGTGTATATAAGGTTCAGCTCTCAAAGTGTGCTAATTTAGAACAGGTCTTAAAGAGTAAAAAAAAATAAACCCGCTACCTCTGATATTCATTTTGTAAGATCCATATGACAAAACTCTCTAAATTACACAACTGTCGTATTTGTTCTCTCGCTGACTAAAGGTTTCATGAAGCAATATTAAGTTTTTAGAAGTATTCAAAGTAGGTCAAAGTATATAGAGAGGGGTATATTTTTGTAACTCCAGTAGTCCATGCATATCCATTTCATGGAACTTGAACTTCTTTCTAGGCTTTATATAATTACATTTTAAGCAGAGCTTTAAATCTCTTTTAATACATTTGTATTTTGTCCATAGCACTATTATTTTGGCTATTGTCATATCCTAATTGGCCAGAGTTTGACAAAGGCATTGCACACTAAAAACAAATGGTTCTATATAGTACCACATAAGGGTTGTTTTGCTTTTAACCATAGTGGATCCCTTTTTGGGGCTATATTGAACCATTTTTTGAAGGTCTATAAAGAACCATGATCATATGGTTCTAAAAGGAACCTGTATGGTGCTATAAAGAACACTTTCCTAAGGTTCTATAAAGAACCATTCAAAAAAGGTCATATATCGCACCAAAAAAAGGGTTCTGCTATGGTTATAACCCTTTTTGGGGCTATATTGCGCCCTTTTGTATGGTTCTTTATAGAACCTTTATGGAGAATGGTTCTATACAAAACATTTCTCAATCTCAAGGGTTATTTGTGGATCCTTTTGAAGAACCATACAGGGTTTGTTATTCTGGTCAGCCATATTATATTGTTAACATTCTGTAGGTGTTATTATTGTGTTAATTGACAAGTTGAATTAGGTGTGGTAGCTCTGGAACAGCTGGGGCTCCCTGAGTAGAGAATTGAGAACTACTGATTTAGTCAACTGTTCTTAATGCATAGAGATCCTGTTAAATTATTGGAGGGGCTATGTCATAAACCCTCAAAGTTCTAGAAGAACGGTGTGAAAATGGCAGCCAAATTGGTCAGGGAGAAATCCAAACTAGTCTAATTGGAATTGTTGTTTTCCTGGAAAGCTGTGAGTGCTATTATATGATACAATATCAGTAATTGTTGCATTTACAACTTGTCTAAGTCTTGTCATCAACTGATTTTCTGGCAGTGTATGGCTGTGGATTGACTGCATTGTTTGAATGGAATTTTGGCAGTTAATTAGAAAATGTATTGAATCATTCCTCTTAAACTGGCTGTCTAGCTAGCTAACAAACATGCAGTGTAGATACATACTTCAAATTCATTATTTAACACTATCTTATCCCAGCACTGGCAAACATGGCACGGTTGACCAACTCCCTGACCAACATGGCTAACCTTTATCCCATCATAACAAGGTTCATGTCCATTCTAGTATTCCATGGGCAAGGGTGAGTCTTTCACAAGGCCAATCACTGGCCATAGTGATATATGACATGTGATGGCAAAACACAACAGATGAGAAACTGGAATGACAATCACTCACACTTGCACAAAAAGAGCTGTGAGCAAACCATGCCCCCAAATATCCAAATGAGCTGCTGCCCCAACATTTTAATTATCACTACATTTTAATTAGCACTAAAAGAGCAAATAACCCTTTTGTGAACTGCAAAGGACCTTTGAAGGCCTCAAATGGTTCTTTGCATCATTATGGTTCCACATAGAACCATCCTTCCCAAAGAACCCTTGAGGAACCATTTTTTCTTTGTGTGTACTGACTTTGAGAAAAAGATGTTGTGGTCTAGAGATGGATGCAAGGAGAGAGGCACTATCCATGGATATATTGCTCATTTATCAGTCTCTCATTTTCCTGCACCAAAAACCTCTCTCTCTCTCTCTCTCTCTCTCTCTCTCTCTCTCTCTCTCTCTCTCTCTCTCTCTCTGTCTCTCTCTGTCTCTCTCTCTCTCTCTCTCTCTCTCTCTCTCTCTCTCTCTCTCTCTCTCTCTCTCTCTCTCTCTCTCTCTCTCTCTCTCTCTCTCTCTCTCTCTCTCTCTCTCTCTTGTCCTACCTCTCTGTGGTCCCTATTTGCATACTAATAGTTTATAAACATGAGGGCCGAAGAGATCAAGCGACCTTTACTACAGATTATACACCAAACAGTTAAATTCGCATCGTGTATGTTCCATTTTTCTTCAATTGATGCGTTGACCCTAACGAGCCCTACATTCCTCCCGCTGTCCTTCGATTTAAAAAAAAAAAAGCTATGCCCGTGGTGAGATTTGTGTGCCCATACAAGATCGATTATGTAATCAGAACTTGTGTTGGATGGTTGGATTCACGGTTGCCATCAAGTTGCAGTCCAAAGACAGGAGGGGTAGGGTAGAGAGTACCCTCCTCTCAGATAATGCTCGAGCGACAAACTTGTCGATTTCATCTGTGCTGGTAACCGTGGAGATAGCACAACGTGGGTGTCCCCACTCTTAATCCCACAAGGTCCTCTACAATGTACTCCGTCAAATAATCCGCCTTGTTCTAAATAGGGAGGCAAAATCTTTCACTTTGTTGAAATCTGAAAACTTTTGATATCCCTGGTTATCCCCAAATCGGCCACGCCTCCAATTGTGCGTTACGCGTTGTTATGATGATCGCACACACTAGTACAAATAAAATGCCTAATGTGTAGGCTAGCCTATAGGTCTCAATTTGTATTATGGTTCAGTTCAATATATCTTGACTAGGCCTATAGAAGCCCATTTGATATTTATTTTGAAATTATTTTGGAGTCTGATCCTTGATTTATCCTGTGTAGTTTACTATCTTGGTCTCGGTGTAAAGGATTGTACACGGGTGCACCATAAAGAAGGGGAATCCCGATTAACCCATTTTGAGAACCAATCGCATGATGAAATGACTACAAAACAACTTTTTTTTATACGCTTTAATTAAAAACGTGTTCAGGCAGCCCAGTTGTGAATGAAATGCAGAGAAAAGCGTGACTGATCCTGTTGCTATAACGACAACAAATATGTCCTGTCTTTCCTTCCACTTTAACGCACTCCATCCATCCATGTATTCTTTGTGGACCTTCTTTTCTAGTAACAATGTATGAAACTGGGGGCTAAATTGGCAATAAAATGACAATGTTCATGAAGCACATATGTTGTAAAGCCTTGGCCTATGTGAAAAGCATGCCATTTGGAGAGAAATGTGCCTATTGCACAATGATAAAAAGTGGGCCATAGTTCATTCTCCTGGCTATCTCGTTGTTTACAGTGTTGCATAATATGGTTAGTTGTTCTTTTGATATAGGTAGGCTATGCATGGTTTACATTTTTAACTATAGATTATTTGGGCGTTCCGTATTAGACTGTCAAATTGTTTAATATTTAGTTTATATAGCAAATACTGTTTGTTCATAGTGCCACATCTTATTTTATTTAACAGACTGGTAGCCTAGTATTTAATATTTCGATAGCTGGTATACATTTTTAATACCTTCCATTTGTCTTCGTCCTCTGCAAAACCTGATGCATAGCACTATTCTGTATCCTCCTTTGTTTGTTCGAACTTTTCCCGTTACCCTGCAAAGAGAGCAACCAACAAAAAAAAAACCAATTGGGTTGTCCCCTTAGTGTGGCCTCAAATGGATTAATGAAGACACAAAACACCATGGTCTCGTAGCAGGCAGGCAGGCCGAGGGACCACCAACCTGACAGTCGATGTATATTAGGAGGACACAAAGCCCTAATAAACTTCTTCCGTATAATTTTTAATGGAAAACCAGCTGCTTCTAAAGCTGATTTCGGATAGAGATCTCTCCCTCTTCTCCCTCGGCCTTTGAAAGCTCCTTTCTTTCGTCTTTGAATCTGAAGGGGTATTGCTTTGCTCTTTTCGTTGGCCAAGCACAATTGTGTTATTGGAGATAATTAATTCAATCCCCATCAAAAGGTATTAGAAGCGCCTTGGCCCTGTAGTGGCTTTCTAAACTCAGAATGAAAAGACGGAGAAGAAAGGTCTACGGGTAGGCTCGCTGATGGTCGCTTTTGAAGTAAAGGGGTCTGCGCATTGTTGTCGAAATTTTTGTCCATAAGGGTGAAGAAAGCGCCAGGGCTTTTGATGGGGAAACGTGAAATGCCACATAAGTTGGAAAACAAGGCGCTGCTGAAATCTCCATGCTGGACACTGCCTGCTGATAACATATGTCACACATTACTAAAGGTTGGACGACTTGAATAATGTAGTTCAAATTTAATGTGTAGAAAAACACGTATAACCTGTACGCCAAGGCAATTGAAAACTAGGCATATAAATAATAATAATAGCCTAATCATAATAAGAATAACATGTTTATTATTGTAATTATCGACGTGTATATAATAAACCCTTTCAGGGTAAGAATATGTCTATATAATTACTACTAAATGTACCTTCATAAGTTATTAATTCATATTATCTTAAAGGGCATAAAGGCGTTGATATGTTGGTTTAGACTATTAAATACTAAAGTGAACAGCTATTATGGGTTTCAATGTGATATGCTCTTACACTAAATTATACACCGTGTAGCCTAGAAAAAAACACCTCGTTGCCTTTTTCAGGTGAAATGTCGAACATAATGCATAATATTCTATATAAATGAATATTTATCTCTTGTTTGAACGTTGAGGTATGCCCTAATAACAAAGATTTCAATCAGAGTCAAGCACAAAAGTCACTGACAGGTTTGCTCTGTTTTTATTTGCTGTTGCACGTTCGACACAAGGTGGTTTCCATACTGGATCACACGCTGCAAAGTCTTTTTTCAACAGCTGGGCAAACTAATGAACAAGATCTGTCCAAAGTTCAAACATTTCTCATGGAAACGCGGAGTCCTTTTCTCCACAAATTGAGGATGATGTTATTGGAATCTGCTAAGAACACTTTGCAAGAGAGTTTTAATATAGGAGAATAAATACATGAATCACTCGGTGCATTTTGGATGATCTGCTGGGGTTGATCTGACCATTTTAAAGGTTTATTGCCAGGCATATACTGGTCAATACCATATTATTTGCCTCCAACATTGTACAACTTCAGATACAGTAGGTCTATGAAGTAGGTTATAATGGGCCCATCAAATAATGTCGGTGGGGTCCTTGATCCAAACGACTTCACAAATAATCTAGATCATATCTGGAGTAAGCGTGTTTCTCCGTTAAATGTGTCAATTTGTGGTCCATGCCCTCTTTGATAGTCTTGTCGTTCATTAATGAACACTGTCATTATGGCAAAATGACTGTAATAGCATATATCGCAATCATTTTATTGTCAAAATGTATCATCTTGAGGTGAAAATAACAAAAATGCAATAGTAACGTTGGCCTAAATTCTTCCGGGAAAAATATCCAATCGTTGCAGGACAATAGGCCAAATGTTATCCATATTTAAAGTGACCAACAAGAAACATTTTATTAGTCACCATTTAGGATATTATAGTCCAAAATTGATTTGAAAAATATACAATTGAAAGCATACAAAATTAGGTTTTTAGATATTGTTCATATTAATGTCAGTTCATCTGGAGTAGGCTAAAGGTACGCCTCGAGCATATGAAACTCATTCGCAGACAAGCTTCTCAGTTGTTCCAAACACAGTTAATATATTATCTAAATGAACATAGCTTCTTAAAATGTTATTTTATTTATTTAAAACAAGTAAGCTTGAATGTGTCTGTGGAAATATAAACTGAAAAACAAAACACAGACCACAGGCCTATGGCATAAGCCTATAAAGCCTCAATTCTCCGCGATATTTTCACCACACTCAATTCAATTCTCCATGTTATTTGCGCATCGGGGGGCAATTACATGATAATTAAACACATTTCACGGTTACTCAGCCAAAATGTGTGTCTACAAAATACCATGATCAAAGTCAAATCTGTTCAGGTTCACGAGCCGCATCATGTAGGGTTACGGTTCACAAAAAGATGCTTTGGTCTTTCCATGATATTGTTAAAAATCAATTTACAACACGCCGGAATCCTTTATGAGGTAAAGCTCTGCGGCTGTATTTCTGTTAGATTTGGCTTTAGCCTTGCTCATTGATCAAAAACTTGCGGTGCGTCAACCCAAGCGAGCATCAATACAGTTAGCATTTATGAACATTACAGAGATATTACAATTATATTGAATACACTTTAGATGTGTCTATCAATGGTTCATAACCTGATTTCATATGGAGTTACATTCATGATACAATATTTTACGCAATAGCTTACAAGACTGAACAACAATGCTGGCTATATGTCACTCTGACAGAAGCTTTAGACCATATAAGTAATACACTCTCTTTACAATGGTAATGAAAATGTTTTGTAAGGCTTCATTTTTAAACTCAAAACGTTACAATTCATATTGTTCCGGAATTATTTGGATATGCGTTAAAAGTTGGAACAGTTGCGTAATTGAATAGTACTTTTTTACGCCTCATGCACAGAATAGTCTCTTCAAAATTAACATCAGAAATACCAACAATCAGTGAATAAATCGTATTTGTTTTATTTGAAAATTAACAAGAAATAAGTTAAGCACATGCAGAGACATCAAAACAAACAGAGAAAGATAAAACGCTGACATTAGGCTGCACATAAAAATCACACATTTTCTGGTTTGAGAAATACCACAAAAGACATACAGTTGTCATGTATAAAGAAATACACATTTTTATTTATAATGCATTTCCACGTGGAATTTAAGATTGTTATACAAGATTGGTTTGTAAATATGTTTGTCAGATATTTAGCAAATGAACCAAAGCAAATGCGTAAAATGACAACATCCATTTAAAAAGTAAGCTATCTGGAACAGACGGGTGTTTGTCGCTTCACCTGTCTCACGCGTTCCACGAGACCTTATTGACCTTCATTCATGCACACAGTAACACACATGGACATATTCATCGTGGGTACTACAAGTTTGGGGAATACAACATTATTTTACAAGCTCAAAATTGTTTTAAATACACTAGCAATGATTTACGACTGGATATACAATCATTCAATGGTAACACTTTACAGTATAGGCCTATTGTATTTTACTCATACACATTCTTATACATTAAAGTAACAGTCCTTATGCACCAGGTGCATGCAAAAAAATATGATCAATGTTTTCTGTCATCCTTTTATCGAGCACTATAAAAATGAGAAGATACTAAGAAGTGTTGAGGACTGGTCTGGAATACACACCTTGATAGTATGACGCCTCTATTGCGGATGGGTCCATGGCTCTGCCTACCATGGACGCGCTGCCGAGGGGTAGACTGGAAGACATACTTGAGCCGTAGGAAGAGTATTGCAAAGCTTGCTCGTAGGCTTTCAAATCCAGTTTGTGCTGTTGCTCTGAGGATGACATTAAATTATTTATTGAAAACGGGTGGTTGAATGAGTAATGGGGATCCCCTTTTAGGTGCAGATGGGACTCGTGCGCCATCGAGTGCGGAGGTAAAGGGAGAGAGGACAGGGACGTGGCCGAGCTGGCCACGGGGTGGAGAGGTGGCCCGCTGCTCTTTAGTTCAGAGGCGCTGCCACTGCTCCTGTGGTCCATGCTGTGAGGGCTGGAGGACTGGTTGGAGAGGGAGTTGGAGTCCACATTCCCAGTCTTGCTGTTGGTGTTCTCGCTCGAAGGCGATCCAGAACCGGACTGGTCTTTCCTTCCGTCCCCTTTACTTGAAGATATCTTTCTATTTTCGCATTTAAAGCGCTTTTGTCTGCGTAGGTAACAACCGTTCTCGAACATATTTCCTGAATCTGGGTGCAGGGCCCAGTACGAACCTTTGCCTGGCTTATCCGGTGACCTAGACACTTTGATGAAGCAATCATTAAAAGACAAGGAATGGCGAATAGAGTTCTGCCACCTCTGTTGGTTCTGTCTGTAGTATGGGAATAGGTCCATTATCCACTGATAGATTTCGCTAAGCGTGAGCATCTTGCTTGGTGCTTGCTGAATGGCCATGGTTATGAGGGATATGTATGAATACGGAGGCTTTGCGTGTGGGTAGCTTCTCCTGAACGACTTGTTGTCCCTTGCTCGGTTCAGGTTGGGCTGAGTATAGGACATTGGGCTCATAGTAGGGCTCATGCTCGCGTATGGATTCATAGCGTTCATGGAAGCCTGCTGAGCCGACATCGCGCCCATGTTCGAGGGGCTAAGGGCAGTGCCCATTAACGGTACCCCTCCACCCATTCCGTTCATCGCACTGGACGCGCTCGGGGGCATCCCTGTCATTGTCCCGGGGCTTAGTCCGGCTCCCAGGCCGGGGTTGGCGTAAGACATATTGAAAGAACCTGAGGTCATATTTCCATTAGTAGACATACTCATGTAACTGTTCATATTGTTCATGGAACTCAGTCCTGCATTCATGCCGTTGTTCACCATGGGCGAATATACCTGGAATAACAGGAGAGAAATGTGATCACAACAATGCATTGGTCTTCCACACACTCAAAGTGCTTACGTTTTTTATTATTTGTTTTTATTCTGCTGAAATCGACTGTGTAATAATGTTAAGCCAATAATAATGAATACTTATGAATATTAGGCTGTTAATAAACACAAAATATTAAAAAACTTAACGAATTTAATTAATTCGATTTGACTAAAAAACATGAGATTCATTTTGAGAGCTTTTAAACTGCAGCATCAAAACAGTGCAGCCTGGTCCATTTATATTATATATCTCAAACTCAAACAACATCGTTTCATTGTGTTAGGGTATAAAATGCGATTTTGTGCTGCTTTTCAAGCAATGCAATCATTTAGATGAACATTTTATGTAGGCCTATTATGCACAAACAGAAGGTCAAGCAAATTGTATTAATCTTAATATTGGTATGGAACAAACGAATTAAGATTGATTGGAAACATTCCACTGACTGCAACTTTCTTTTCGAATAGCAAGCATTGATAAACATATGCCATGATCTCGTTGCATGATGGCTGGTAAACATTCAGTGCCTAATCCCATTTTTACGCACATGTATAATGGTATTTTATTTCTTGTTAAAGTGCCAGTATCTCAAGTCAGCATTCGGCCTGCTGTGACTGCAATGTGCACTGCTGCCACCCGGCGTGCTTGGCCGTCTCTCGTTCTTTAGGATACATCATCAGGTTGCATATAGTGAAGTCTATGCCCAAAAGAGCCCAATATTCTATAAACAACAACAGCAACACCGTGTCATTTGAATTTTTTTAAGGACACTCAGTGCAGTTTGCTAGAAAACATGCATCGCAAAAACGAAGACGTGGAAATCAGTTAGCACCTAATTGTTATTCTAATACACAAATCGAATAAAACTGAAATACACATAGCCTACCTCTTGTGCGTCATTGTAATAGCTGCTCCAATCTGGCGTTTCGTGACCTTCCATTTTCACTGTACCCAACATTATGGTTGATATCCACAAATCGTAAACATGCAGTTCCTCAGACTGGAGTTTGTGAGAAATGTATCCTAGGAAAAGGTGCGTTGTAACTGGTGGGATGTTGCAGGAGGGTTAGAGTAAAGAAGTGAGGAGATAGATGTTGAATGCAGTGTGACCTGTGAGTTTAGATCTTCCCCCTAATACGTAGGCGGTACAACCCACCCACTTTTTCAGTGTTCATTTGCCTGGCTCTTTTTCCCTTGCTGAAGTCACCCCTCCGGTGCCCACAGTTATTCTGCGTCTTTACAGAGAAAAATAGCTCCGTCAAAAATAATGCTTTCCCCTCCCCAATAAGGTGTGTAAACATTCCATCAGTCAGAAAGCAGGGTTTGAAAAACAGCCGAGCATGGCATTTGTTGTTGTACAATTACGCACTTGGAATTATATCCATAAATTAAGGTATTTCATATGCCACGGAGAAAGCCAGGCATAAACCAAATACACAGGAAACTAGCATTACAAACTAGAATTGTAGGTCTTTAAGATTAATCATGACGGGAATTTTAATGAAATAAAATGTAACAAAACAGTCTGTTTATGCCTATAATTTCAAATTATCCATTACCTACACAAAGGGCGCGCGCGCCCTACAATGTCATGATAATATTTGCTCTGGCTCACAGAAAGTTGTCGATAGGTATCAAAATGTTAAATTCTGCGAGAATTGAGAAGGCGTTAGCACTGAGGATATTGGATATTCTTATAAAAAATATTCACTTATAAGCAATGAAGGTTTATTTCTTTATAATAATTGAATGTATGTGCAGACTATGCCCATATATAGGATTTAATTGTAGCCTACGTAGGCCTGTGTTTCAGGCTTAATGTTTAATGTTATGGCCTCTGGACAATGGAGAAGACAAGTGTCAACATCTTAATATGCGTGAAAAAAGCTTCCCAATATTCCTCTGCTCTGTTAACTAGACAGTAGCCCTACAAGCAGTTGCAGCCAGGTCCTTCGATTCTAAACCCGTTAATGAGGGAATAACAGCGATAATTATCCCTTTACATGGGATTATCTCAGGGTGATCTCTAACGCCATTAGGGAGAGAAAATCGATTTGTTAAGGCCGGATTAAAACCTCCCACAAAGCATGGGAAATTAGGTTTACTGCTGGATTTGAAATCTGACACGGTAGATATAGCCAACTTCACAAAGCCCAATGGTTGTTTTACAGATATTTACGCTAATAGATTGCTTTATTCTATGACACGAGTTTTTATGATCACATGTTTATTATGGCACAGAAAAAAAGGGGAAAAAAGGAAAATAGAATCAGAAGATGAATTGTCCCAAAGAAATTAGAAGGGATGAATACATTCCACATTTGAAAAGCGTACTAGACAATATTGGATTTCATGACAATAATATTTCCTGAAGGCCTACACATCCATAATGAAAACTACAGAGCCAATAGAAAAAGGCATAGGCCTATGCCGAATTGAAGCTATACTTCTTCTGTCGATTAGAAAAGCCTTTGAGCGTTGAACACGTTCGCAATTTGTAACCTTTTACTTAGTTCAGTTTCCAGTGCTCGTCCGGGTCTTCGGCAGTCTTAGTTCTGCACCCACGTGGTGTCTGTTTTGTCCAGCCTAGTTGTCTGGTTTGGTTGCTAGGAGATCCTCCCAGCCACCACGAAGAAATGGTGGATGTCAAAGCGTCACAAAAGTTTGTTAACATTTTACCTGCCAACGTGTTTATGAGATGATATTCAGACATTTAAAGTAACGTCAATTTCAGCAAACAGCGGTGTCTTGTCACTTCAATAGTTTTGGAAAAGGTAAGCGTTGGAATTGGCTAACGTTAGCTAATCTAACGTTATTCTAGTAGCATTGGAGTGGTTCACTGCTGGCAACATTGTAGCTCGTTGACATCTTTCAAACTTCACTAGCAACAAAATACACACTGTGAAGCTGTTATACTGACAGTGCTGCTACTTTTTGTCACACAGTAACAAAAATCTTAGCATCAACAGTTTGATCATCATCAGTTATTGAGTAGGCCGCGTAGTCCTACATAGAATAAGCATCAATCATGTCATATATCACGTTTTAGGCTACCATTTGTTTTTATTGCTGTGTGTTTTAATCATTTTAATTGATGTTTCATAATCACCCATTGAAAAAGAATACCTCTTACAACTCACCCACTTCCATCCTTAGTCCTTTACTTTTTATGCATGTTTCACTTTCCAACATTTGGTCACGTTGATAGACATGGAGCAACTTGCTGAGAAATAAGGTTCTGAGCCACAGCAAGAAGCTGAAGAAGGAGTTAGGGGTGCTACGCAATGAGTCCCAGTGTGAATTCCTATAAATGAAGCAGCTGTTTTTCAACTCCCACACAACCACCAGCACACAGGATCAACCACCAGACTCTCTCCACACACTGGAGTCATCAGGACTGATGGAAGAGGCTACAGAGGGACCCTGTGGCACATCGGACACACCCCAAAATAGGACCTCACAGATGTCTGCAGGGTCAGTCAGCCTGTTGGAGTTCCATGCAGATCTGCTACAATCACCACCTGCCTCCTTACCACAAAGTGCTCTCCTACTAGACATCCCTAAAACAAAGTCTGAGGTGAGCAGGAGTCAAGGAACCACATGTATCAAAGGAATCAGTGAAGGGAGAAATTCAGTTCATTTGGTCCTGTCTTCTCCAGGCCAGAAACCTTCCCAGAAGCCGGCCATAGCTCAGCTAGCAGGGACTACCAAAGTGGTGTCCATGTCCATGAGGCCACAGCCTCCCTCTAAGCCCAGGTCAGAGAGGCCAGCAACAGGGACCAGGATGTTTATATACAAGAGCAAGAAGGAGTCAGAGCAGGTGTCGGAGAAGGAAGCAGCAGAGAGGCGCATCCGGAGATCCAACTTCTTCAGCAGATGTCTGGCTCTGAGCTCGGACAACACCGATGACAGCAGGAACAGTGAGGACTCGGGCCCCGAGCCATCCCACGGGAAAGCCCCACAGAAGGTCAAGAAAAAGAAAAGGAGGAATCAGAAAGATAGGTCTACGCATGCACCAAGGACGCCCACTGACGACAGAAGCTCAAAGAGCCAGAGGAGTAGCATGGCCCCTAACAGTATTCACAGTGTCAAGTCCACCACAGAGCTGCTGGAGGAGGCACAGGGCATTGTAGGGGCCGAGGTTGCAGAGAGCCAGGAGGACACGGACCCCCAGCAGAGACACCCAGAGGAGTCAGTGGCCACGACTATGGGGCTTGTCAGAGGCAGAGGGAGGACGGTGGATGAGATCATTGCCTCCTTACAGAGAGGAGACAGTGATATGCCATCTGCCTCGGACCAGATGATCAAGGAGCTGATGGAAAGAGTGCTGGGGGACAGCTACAATGCTGAAAACGAGGTGACAACATGATAACAATAGGACAACAACATATAATATCCTGAATGGTCACAAACATTTTGACCTTTTGTACTTTTGGTAGAGATTTTAATTAAGCCCGGTGATAGTTATTTTATATTAGTTATTTAAACAGGTATTCAATGCTCATAGCAATTTACACTTGTATTGATTAATGACAATCTTTGTTTTTGTTATAACATTTAATCATTTTTAAAGGAAGAAAAAACAGTGGAATCAGAGGAGAGAGAAGAGAATATTAGCCATGTACCAACAGAGGTAATGCAGAGGCTATAGTGTTTTTAGATTTTATCAAATTTCATTGAAAAATAGATTTTCAGAGCATTTGAGAACATTTTCAAGTGTAGAGGTTTCTGTTATTAAGGTTGTATAAAGTTTAAACTAAATTCAACCTTAATAAAGAATTCTGTTAGTAAGATAGTTAACATTAACAAACATCTTATCCACATTTTTCCAGGATACTCCTCAGAGGTCCCCGGTTCCACAGAGGATGTTGTGGGTTAAGAGGGATTCTCCTACCCCTCCAAGACCTGCTGAGTCCCCTAAAGTCACATCAGGGGTCTACAAGATCGCTCACTCACTGTCTGAACGAGAGACAGACGGCGATGACTCTATGGTCTCTGCTCTTCCACAGAAGGTAATACTTGGATTCATGTGGCTGTCATTGTGTGAAGTTCAGTAGTTGTAACTGTACTATCAGTTTATCTTGTTCACGCCTAATTTATTTAAGTCTTTTCTTATTTTAGCTCCCACAATTAGAAGACAAACGTTTGTCTTTGTGGTTTTTTTCCCCCTCCCACCATCAAAGGTGACTTATGCAGATGTAATGACAGCTCGAGGAGATACCATAGCTCCTTCTCAGAGACCAGCGAGGGTGTCTTTACAAAACAAAACCATTCAAGGCCTCTCCCCTCTAGCAACATGGGCCCCCAAAGCACAGTAAGCGTCTTGTATTCCCTGTCAGTCTGGTTGATCATGAGAGATGTGAGTTGTTGTATCGAACTGGTTTTGAGTTGTGATCATTATTGGAGGTTAAACTACTACTTCTATTACAAACTTGGGTATTAAATTGTATACCACATACAACACTGCACTGTCAAATAAATAGTGGTTTTCTCCTAAAACATGAAGACATGTTGCTTAAACCCTGTATAATCACGGTCGTCACTGTGTTATCCCTGCTTTTTTTTAACAAAGTTGTTTTCCAACAACCTCTTCAACTCACTATCATTAGTAACCATCTCCGACCTTGACTTTAATGGATTGGGCGGGGGTGGCATTGGACGGAGATGAGCTCAGTTCCAGGGAGTCTCTCTGCAAATAAAGTGACTTTTAAGCTATCATCAAAACTCCCCACCTGATTCTCGGAGACCCATTGACACAGAGAGTAATCATGCTCCTAGCCTAACACACTCTTTAGACTGCTCTCTCTCTGTCTGGAGCCTGGTGCAACCACACACTTCCTTATAACTGACTCCTTACTCACCTAAAGAGACCAGATTTACTGCCTCCTCCTGCTGCAAGTGCTGAGTTGGAGTTGTGCCACACCCTCCCACTCCTTCCACTCCCCTCCAACCCCATTGACGAAAAAATGGAACCAAAACAAGTGCCATTTAATTAGGGGTGTTTTTCAGAGCTTTGGTTCACTGAAAGGTTTCTGTTGGGTATGGATAAGAGGCTTTATAAGGGGGCCAGGCTGCCAGCCTGTCTGGCTGATGGTACATGGATTAGATAAGGAGCAAGGCTGAAGGCAGTGCTCAGGTCAGCTCCACTCCACAGTTATGGAATGCTCATTTCATTGAAAATAAGGCAAATGACTCCAGGGTGACCTTACAGGTTTGCCGCTCCGCTAGCTGAGCTGAGGCATGCCTACCTAACCCAGAGTGCCAGAGAGATGATCAATCTCAGGAGTGGCAGGCCGTAGTGAACATGTTAGGCTCCAATAAATTGTCCAGTGTCTGTCAGGACAGGAGGTGGGTGGTGGGTGACGAAGGGAGGCCGGGCCTTTCCCTCCTAGCACAGAGATGCCACACACAGAGTGTCCAGTTCAAAGAGTGGTGAGAAGTTATGGCAGGGATGATCTGAGCAAATAAACCACCACCTCATCTGCTTACGCCACAGAGAATGGTTCATCTGTTAGGACAAGCCTCAAGACCACTGTATTGCTTGTAGACGTTTCAAATATGTGGATTGTTGTTGAATCGTTGACATTCTTCAATATAACAAACCAGTGGGGTTTTGGTTGAAAGCAAAATGTCAGCTGACTTCTCCCTTTACCATACATGATAATACTGTATGTTGGGTTTTATATATACCCTGTGTTATTGCAGACTAGGTAAAGAAGTCAGAAATTATGTTACATTTAGATACAATTGAAAGTAAGTATTACCCTGGTCCTAGATCTGTTTGTGTTCTCACCAACTCTATTGCTATCATTGTCAAGCCATGAGTTAGCATGATGGCACAAACGGACTGGCGAAGTAAGAGTATCACAACATTGTCGTCATTACTGTTCTAATTCTCTCCTACAGTGCAGATGGGTACAAGACCATTCACCACCTCTGTACAACCCCAGTCAGCCAGGCCCTGCCTCTGGAGCTGCAGCTGGCTTCCCGGGTCTGTCACACCTCCAGCCAACTCAGTGCACCACCACAGTTTCACCAACAGAGGGCAGCACTACAACACATCGCTGCCCAGCCTGACAGACACAGGTAAAATGCTTTTATTACATTTTTTTATTTAACTTTTATTTATCTATCTCTCCCAGGCTCTGCTTCATAAGTTGTTTTCTGACCAAAACCTAGACTTTATAGCAACATTTGGAATTGAAGTGCTGTGATACAGGGTTGCATTAAATAATTTAGTAAATATGATTTGGTCATCGTCTCCACTTTCTCTCTCACTACCTTCTGCAATCCACGTGGGAAAACTTTGCATGTCAGGAGTATCATTACAACAACCTCATATCATGTAAAACTATTGAATCTCTTTGCAGGATATTAAATGAAGGCGTGCCCCGCGTGGAGGTGACTGAGTCTGATGGAAAGGACTGTGTGAGTCACCTGCCTTCCCAGACTTCAGACAGCCTGGCTGACTGGCAGAGGATCGCTGAGTTTTACGTAGAGAAGCCCAGGATGATGCTTCATGGACAGGCGGTGAGGAGGATCAGCACTATGTTTATACAACTTTTCCCCCCAAACATTTTGTCTAGAAAGTGTTTCACCATCCAACAAGATGATCCACTAGGTGGCACCAAACATATTTGTAACTCATTAGAAACAGGAGTTTTTTTAAAGGGACTGCTTATAACATGATACTAACACTGTAGCTATCTGGGATTGTTTAAGAATGTCAAATGTTTCAGTTCCAATGTTTCAGTTCCAGTTCCGCATTATCTTTTTAATGTCACGTGTGACTTTGTTTTATTCAAGGGGCCTTTTTCATTAGTCTAGATGAGTCACCTGTCTTGAAGTGTCTATCCTCCCAGTTCTCTGTGTGTCTCATACAGTATCTCTCTCCTTCCTCCCAGACCTCTCTGTGTTCCAACGAGCTGAAGATGTTCTGGCACCCAGCGCCTCCTAAGTTCAGCTGCTCTCCTGCATTCGTCAAACACAAACTCTTTCCCAAGTACCAGGTAGTACTGAGCCTCTGATGTTTACAGACGGACTTGTAGGCTACTTCCCTCCCAGACAGTCAGTCCACATGGACTGTTAACGGAGGACTTAACTCTACTCTATTTGTTCCTGGCTGTGTTTTAGTTGAGACGTGATGGGGGAACATTGGAGATGCTCTTTGATCATTACATTACAAGATGCCCTACTACTCTGAAAGATAGATAACATTAACAAGGCCACATTGATCATGCCTTTCTAACCAAAGATGTCCTGGTGAAATATAATAACTTTGAATATCAAATATCTTTGATATATCTGAATAATAGCTTTGATATATCAGAATATCAAATTGCAAGTGAACCAGTTAACCAAACCTCGCCAATGTGATCTCACCCTGCTGTGTTTCTATGGTGTTTGTTACTAAGGCAACGCGGAACGATCTCTCCAGAGAGGAGCTCTATGGTGATCTACAGGACCTGGTGGAATCAGCCTGTGACCTGACAGAGATGGAGCCAACCACCTCAGTGGTCAGTGTGTGCTTTAGTTACCCCCCCCTTCTAGCATGCCCTTACAAACGTGTTGGATCTTCCTACAGGAAAATGTGCTGTCCAGAAAGTTCAAGTCTATGATAGACCTCAGAGTAATTGAGCAGTCACCTCAACCCTCCATTGACGAAGAACAGGTGAGTGTATATGAAAAATGTCATGTCATTCAATAACACGATAAACCACTATCTCACCACCTAAGCAGAGGATCTGACCATGGTCTCACTATTCACCATCTTGACCCAGTTGAAGAGACCCTTCTCTGCCCCACACCTCAACCCTGAGCCAGAGGCCTTCCTCAAGGTATCATGTGACTTTGCCACCGTCACCAGAGAGCTGGAGGTGGTTCGGCAGCAGCTGTCCTCCACTGTGCTGGCTGAGGAGACCCATCCCCAGGTTACTCCCACTGTCCAGCAGGAGGCCGACCACCAAGCCCCCGCAGCAGGCCCCAACACAGAGGAGCTTACCCCAGCCCTCAGCCAGAGTCAACTCCAGTACAGGAGGGACCGAGGCAGGGTGATGATGGCGGAACCTGTCAGGGGAGGCAGCATATCCCACTCGAAGAGGAAGGTCGCCAAGGGTGGGAAGAAGCTGTGCCCTGCCAAGCTGGCCTACATCCACGAAAAACTGCAGGAGCCACCACGTACTCTCATCAGGTAGGCAGGCTTACAGTACTGCGATTCATTTGGCTAACAAAGCAGTTATAGAACTTCCAGACGAATGTGCTTTCATTTGGATATACCGTAGACCCATGTTATTGCTGTATTTACAGAATGTATACATTTCCTCTTTACATCTAATCACCCTGTCTATCTGTGTTGCCTGCCTCCTGTGTTCCCAGGAGTGAGTCTGTGTGCCAGCTACTACCCATCAAACCCACCACGTGCCTTACAGAGGAGCCTCCCCTCCCTCTCCCCTTGCCTCGCTACCCGAGCCTACCCCTGGTGCTGGACTTTGAGAGCTTTGCCTCTGACCAGGGTGGCATCCCCGACGTGCTCCCTCCCCGGGAGTGGGTGAGGGATATCTGGGATGCCTGGTTTGACCAGCTCTTCCCCCCACTGGAGGAGAGCAGCAGCACCTCCAAGAAAGAGTCAGACTCCTCTAAGAGGGCCCCCAGCAGCAGCCTCCAGAGCGGGGCCCTGAAGAAGCCTGGGGAGAAGGTCCTGATGCTGGATGAGATACAGCCTCTGGACTGGGTGGACCTGTCTCTGACCCTGGACCAGGGACTGACCACAGGCGACCTGGAGGGAGAGGTGGCCAAGCTGACCCAGGCTATTGCCCAGCAGGACAGACCCAGCGCCTTTGACCTGTGTCGCAGGGGGGCGCTGCAGAAGAAACTGGGCCGGCTTAACCAGGCTCTGGAGGATCTCAATGCCGTAAGTTTAGTTCACATTTTCAGTAGGCTAGCAGAGGTTTGCTTCTGAAGTAGGACAGCCATGGAGGAGTGTGTTAGGTCAGAATACTGTAATTGTAGTTGGAGGCTAGTCAAAGTAACTTGATTTCGACATTTATTTTTAAGTATATAAGCTAGCTAATAGGTTTGACCTGATTTCCCCACTAGCTTCATTTTCCTCCTCTAGGCCTAGCTTCTGATGATAAATGGTTCATGTGTTGTTGTTTCCACACTAGGCCATTTCCCTAGAGCCCTACCTGCTGGATGCTTACTGGCACAGGCACAGCATTTATCTGCTCAGAAACAACCAGAATAGTGCTTTGGATGACCTGAACTTTATCATCAAGCACACCAAGAAACATGCAGGTAAGCCCACCACAGCCCAAAGCCCTGTGTGTTTTATTAGTTGCTGTAGATAAAAGTGATTTGCGGTACATACAGCGTGATGATGCACTGACTGACTCTGCCAAGGTGAAAGTGATTGCACTTCTGCTGAATCGCTCACTTGAATGAATTTAAATTCCTCATTTTATGAGCCTTTTAGTTGTTGTTTTTTCGCTCTGGCACGTTCCATCTGTATTTTGAAGTTAGTGAGTGCTCCATTGATTTAAATGTTAGTTCCTTTTTGCAAATAGGAACACATTTGTGTTGACTATAGTTATTGTACATTCTGTGGCATTACACTGCTGGTCAATTTATTAAGGCAATTCTGGTGATGTACCCACGGTTAAGGATGCAACTGGACTTACATGTGATTTGATTATGGTTCACGGCTGTACAGCTATAGCTCTTCCTCTTTTCTAGACTACTGTACAGTACAATACATTACCAGCCTTTTTATATGTGTTTACCAGATGCCTTCAAGTCCAAAGCAGAAATCTACAGAGTGAGAGGAGAGACCACCCTGGCTATTATAAACTACACTCAGGCCATCAAATGCAGACCTGAAGACGATGACAACTATTTCAAGAGGGCGGAGATGTACGAGAAGAGGAATGAGATTCTACTGGCCATGGAGGACTATGCCAAAGTAAGTCACGCTGCCACTGACATCACTGGGTCTCAAAGCACTCTTAGGATGTAGTCTGGGTTTAATACAGCCATCAAAGGTAGAAAACCAACAGCGTGATATTGTGTATTGATTGAGAAGAGATTCCACTTCACTCCAGGGCTGACCTCTGGGTTATTTTGCCAGCATAAGCCACAGAACAAGGGCTTAACAGGAGACTGCTGTGACTGGTGTGTATGTCTGTAATCTTTGTCTTCCAGACGTTCACCATCAACCCAGGGAGAACGGATGCTCTGTTGACCCACGGCCTGCAGTACTTCCACAGCTGTAACTGGATGGTGGCTCTGTCTGACTTTACTCTGCTGCTCCAGCGTGATCCCAGCCATGCCATCGCCAGGTAATCAATGTGTGTGTCCCAAATGACACCCTATTCCCTATATATAGTGCACAACTATTGACCAGGGCCCATAGGTAGTAGTGCACTATATAGGACAGGAATGAGCAACTTTGATGGGGTTGTGGCCCACCAAAAAACGGAACTCATCATAAGGGGCCGCAGTAGCTAGTGGGTCTGCGTACTCACATCCATACCCCCCCTCATTTCCTGCAATTCTGCACATTTTGCCATGGGACGTAGAGAAAATGTTGTTTTAAAGCAAGTTTGCCTCAATTCTACACATTTTGCCATGGGGCAGAGAGAAGATTTAGCAACTTTATAACTAACTTCATGTAATTCTCCTCATCTTGCCATGGAGCGAAGAGAAACATTTGCAGTTTTAAAGCTAATTTCCTGAAATTCTATACATTTTGCCATAGGAGGCAAACATTTGCAGTTTTTAATATGATATCTGATTATCAATGGGCCCTATCCCGGTTGTTAGTTTGACAATGATTACTACAAGTTTAGATAGCTGGCCGCTAGACTAACTAACCAATCTAAAAATGTTTTGCTGACATGGGCTAATTGAGTGACTGCTGATGCACAACCAAATGTCAAAATTGTAGCTTGTGTATTCTATTATTCAAATGATTGTATTTTTTTGGTGTGAAATTAGTCTGCGGGCCTACGAAAGGGGGGGCTGCGAGTTGACCATCCCTGATATAGGGAATAGAGTGTCACTAGAGTGTTTAGCTCACAATCACACACAGGTTCTGTCTCTCTCCCTCTCTCTCAAAACACACACACACACGCACTGAAATGTCGATTGACAGTCAGTTGTGTTATCCTCCATAATGTCAGTGGTGTTACCCTCTCGTTATAATGTGGACGTACCACAGGACGTACAGGGGCAGGATCTATGCTAAGGTGGGTCAGTACCAGGAAGCCATCGAGGACTTCTCCCTAGCAGTTCACCTGGACCCCAATGACTGGCTGGCCTTCTACCACCGGGGCTGTCTGCTCAGGAAGAGGATGCCTGATATTTCCCTCCAAGACCTCAGCACCTCAGGTATTACACAATAGATAAATATACACTTTATTGTACGGATGTCCTCAGAGAGGAAAATCATTTCCACAGTCCATTAGTTACAAACAACATCATCAACAAAACCTCACCTAACCCCCATTTCATGCTATTAATATCTTCAATCCAATGTGTTGTGTGTCGAAGAGTGGTAGCTTCCAGTTTACATTAACCCCCAATCAGAGTTTTTTAGGCTATTAATATCTTTCATTGTGTGCTGGATTGAGGAGGTGTTGTGTTATACAGTCCTGTGAGTACCACAGAGATACAACTTATTGTTATATTTGTTTCTGTGCCACCAGTACTCATTAATGATAGCCAAGAGAACCTGAGGGCCTTCCTGCACAGGGGCCTGCTCTATACGGAGCGACGGCAGTGGCAACAAGCCGTGTTCGACTTTGAAGCTGTGATCAAACTTGACAGGTAATACCACTGGGCCTCTCGCTTTGGCAGAGTGGATCCTTTCTTCTGAAAAGAGCAACAGGGCTTTGAGTGAGAAAGAGGAGCGGGAGATGTAGAGGGGAAGAGAAGGAGAGAGGGGGAGAGAAGAAAAGAGGGAGGACATTTCGAAGCTAAATATTCAACAAGACTGTTGAGATGTATGAACATTTTGAATGATAAGAACTAGAATCTTTTTTCAAGTCTAATAATTGTTGTGAGATTAGAGAGAAGTTATATTTCCTTTAATGTTTTTCCCCACTTTGTGATGATTTCTTGTTCCTGTTAGGTCTGTAGCGCTGGCCCATGTGAACCTGGGCTTGATCTTCATGTTGAATATGGGCCAGAACTATGAAGCCATCCGAATGTTCAGCAACGCTTTGAGGGTGGACCCCACCTACATCAGAGGATACATCTGCCGTGCCCAAGCCTATCGCAATGTAAGCATTTAAAATGTCATGATGCAAGTCACCAAGATTTTCAGGTTGTCACTTTATAATGTATAAATCATTAACCTTATTCTTCACCAAAAAGGTCAATGATCTGAAGAGAGCGCTGAAAGATCTGACACGAGCCACGCATATGAAACCAGACGCTCAACAATTGTATATCATGAGGTAAAGGTTCTTACAGAGCTTTTCTGTCACAAACAAGCTATTGTCTTAGATTTAGAGTGGGCCTTTCCCTGTATAAATGTTCTATATCAGAGGAAGGATATCAGGCTTGAGTTTTAAGTCCGTGAAAGGGGACCTAAACTATTCTTTAAGAATACAAAAGTAGTACAGGGTTCTCCCCAAATAATATAAGAGGGGTGCTGTGCCACCTTGTGGACTGGCTGCACCACTATGTAGCTAGAATTCTTAAAAATCCTTTATTTGTTGTCAATTAAGGCTCAGATTGCAGGAAATTGTAGTTACAGGTGTTCAAAAACATAAACATCTCTTGATCCCCCTCCGGACCTCCCCCCGCCTTACTCATCAGTACCATGGACTCTACAAGATGTCGAAAGCGTTCCACAGGGATGCTGGCCCATGTTGATTCCAGTGCTTCTCACAGTTGTGTCCATTTGGCTGGATGTCCTTTGGGTGGTGGACCATTCTTGATACACACAGGAAACTGTTGAGCGTGTAAAACCCGGCAGCGTTGCAGTTTTTGACACAAACCGGTGTGCCCTGTCATCTACTACCATATCCCATTCAAAGGCACTTCAATCTTTTGTCTTGCCCATTCACCCTCTGAATGGCACACATACACAATCCATGTCTCAATTGTCTCAAGGCTTAAAAATCTTAATTAACCTGTCCCCTCCCCTTCATCTACACTGACTGAAGTGGATTTAGCAAGTGGCATCAATAAGGGCTTATAGCTTTCACCTGGTTTCACCTTGTCAGTCTATGTCATGGAACATTTTGTATACTCAGTGTATATTGACATATCCACAATGCTCTCTCTGTGTTTCAGGGGCCAGTATTTGTGTGACATGGAACAGTTTGACCTGGCCACGTTCTGTATCCAGTATGCTGCAGAGATGAACAAAGGTACAGCGATTCTAATCAGGATCCAGGAAGCATAATATGAGTTCCCTGACCCTGACTGACAAGCCCTTGTTATCTCACAGACTGACACTATATGGCAGGAACTTACTGATTACGGAGTAAGAATCATGGCTTCACAATGAGTAATGCTATTGGCAAGAGCACAAACAAATCTGGGACCAGGCTAATACTGACCAGTGACCCTTACCCACCACCAGCACTAGGGTCATCTCCCATCCAGCAGGCTGCTGTCCAGTCTTTCCTGGGGAATGATGCCAAAGCCATTGCCTGTCTGGAGGCAGCCTCCAACAACCGATCTTCATCTCCTATCCTCATTCTCCTGGGCAAGACACAGATGAAGGCACGCAAGTTCATGGTGGGTTGTTACGTTCTGAGTTACCATGCCTTGTCATGTATATGCTAAAGCTGAATGATCAATGTTGCCCTGTTTCCTCCAGTGATTTGCTTGTTTGTCTTCCTCATTCCAATGATTAGGCCTGTAGCTTGATGTACTACAGTAACCATAATGCTCTGTGTAACATCCGGGTTGTGTCCTAGTAAAGATGTTCTGAAGCTAACATAATGGCGTCGGGTAGCTTACCAATACAACTGGCCTACTTTTCTCAGCATGAGATTTTTATAGCAATAACCATGGCCTAACATGCCCTGTCATCAGGGGAGAGTGAGTGTCTTGGGGGAGTTGGTGACGTGTGTGTATCACAGGCGTCCAGTGACAACTTATTTGGGGAGGACATGCTCATAGTAATGGCTGGAACGGAATTAATGGAATGGTATCGAACACATCAAATACTTGGTATCCATGTGTTTGATACCATTCCATTTACTCCATTCCAGCCATTATTTTGAGCCATTCTCCCCTCAGCAGCCTTCTGTGTGTGTGTGTGTGTGTGACTGTGCTGTAGGAGGCAGTAGAGAGCTTCAGGAAAGCCCTGATTCTGCTGAGCCCCAACGAAACCAACCTGTACAACGTCTCTGAAGCTGCAGAGGTCTTCTATCTGACTGGACTCTGCTACATGGCACTGGCTCTCCTGTTGCAGGTATAGTAACTAGGCGTTGTCTGTTCAGATATCCATGTTATTTGTCTGCATGGCCCCCCAACACTAGCCTGGTCCCAGATCTATTTGTGCTCTTGCCAACAGTGCTTGGCATGACAGCACAAACAGACTGGCTACTCCAACACACCGTTTTTGAATCCACTATGTCTTCTAACCGTCAAATCTCAAGCTGTTTCTCTTTTGCAAGGATTTTTTCTCTCTCTCTTTTTTCATGCAGTGAAACACCTGTTGTTCAGTTCATGTTACATAACACATTAACTAGGTACATGCTGTTATTGTGAAATAGTCTATGGTACAGTACATACTGGCTTGGCAACGGCCTCCTTCACCAAACTAACACCCCCATTTGAAGATACTGTCATGTTTTCTGACAGGCTTTTGATGCGTTCAGCAACGCAGTGAAGATTAACCCTGACTATGCAGATGCGTACCACCAGCGTGGGCTCTGTCGTATGCGCCTGCAGCAGTCCAAGAGTGTTCAGGACTTCAACAGAGCCCTCTTCATCAACCCCAACCTGTTCCAGGTAGAGGCTCCGTAACCACTGGTTCTCTGGAACTCACTGTCCACCCATGTACAGTATATGGCTGAATCCTAAATTGCACCGTATTACCTACATAGTGCGCTACTTTTGACCAGGGCCCATAGGGAATAGGGTGCCATTTGGGATGCAGGCTAAATGTACTGTAGAGCCTAAATGTATCTGAAACCTTATTATACAGAAGCAGTGCAATGGAACACATTGTGTGGAATTGTTGTGAATGGAGTACATTGTGTCTAAATTTCAAGGTGTATCTGAGCCGTGCAGCCTTCTATGGCGCTAAAGGGCGCTATTCAAAGGCCATCCTGAACTGCAACGAAGCCATTAAGATCCAGCCCAAGAGTGTCAGAGTCTACCTGTATAGAGGAGCACTCAAATTCTACCTGAAGGTGAGATAAATGGGATGCCTTCCTTTGTAGTCTATTGTTGCATCTTAGATGCTGGGTACTTTACCGATGACTCCGAGAACAACGGAATATGTTTATTATCAGGTATGAAGGTAAGACCCAGATGCAGACCACGTCGAATATAAACAATAGTTTAATTGACAAACAAGACGAACTGGCAACAGACCAACAGAGAACACAGGTATAAATACACAGGGGATAAAGGGGAAGATGGGTGACACATGGAGGGGGGTGGAGACAATCACAAAGACAGGTGAAACAGATCAGGGTGTGACGTTTATTTCACATTCACACAGGCAACACAGCTATCCATCACTCTTTGCTTCTTCCGCCTTGCCTCTCATTAGCCAATCACATTCTTTAGAGGGCAGTAACCCAATTACTATTTGTTCATTCAAGTGATCACCCCTCTTTGGAATGAATTTGATTGGTTATTCTGAATAATAACGTTTCCAATACACCACCTCTATGAATGTAATGTTGTCTATGATTGCAATGCAGAGTAGGATGATTCACCTCACCACTTGAAAGTGGCTGAGAGATTGTATCTCTTCTATGTTTTTTTTACTCACCATTTACTGTTGTGAAAGAGTGGTCATAGAGTCCAATGAGGGCAGATAGGGTCCTGTAATAAAAGCTCTTATTGTTCATGGCTAGATTAAGAATAGTGAGTTATCAATATTGCCATTGACATTCATTTTATTATTTTCATTTTGTGAGGTATAAATAAACAGTTTTATCAGATTTTTTACATGAATTTCTAGGATGGTTATTAACTTTGAGAGGAGCGTTGCCTTCTTTCATCCGGTTATTGAAACAGGATATAAAGAGTTGTGTGAAGATTGATAATATAATAATATCATTTTGGGATTTTAGCAGACACTTTTATCTGAAGCGACTTACAGTCAAGCGTGCATACATTTACGTATGGGAGGTCCTGGCATTGTGCCATGCTCTACCAACTGAGATAATGTGTCATATTGGCCTCAGTGAGAAACCTCAACCAACTGTATTGTCCCAAGGCTCTGTGATAAACATTTTCTTTTCTTATTATGTGTTTGGCCTTTCAGTCTTTCCACCACACTTTTTTGTTGTTGAACTCTTGTCAGTTCAGTTGACTACTTCACTCTCTGCCTCTGGCACTCAGCCATAGAGAGTGAGCAGAGCTGCGTGACTGTGTGCAATGTTCAGTAGTGTTCTTTGTGTTTAAATTTAGAATGCTTTTGTTTCAGGTGTACAAAGGGGCCGTGGAGGACCTGACCATGGCCCTGAGGATAGACAAAACCTGCTCATTTGCACACTACAACCGTGGAGTGTGTTATCAGCAACTCAAGGAATATGAATTGGTCAGGTTTGGGTTTTCTCTTTTTTCTTTTCACGTTTGTTGTTTCTAAAGCGCCCTTATGGGAAAACCACATGATTTCACATGTGGAAAATCACATGATTTCAGATTTATGGAGCACTTCACATGTGACATAGTGTTTTGTTATATATTTTTTGTCAATCGTGATGCACTTTGTTAGGCTACTTTTTGGCCTGCAAATAAAGTTAGCATGCCTCAGTTGCAATTGCATTTAAAGTTATAGGATACTTTAGATGCGCTTATTATACTGAACAAAAACATAAATGCAACATGCAACAATTTCTAAGATTTTACTGAGATACAGAAGAAATTCATTAGGCCCGAATCTATGGATTTCTTGACAGGAAATGCAGATATGCATTTGTTGGTTACAGATAACTTTTTTTTTTAAATGTTAAAGTAAAGTTTTGAGGCTGCAGTGATGATTGTTCACTGTAAAGAATTGAGGCTGTTCTGAGAGCAAAAGGCCATGGTGCAACTCAATATTATGAAGGTGTTCCTAATGTTTGGTTTACTCAGTGTATGTTCAAAGCTATAAGTATGAAGCTGGTGGCACTGCAGAAACATCGATGCACTTCCACCAAGAGTTTGCAAGTTCAAACCCCCAAATAATTAATGTACACTATACTATGTCAAGTGTCCTTGAGCTCTGATAGTTTTACGTTGGTGGTGATAATTGGACAATTATTTACGTTATTCTTGGCAGCTTTTAAGAAAGGGCAGAAATGCATTCTTGTCAATAATTCTGTGGACTGTATCTTTTCCACACTCACAGATCTGATGGTATAGTTGCACAGCGACCGAGAGGTTGTGAGTTCAAATCCCATTTAAGGCTCAGTCCCAATTGTGGTCACAGTACAAGCTTTTACAGTAATCAGAATACAGCAGCATACTGTCACTTTATAGAAATAACACCTTTTAAGATTTTGTGTGTGTTTTTTCAGTAAGGGAGGGGTTTGTGTTAGGAAAGAAGTGCTCCAACCATCTATAATTAATGTGTTTTAATTCGTCCACAGCCAACATCTTGTTTATGCTCCTGTCCATGCTCCTGTATGTATGTTACATACATGTGTTTATGTCCCTTGCTGCTAGTACATCGGTTGTTTATTGTCATAGCTGTTGTTTCCTATTGATCTTTCAGGCTCTTAGAGACTATGGGATTGTCCTCCTCCTTCCCAGCAAGAAGGAGATTGACCTGAAGGTCTTGATCAATCGTGCCCTTCTCTACGTGGAGCTGAGTGACCATCACAATGCCTTACAGGTAGTGTCCTGTAGCTAGGATCGTCAACAGGCATTGTTCACTGTGCAAACACTCAAACTCACTGATCCCAGGCCGGACAGATATATTAGACAGAGAGACTTTGGGTCATGGTACAGGTGTCTGATCTCAATTTGATCACCCTTTTGCAGGACAACTTTCCTGCAATTCACTTTCCACACTTAGAAATGTCAGACTTTATTTCCGCCTATGAAAAATGTATCAACCCCTACAAAAATGTCCATTAATTATAATCCACATAATATTTCACATTTCCTGTTGCTGCAGGATTATTTTCCTGGTGGAGCGAATTGTCTCATTAAGATCCTGCATCTGTAGAATGGTTGTATGAATTAGACAAAGAGACTATGGGACATAGGTTGTAAGTATTACTATTGGACATGGTAGATAGGTTGTATATGCTAGGACATGATAGATAGATAGATAGATAGATAGATTGTATGCATTCGCCATAGGCGATGAGTTATCTCACATTGTTCAATCATTCATCACAAGCAGGGTTAGCGTTGATTGCATATCTCTGTTTCTTTATTCCTATTCATGCCATGATACCATTGGAGTGTACATAGCAGTATCACATAGTAATGTGTTAGGTAGCACCACAATCATCTTCTACCTGTTAATCTGTTCATCCATGGTGTCTTCTTCTTTTCTCCTGCAGGATTTCAAAGCTGCCTCCTTGAGAAGTCCAGAGGACGCCACCATCTACCATGCCCTAGGAGTCTACCATCACAGGTCTCTCCCCTCACACACTCAGTATAGACACCCTAACACCTTATCCCCACCCAAGGACATGTTATTCTTCCCAAGCATCTCTACTTTCAGGGTTAGATAGTATAGTCCATGCAGTATCTCAAATTGTTATCCAAACCATGCTATTCATTGCCTTTTTGTCTTGTTTTTCATAATTTCCAGTTAGGCCTCCAGTCGGAAAATCCAATTTATGCTGCCGTTAATAGTGAATTAATATTTGTATGTTGCCTGAAGGCAAGACCATAAACATTGCATGACCTTTTATGAAGAATAATTTATGATTTCAATTAATAACTTTAAGGGTTATTGTTCTAAAGTGGTCATGATGTATGAAGAAGATGGGGAAATCAATGTAGTGTTGCAACATTGACCCACAGGGCAAATCCTTGAAACACGCTGAATGTGTAAGACAGTCTCTCACCTTACTGTTGGACACGTTGTCATCAGGCTACCAGTGTTGGGAACAGCAGAAATCATCCAGACTGTCTCTCTACTCTCCCTGTGTACAGAACATAGAATAAGAAAACAGAATATCTATTTAGAGAGGTTCTCACAGAGAAATCCCATTGGGCCTTTTAACATCTTTCAAATTGCTGAGGGAATGTTCAAAACCGTTTTGAAAGCAGGTTGTTCACGCTGAGCTAAAACATGGCTCTCAGAGAGTTGGGGGAGAGAAAAAGAAACCGAGAGCGTTTCTGAGAAAAAGAGACACGTAGAGGAGCAGCACTCAGCGAGGTCATTCAGACATGCTCTATTGAAAGGTGTGATCTTCCTGACAGTGTCATTCCCCCTTATGAGACATGTTTTAGAATGGGGGTATTATAGGTAATGGTATTGACCCAGAGCACATATACTGGGGTGCACCAACTCCTTTGGGAACTGTGGTCATTTGGAGAGTGTTAATGGACGTGGAGTAGAGTAGTGGTTATTGCTCATCCGCTAGCCTGAACAATTACTGTTCATCACAGGATCTTTCATGTGCCCAGTTAGATGGGTGGTGAAGTTTATTTTCTACGGGAATGAATTTTAAGAGCATACTGCTTTAACAACATCTTATAATGAACTCTATGACCTGTGTGTGCGTGCATGCGTGCTTGGGTGTGTCCTCTAGGCTGGGTCAGCTCCAGGAGTCAGTAGAAGCCTACAGCCAGGCCATGCAGATCAGCCCGTTCTTCCTAGATGCCTACGTGGGGCGGGGCAACGCCTGCATGGACTACGGCCACACCCATGCTACCAAACAGGCTCAGAGGGACTTCCTTTCCGCCCTGCACTTCAACCCCCTCTGCTCCAACGCACGCATCTGCCTGGCCTACAACTTCCAGGTAACCCTAACCTCCTAACCCCAAACCCTAACCCTAGCTTCATGTCCATCATCCACATCCTGGTTCAACCCTAACCCTAACCATAGCCTCAACCCTAACTCTAACCTAACTCTAACCATAGCTTCATGTCCACATTCTGGTTCAACCACAACCCTAACCATAACCTCAACCCTAACTCTAACCTAACTCTAACCATAGCTTCATGTCCACATCCTGGTTCAACCCTAACCCTAACTCTAACCATAGCTTCATGTCCACATCCTGGTTCAACCCTAACCTTAACCTCAACCCTAACTCTAACTCTAGCTTCATGTCCACATCCTGGTTCAATCCTAACCTTAACCTCAACCCTAACTCTAAACCTAGCTTCATGTCCACATCCTGGTTTAACCCCAACCCTAACCTTAACCTCAACCCTAACCCTAACCTCTAACCATAGCTTCATGTCCACATCCTGGTTAACTCTAACCTAACTCTAACCATAGCTTCATGTCCACATCCTGGTTCAACCCTAACCCTAACTCTAACCCTAGCTTCATGTCCACATCCTGGTTCAACCCTAACCTCAACCCTAACTCTAACCTAACTCTAACCCTAGCTTCATGTCCACATCCTGGTTCAACCCCAACCCTAACCTTAGCCTCAACCCTAACTCTAACCCTAGCTTCATGTCCACATCCTGGTTCAACCCTAACCTTAACCTCAACCCTGACTCTAACCCTAGCTTCATGTCTACATCCTGGTTCAACCCTAACCTTAACCTCAACTCTAACTCTAACCTAACTCTAACCCTAGCTTCATGTCCACATCCTGGTTCAACCCCAACCCTAACCTTAACCTCAACCCTAACTCTAACCTAACTCTAACCATAGCTTCATGTCCACATCCTGGTTCAACCCTAACCTCAACCCTAACTCTAACCCTAGCTTCATGTCCACATCCTGGTTCAACCCTAACCTCAACCCTAACTCTAACCTAACTCTAACCCTAGCTTCATGTCCACATCCTGGTTCAACCCCAACCCTAACCTTAGCCTCAACCCTAACTCTAACCCTAGCTTCATGTCCACATCCTGGTTCAACCCTAACCTTAACCTCAACCCTGACTCTAACCCTAGCTTCATGTCTACATCCTGGTTCAACTCTAACCTTAACCTCAACTCTAACTCTAACCTAACTCTAACCCTAGCTTCATGTCCACATCCTGGTTCAACCCCAACCCTAACCTTAGCCTCAACCCTAACTCTAACCCTACCTTCATGTCCACATCCTGGTTCAACCCTAACCTTAACCTCAACCCTAACTCTAACCTTAGCTTCATGTCCACATCCTGGTTCAACCCTAACCTCAACCATAACTCTAACCTAACTCTAACCCTAGCTTCATGTCCACATTCTGGTTCAACCACAACCCTAACCTTAACCTCAACCCTAACTCTAACCTAACTCTAACCATAGCTTCATGTCCACATCCTGGTTCAACCCTAACCTTAACCTCAACCTAACTCTAACCCTAGCTTCATGTCTACATCCTGGTTCAACCCTAACCTTAACCTCAACCCTAACTCTAACCTAACTCTAACCCTAGCTTCATGTCCACATCCTGGTTCAACCCTAACTTTAACCTCAACCTAACTCTAACCCTAGCTTCATGTCTACATCCTGGTTCAACCCTAACCTTAACCTCAACCCTAACTCTAACCTAACTCTAACCCTAGCTTCATGTCCACATCCTGGTTCAACCCCAACCCTAACCTTAACCTCAACCCTAACTCTAACCTAACTCTAACCATAGCTTCATGTCCACATCCTGGTTCAACCCTAACCTCAACCCTAACTCTAACCCTAGCTTCATGTCCACATCCTGGTTCAACCCTAACCTCAACCCTAACTCTAACCCTAGCTTCATGTCCACATCCTGGTTCAACTCTAACCTTAACCTCAACCCTAACTCTAACCCTAGCTTCATGTCCACATCCTGGTTCAACCCTAACCCTAACCTCTAGCCTAACTCTAACCCTAGCTTCATGTCCACATCCTGGTTCAACCCCAACCCTAACCTCAACTCTAACTCTAACCTAACTCTAACCCGAGTTTCATGTCCACATCCTGGTTCAACCCTAACCTTAACCTCAACCCTAACTCTAACCTAACTCTAACCCTAGCTTCATGTCCACATCCTGGTTCAACCCCAACCCTAACCTTAGCCTCAACCCTAACTCTAACCCTAGCTTCATGTCCACATCCTGGTTCAACCCTAACCTTAACCTCAACCCTGACTCTAACCCTAGCTTCATGTCTACATCCTGGTTCAACCCGAACCCTAACCTTAACCTCAACTCTAACTCTAACCTAACTCTAACCATAGCTTCATGTCCACATCCTGGTTCAACCCTAACCTTAGCTTCAACCCTAACTCTAACCTTAGCTTCATGTCCACATCCTGGTTCAACCCTAACCCTAACTCTAACCTAACTCTAACCATAGCTTCATGTCCACATCCTGGTTCAACCTTAACCTCAACCTAACTCTAACCCTAGCTTCATGTCCACATCCTGGTTCAACCCTAACCCTAACCTCAACCCTAACTCTAACCTAACTCTAACCCTAGCTTCATGTCCACATCCTGGTTCAACCCCAACCCTAACCTTAACCTCAACCCTAACTCTAACCTAACTCTAACCATAGCTTCATGTCCACATCCTGGTTCAACCCTAACCTCAACCCTAACTCTAACCCTAGCTTCATGTCCACATCCTGGTTCAACCCTAACCTTAACCTCAACCCTAACTCTAATCCTAGCTTCATGTCCACATCCTGGTTCAACCCTAACCTCAACCCTAACTCTAACCTAACTCTAACCCTAGCTTCATGTCCACATCCTGGTTCAACTCTAACCTTAACCTCAACCCTAACTCTAACCCTAGCTTCATGTCCACATCCTGGTTCAACCCCAACCCTAACTTTAGCCTCAACCCTAACTCTAACCCTAGCTTCATGTCCACATCCTGGTTCAACTCTAACCTTAACCTCAACCCTGACTCTAACCCTAGCTTCATGTCTACATCCTGGTTCAACCCTAACCCTAACCTTAACCTCAACTCTAACTCTAACCTAACTCTAACCCTAGCTTCATGTCCACATCCTGATTCAACGCTAACCCTAACCTTAACCTCAACTCTAACCTAACTCTAACCCTAGCTTCATGTCCACATCCTGGTTCAACCCCAACCCTAACCTTAACCTCAACTCTAACTCTAACCTAACTCTAACCCTAGCTTCATGTCCACATCCTGGTTCAAACCTAACCTTAGCCTCAATCACAACCCTAACCCTGAACCTGAACTTGTCACATGGGTATACACAGCTCTGCAGATGTATTATTCAAAGTAGAATCTACTTGGAGAGCAGTAGGTAGTTGACATTATTTTGGTCAATGTGAATAGTCCTTAAAAGCCAAGTGTATTGTGTAATGCGTGTACCCTCACGTATTATACATTTACTGTACATTGTAAATTAATTAATGTTAATTGCCATATTGCTGAGTGTTGAGGAGCAGACCACTTCTGGCTCTTGTTGCGCTATTTATGATAGGATGAAAGGGGGGTGGATTTACATCAATTGGTCAGACATACTGACCATACCTGGTCAGACATACTTACAGTGCCTTGCGAAAGTATTCGGCACCCTTGAACTTTGCGACCTTTTGCCACATTTCAGGCTTCAAACATAAAGATATAAAACTGTATTTTTTTGTGAAGAATCAACAACAAGTGGGACACAATCATGAAGTGGAACGACATTTATTGGATATTTCAAACTTTTTTAACAAATCAAAAACTGAAAAATTGGGCGTGCAAAATTATTCATCCCCTTTACTTTCAGTGCAGCAAACTCTCTCCAGAAGTTCAGTGAGGATCTCTGAATGATCCAATGTTGACCTAAATGACTAATGATGATAAATACAATCCACCTGTGTGTAATCAAGTCTCCGTATAAATGCACCTGCACTGTGATAGTCTCAGAGGTCCGTTAAAAGCGCAGAGAGCATCATGAAGAACAAGGAACACACCAGACAGGTCCGAGATACTGGTGTGAAGAAGTTTAAAGCCGGATTTGGATACAAAAAGATTTCCCAAGCTTTAAACATCCCAAGGAGCACTGTGCAAGCGATAATATTGAAATGGAAGGAGTATCAGACCACTGCAAATCTACCAAGACCTGGCCGTCCCTCTAAACTTTCAGCTCATACAAGGAGAAGACTGATCAGAGATGCAGCCAAGAGGCCCATGATCACTCTGGATGAACTGCAGAGATCTACAGCTGAGGTGGGAGACTCTGTCCATAGGACAACAATCAGTCGTATATTGCACAAATCTGGCCTTTATGGAAGAGTGGCAAGAAGAAAGCCATTTCTTAAAGATATCCATAAAAAGTGTCGTTTAAAGTTTGCCACAAGCCACCTGGGAGACACACCAAACATGTGGAAGAAGGTGCTCTGGTCAGATGAAACCAAAATTGAACTTTTTGGCAACAATGCAAAACGTTATGTTTGGCGTAAAAGCAACACAGCTCATCACCCTGAACACATCATCCCCACTGTCAAACATGGTGGTGGCAGCATCATGGTTTGGGCCTGCTTTTCTTCAGCAGGGACAGGGAAGATGGTTCAAATTGATGGGAAGATGGATGGAGCCAAATACAGGACCATTCTGGAAGAAAACCTGATGGAGTCTGCAAAAGACCTGAGACTGGGACGGAGATTTGTCTTCCAACAAGACAATGATCCAAAACATAAAGCAAAATCTACAATGGAATGGTTCAAAAATAAACATATCCAGGTGTTAGAATGTCAAAGTCCAGACCTGAATCCAATCGAGAATCTGTGGAAAGAACTGAAAACTGCTGTTCACAAATGCTCTCCATCCAACCTCACTGAGCTCGAGCTGTTTTGCAAGGAGGAATGGGGAAAAAATGTCAGTCTCTCGATGTGCAAAACTGATAGGGACATACCCCAAGTGACTTACAGCTGTAATCGCAGCAAAAGGTGGCGCTACAAAGTATTAACTTAAGGGGGCTGAATAATTTTGAACGCCCAATGATTCATGATTGTGTCCCACTTGTTGTTGATTCTTCACAAAAAAATACAGTTTTATATCTTTATGTTTGAAGCCTGAAATGTGGCAAAAGGTCGCAAAGTTCAAGAGGGCCGAATACTTTCGCAAGGCACTGTATGTACATAAAATAGCCTTCTTGTGTCTCCATTTTGTGACCAATATCTATCCTTGTACTCACTCCAATCGTGTTGCTAAGATTTGCATTTGCCGCATTTAGGCAAAAAGAAAACAGGCAACTTTCTATAATGTTTTTAATAAGAAGACAGCTGTCAACATGTCATTTTGTTTAACTGCCATTGTTTAAAAATAGCAAACCAATCCCAGCATTTTGTTAAATGTAAATTGATTTTCACTGTTTAAATTTATGCTTTAGCAGTTGGCAATTTCAAACTTGGTACATAACTCCAATCTGTCCATCTGCTTTTCCAGGTTTTCGGTTTCTTCCAAAGAGCCTGGAACCAGTTCACAGTGGCAGCAGAGATTGACTCCAAATGCTGGAAGGCATTTGAGGGGAGAGCTGTCATCAACCTGCAGATGGGAAACACCTATGCTGCTTTCCAAGACATTAACATGGCTCTGAAGGTACCACATTGGCTACATACAGCATCAAACCCATTGATGTTAGTTCTAAGTAGGCTGGTTAGTAATGAGATAAAAGTCACATTTTGTCTGTGATTGTTTGGACCTGGTATGTAATGTGGATCCCGTGGGGAATTGCAGTTTCCTGTTTCAGTAATGGATGGCCACTGTGAAGAAAGATAATTGGCTGAATGTCCTCCACTCAGTCAGGACAGCGTGTTTAATCCATGTTTATAAAATGCAAGCTGTTGAGTACACTGAGGGAAGACATACTGCCGGTGTGTACTGCCATATTCAGCGTTTCAGCAAATTACTTGGACATGATGTATTATAGCTATGTGGTTGGTGTTTTGTTTCCAGTCAATCAGGAGATAGAATGCAAGTTGTTGGAGTAAGACTGCTAGTGTTGCTGTATTCAGTGTTTCATCCCTTATAGCAGGATTTCCCAAACTCAGGCCTGGGGACCTTACTGGACGCATGTTTTGTTTTTTGCCATAGCACTACGCAGCTGATTATAATAATCCAAGCTTGATGATGCCTTGGTTATGCCTTATAATAATAACTTGGAGATGTTGTATCGTAGATATATACAGTTGAAGTTTACATACACCTTAGCCAAATACATTTAAACTCAGTTTTTCACAATTCCTGACGTTTAATCCTAATAAAAATTCCCTGTCTTAGGTCAGTTAGCATCACCACTTTATTTTAAGAATGTGAAATGTGAGAATAATAGTAGAGAGAATGATTTATTTCAGCTTTTATTTCTTTCATCACATTCCCAGTGGGTCAGAAGTTTACATACACTCAATTTGTGTTTGGTAGCATTGCCTTTAAATTTTTTAACTTGGGTCAAACGTTTCGGGTAGCCTTCCACAAGCTTCCCACAATAAGATGGGTGAATTTTGGCCCATTCCTCCTTACAGAGCTGGTGTAACTGAGTCAGGTTTGTAGGCCTCCTTGCTCGCATACGCTTTTTCAGTTCCTTAAGCCATTTTGCCACAACTTTGGAAGTATGCTTGGGGTCGTTGTCCATTTGGAAGACCCATTTGCGACCAAGCTTTAACTTCCTGACTGATGTCTTGAGATGTTGCTTCAATATATCCACATACTTTTTTTTGCTCAAGATGCCATCTATTTTGTGAAGTACACCAGTCCCACCTGCAGCAAAGCATCCCCACAACATGATGCTGCCACCCCCGTGCTTCACGGTTGGGATGGTGTTCTTCGGCTTGCAAGCATCCCCCTTTTTCCTCAAACATAACGATGGTCATTATGGCCAAACAGTTCTATTTTTGTTTCATCAGACCAGAGGACATTTCTCCAAAAAGTACGATCTTTGTCCCCATGTGCAGTTGTAAACCGTAGTCTGGCTTTTTTATGGCGGTTTTGGAGCAGTGGCTTCTTCCTTGCTGAGCGGCCTTTCCAGTTATGTCGATATAGGACTCGTTTTACTGTGGATATAGATACTTTTGTACCTGTTTCCTCCAGCATCTTCACAAGGTCCTTTGCTGTTGTTCTGGGATTGATTTGCACTTTTCACACCAAAGTACGTTCATTTCTAAGAGACAGAACTCATCTCCTTCCTGAGCGGTATGATGGCTGCGTGGTCTGTAAACAATTGTTGGAAAATTACTTGTGTCATGCACAAAGTAGATGTCCTAACCGACTTGCCAAAACTATAGTTTGTTAACAAAAAATTTGTGGAGTGGTTGAAAAACTAGTTTTAATGACTCCAACCTAAGTGTATGTAAACTTCCAACTTTAATTGTATTCACTGTGTTATTAACTGTGACCCTGGCCTGGCCTTTCTGTAGCACCATCCTGTGTCAGATCAGCTGCTGACTAACCGAGGGGTGATCAACCAGTTCATGGGGGACAAAGCCAATGCCATGAAAGACTACCAGAGAGCCATCTCACTCAACCCCAAGTACGCCCTTGCCTTCTTCAATGCTGCTAACCTCTACTTCTACAACAGGCAGTTTGAACAGGTAAAATATTTCACTCTAATGGATTTTATTCTGATGTACTGTCATTTTCAAGTGTAAAACCTAGTTCACATCCACGGAGCGGGGAACTGTTTTACACTTCCTATAGGATGGGTCTCACTGTATGCATACACTCTCGTCGCTCTTCTCCTTCCTGTGTGCTCCTGGCTGGTGATCCTCCAGGCCTGTGAGCACTACAGCCAAGCATTTGAGCTGGACCCAGAGGATGAGTCTGCGGTGCTGAACCGGGCCATCACCAGGGCTCTGCTGAGGAAGGTTCCAGAGGCCCTCCAGGACTTCTCTGAGGCCCTGAGACTCAACCCTTATTCCTCACACGTGTTCTTCAACCGAGCCAATCTCTACAGCTCCCTGCGCCAGTACAGGAATGCAGAGAAGGACCTCAGTCAAGGTGAGCAGTGAGCAGCAATCAACAGCCTTTTACCACTCGTTCTTTTGTTCCCGGAGGGCTGCCCTTGTGTGTGTCTCAATGTGTTTCCTGCTGGATAGAGTTTCTCAGTCCAATGTGTGCTAGGTATTGTACAGAGACTTGTAACACGTTCCGAGGTCAGATGGTTGAATCTTACTGTAGTGTCATTTTGTTGTTGTATTAAGCACTTAATTAATGTCTTTAAATCAGTCTGTCTCGAGGATATTTGATTGAGTGCATTGTGTTGTTGTATTGCGTTGTGTTGTAGGCTATGTGGTAATGAATCAAACCTACAACCATTGCATGCTCCAGACAACTGAGCCAATACGTTTTTTTTCTGAATTGAGTTGATTCCCAGATAAGATTCAGTAACTGTGGACAATGATAGGGTTTTCATTTACCCTGGGTGATGAACGTTTGACCCGGCAGGTGGCTAGGACAGCATCTCTGTTGTTCTGTCAGCGGTAGTGCGGAGCGATTAACCGTAATGTCGGGTTCTTTTTTTTATACAGCTAATTGACCGATGTCATTTCAGTTATTTGAATTCCATTTAGTTCGCTTTTTTTCTGTGAGCATGATGTGCAGTTTCTGTAGAGATAAATCAGATCCAGCCTAAACTGTGTGATGTTGTAGTTTCCAACAGGCCAATATTATACATAGTTTAGCACAGAAAACGTAGTAATTAACTACAAATACCATAATACATTGAGCGGCCACTTCAACATGTCTGGTCTGTGCGGAGAAGACACCGAGACTGAGAGAAGAGAGAACTCGTGATCGAGAGGGTAGAGAAAGCAGTTACTTTGCGAGTCTGAAAATACATGATCTAAGTGATTGATAGTTGGTATTCGGTAGTCATAAAAGTATGCTTTATTTACTTTGAAGAATTACAAAATAGTGTTTCTGTTAGACAACAGCTCTATATGAGATGATGACTTGGAGTTAAATAATGTCCTCAAATAAAACAACTAATTTATTAATGTAATGTGAATAAATGTAGTAGTGGGCAGTCACTACCATCATGGGACTTTTATTCATTGTATTCTGTGGTGTTACATCATTCAACCCACATAATGCATAGTGCGTTTAATGTCTAAAAAAAATGTTATGTCTACTTTTTTCAATTTTATAATCGAACCGAAACCGAACCGACCTCAAAAAGCACGAAACACTCAGCACTAGTCAGCAGGGCTGTTATGTTTTACACACTGCTGATGGGACTCTTTCTGGTACCATTATTACACACTTGTATTGTATATAGGACAACATTGTCATGTCTGGTGTTACAAACTGTAAAGTCAATTTTAGGCACAGGCTAGCCTACCATCTTACCTCTGTACAGACAAGGCATATTCTCTCTCACTCACTCACTCACTCACTCTCTCACAATATGCACCACCGTCTCTGAAGACTAGTCTACAGATTACTTCCCCCTGCTGCCGTTACTCCGAGAGACAGTCAAAAACATGGTCTGAAAACCTTCTCTCTTTTTGTTTTGGGTGTCAAAATAACTGGCCAATAGTTGGAAATGAAAACACCCAATTAAACAAAGCAAAGGACAGCGGCACAGTGCAGTGACACCCCTTACTGGCAGACAGACAACACCAAGACCAAGAAGAAGGCCACTTATTTTTCATGAGACAAGAGGCAGCTTGAGTTTCCATGGTGATGATACAAACCTATAATAATAGATTTTCAGCAGGACAGAATGAGCATGAGGATTCATCCAACAAATGGAATCATTGTGGGTGTTGATGGAACCAACTCTGTGGTGCTTATGATTTAGAGAAAATCAGTTCAGTTAGTACAGTTCCACTGATTCAATGAATGAATGTTTGTTTTTTTAGGTGTTGTAACCGGCTTGAATGTATTGTTAAAAGAGTAATTGCATGGAACTGAATCAAATCTTAATTTGATTAGTTGTTTTAGCTGAGACCAAGACCGTCCGATTCATAAAGTGTACGTGGAGAAGGAATGTGTCATGACTAGAAATACTATCGCTAGCTATAAATAGACACCCTCAAACTTTCTGGTCTTGGTCTTAAAGTGTATGTATTCCCTAGCTCTTCTCCTCCAGCCCAACGATGCCCTGGTCTACAAGCTCCGTGCTGATGTCAGAGGCCACCTGGGCTTGACTGACCAAGCGATGCAGGACTATAGAACAGCAGTGGAACTCCAAGAGGCACTGGAGGGCTGAGATGAGCCAATCCCATATTAGCAATACTATACCATCTGTTTCCTTATGATGCTACTCAACATGACATGTTATGGTTGACTGAGGAAATATATGCTGTTCATCAAAGTGTGTACTTTGTGATATATTGGGCATCAGAATCTTCAATATTTGTTATATTTGTTGTTATATGTTTAATAAAACTTCCATGACATTCACATGAGTGTTTTATGAGTAGTCTTTAATGTGCAATCCTGTCTTAAAGGGCCAATGCAGACATTTTTATCTCAATATCAAATTGTTTCTGGGTAACAATTAAATAGATTGAACAGGATCTTTGGCACATTGAAATTTGTAACATATTGTATGAATTGGAATTTGATTTATTAAAAAAAAATAATAATAATCAGGACGTAACATATCAAATGCAATTGATGACGTTCTACACAATTGTGCACAATTTTCAGGGACCCGTTTTGGCTCGTGAGCACTACTACTGACTGAAATGATATAAAACCTTTAAAAAGCATCTTTAAGTACCTTACTGGGATTGTTGTCCCCCACAATGAAATGGGGGAGGGGGGGTTGGACCACTATGGATCTGTCTCCATCTGTTTGTGTCTGTTAGTACCTTAGTCACACACAATCCGGGTTACGGCACCAGTGAAACTGACCACCAGTGAAACCGACATCAGTTTGCAGCTCACGGTATATCTTGCTCCAATGTTCCTGTCCCCATACCGTGCTCCAACCAGTGATCCTCTTCTCGCAAACACACGTGAACGTCCTCTTTGACAACGTACCGACTGTTTGAGCTATACAGAAGGTACCAATTGGATTGCTCCATCAGCAACATTTCAAGCAGGCTGTGAAGTGAGCTTATGGGCACGTTCTTAACTGTTACATATGTAACCTGAAAACTAGCTGTTATTGGCAGAGAGGTTTGAAACTCTCTTTGTTAATGGTCTATTAACTTATACTGGTGATGTCGCCAGGCAGGCCAAAACTCCACCCATGCAAAACACCCTGAAAAGGCGGTCTTTTCAAACAGCTTTTACACTAAAAGGGTATTATCAAAATGTTCACAATTTCACAGTGTGGAAATACAGTATATATAAAACACAGAAAAATCACGTTTTTTGAGGTTGTTTGAATTGCTTTGTACCAAGTTCAATATCTCCCTTCATGAATTCCCCTGAGAGGTTATTAACTGCTTGCAGTGCCAGTGATTGAATCAGAGAGAGACCATTTTGTCTCAGCATACACAGTATTCCAACAAACAAACACAGAGGTAGTATTTCCTTGGCTTTGGAGCTCTTTCCCAGTTAAGGACCTGGGTTATTTCTTGCCCATCCAAATCAGCTGAGTCAGTCTCCATAAAACAGGAGCTATATAGAGAGAGGAAAGAGGAGGCCTGTGGAGTATAAAAAACACCTGCCAAATGAACTGGCGTGTCTCCAGGGGCGGGAGGGAGGGTTTGGGGGGGAGGTTGGGAGGAGTAATGAAGGAGAGAGGAGTAATGAAGGAGAGGAGTAATAAAGGAGAGAGGAGTAATAAAGGAGAGATGAGTAATAAAGGAGAGAGGAGGAATGAAGGAGAGAGGAGTAATGAAGGAGAGAGGAGTAATAAAGGAGAGAGGAGTAATAAAGGAGAGAGGAGTAATAAAGGAGAAAGGAGTAATAAAGGAGAAAGGAGTAATGAAGGAGAGAGGAGTAATAAAGGAGAGAGGAGTAATGAAGGAGAGAGGAGTAATGAAGGACAGAGGAGTAATAAAGGAGAGAGGAGTAATGAAGGAGAGAGGAGTAATGAAGGAGAGAGGAGTAATGAAGGAGAGAGGAGTAATAAAGGAGAGAGGAGTATGAACACAACCATCTGTTCCACTTACACACTGAGACAGTGTGTATGGCCTGTTGCATTTCAAGGGCAATCATGCAGTCATTCTCTGAAAACAATGCATGCAAAAATGATATGGCTGACCCAACTGAATGAATTGTGTTTCTTAAAGAGGAGAATCTTTTGTTTTCCAATCCAACATTGTTTGTTGCATTCTAATGGAACATGTTTATTTTACTTCCATCTTGAGCTCTTACAATTTCACAATTAATTCAAATACTGTCTAGCTGAGGAAATCTAAACCTTGTTAGTTATTGCTCATAAAACGCTGCATATTTTGTACAATTTACTCTGTTTACTGCCCACTGGGCACTGACGGCAGTTCAACGTCTAGTTTTGATTTACACGGAACAAAAATATACATGCAACATGTAAAGTGTTGGTTTTGTCACACAACACAATGCCACAGATGTCTCAAGTTTTGAGGGAGCGTGCAATTGGCATGCTGACTCCAGGAATGTCCACCAGAGCTGTTGCCAGATAATTGAATGTTACTTTCTTTGCCATTCTCTTCCAACGTTGTTTTAGAGAATTTAGCAGTACTTCCAACCGGCCTCACAACTGCAGACCACGTGTATGGCGTTGTGTAAGTGAGCGGTTTGCTGATGTCAACGTTGTGAACAGAGTGCCCCATGGTGATGGTGGGGTTATGGTATGGGCAGGCATAAGCTACGGAAAAGAGAACACTATCGCATTTTATCGATGGAAATTTGAATGCACAGAGATACCGTGACAAGATCCTGAGGCCCATTGTTGTGCCGTTCATCCGCTGCTATCACCTTATATGTCAGCATGATAATGGCCTATTTATTGCCTTAACTTACCTCATTTGCACTCACTGTATATAGCCTTTTTGTTTTATTTTGTTCTACTGTATTATTGACTGTATGTGTGTTTATTTCATGTGTAACTCTGTGTTGTTGTATGTGTCGAACTGCTTTGCTTTATCTTGGCCAGGTCGCAGTTGTAAATGAGAACTTGTTCTCAACTTGCCTACCTGGTTAAATTTTTTAAAAACATACTAAAATGCACGGCCCCATTTTACAATGATCTGTACACAATTCCTGGAAGCTGAAAATGTCTCAGTTCTTCCATGGCCTGCATACTCACCAGACATGCCATCCATTGAGAATGTTTGGGATGTGTACGGACACTGCGTTCCAGTTCCCGCCAATATCCAGCAACTTCGCACAGCCATTGAAGAGGAGTGGGACAACATTCCACAGGCCACAATCAACACCCTGATCAACTCTTCATGAAGGATGTATCACGCTGCATGAGATAAATTGTGGTCACACCAAATACTGACTGGTTTTCTGATCCACGCCCCTACCTTTTATTTAAACAAAAAAAAATTAAGCTTGCTGTTACCAACAGATGCATATCTGTATTCCCAGTCATGTGAAATCCATAGATTAGAACCTAATGAATTTATTTAAATTGATTGATTTCCTTATGTGAACTGTAACTCAGTAAAATCTTTGAAATTGTTGCATGTTGCGTTTATATTTTTGTTCAATATACATTTGGTTGCGTTATCAACTAACATGAATTCAACAACCATTAGAACCATGTCATTGGATTTAAATTAAAAGTTGGGTGAAAATGCCACCAGTGGGTGGCATCTAATGTCTCTTGGACATTTGGTCAGTTGTGCAAGATTAAACATCAAGCTGTCACATTAGAGCGAGCAACTGCTCCATTATCCAACTTTGTCAGCACGGATATTGCATTTGGATTTCCTAATGAAACTCTATTTACTTACTTAGATTTTCAGTGATTCTCTCATCTGTTTGTGTACCAGAGGGCCACATTCTGTGATCTGAGTATGACGCACTTTGATTGATTTTCTTCATTCATCATAAATGAATGATATGACCTTCACCTGTGATGTGGATATTCTTTGTGATTTGGTCATCTGTAATAATTCAGTTCCAGTTGGGATGACAGCCCACCTATTTCAAAAGGAAGACTTTATCTTTTTCGTCTGTAGCCGACACTTGCCAGGTCTTCGTTTTGATTCTAATTTTTAGATGAAAATCCCAAAGATGACACATCGCTTTTGTTAAATATCACAATATACAGTGCCTTCAGAAAGTATTCATACCCCTTGACTTATTCCACATTTTGTTGTGTTAAAGCCTGAGCTAAAAATGTATTAAAGCGATTTTTTTCTCACCCATCTACACACAATAATCCATAAGGACACATTGAAAAGACCTTTGGTCTTTCTGGGTAAGTGTCTAAGAGCTTTGCACACCTGGATTGTGCAACATTTTCCCATTATTCTTTTCAAAATTCTTCAAGCTCTAGCCTTATTTAGGCTTGACATAACAAAGGGGTTGAATACTTATTGACTCTAGACATTTCAGCTTTTCATTTTTTATTAATTTCTAAAAACATACATGCAATTCCACTTTGACGTTATTGGGTGTTGTGTGTAGGTCAGTGACTCCCCCAAAAAAAAAAACATTTAATCAGTTTTAAATTCAGGTTGTAACACAATGTGAAAAAAAGTCAAGGGGTGTGAATACTTTCTGAAGGCACTGTATGTCAGTCCACAATTTATGCAATTGTATTAGTCTCATAAATGTTCAGTAGTGCTGAGTGTGTGTTTGATTCAATTGTGAAATTGCTGATACGACGAAAACAACCTGGGGAACATTTAACTATTGTGCATCGTCATCAAAAGACACAAGACTGCAGCAATTTACCAATCAATCAGTTGAAATTGAATGTGGGTGTTATGACGCTCGATAACAGATTCCTATTCTAGGTTATAGTGGTTTATATCGATTAGGACCTAGGCTATGACCCCAACACAACGTCATTTTACAACGTCTGACGTTGCGTCTCTGAAATGACTAGATCATCAGTAGCTATCCATGGTCCTGAAACAACGCACCGTCTGCGCGCCACAGCACAGAGCAACTCCCGTGAGGAGATGGGTTCCCTGGACAGTCGCACTGATTGAAATGTATTATTTAACAGAAGACATAGGCCTAATTTTTTGAGGATTCTTCTGGAAAAACACAGCCAAAATGCTCCCCAACAGCTCTTTCAGGAATCTAACCCTGGAGGACGGTTTTTTCCTAACGAACAACTCGTCTGGGAACGACACGTACAGCGAGTCTCAAGGCAGCGCAATCCTCATCTCCTTCATTTACTCGGTTGTCTGTTTGGTCGGACTGTGCGGGAACTCTATGGTTATCTATGTCATTTTCAGATATGCCAAAATGAAAACTGCAACAAATATCTACATTCTGAATCTGGCCATAGCGGACGAGTTACTTATGCTGAGTGTCCCTTTCTTGGTGACATCTTCACTCCTTCACCACTGGCCTTTCGGCTCCCTTCTTTGCCGCCTTGTTCTAAGTGTTGATGCTATTAATATGTTTACCAGTATTTACTGCTTAACTGTACTTAGCATAGACCGATATATCGCGGTTGTGCACCCCATCAAAGCCTCCCGGTACAGGAGACCCACAATAGCTAAAATAGTCAACTTTGGGGTTTGGATGTTTTCTATCCTGGTCATTTTGCCCATTATTATATTTTCCACGACCGTTCCAAACTTGGACGGTTCGGTCGCTTGCAACATTCAGATGCCAAAGCCAGTGAACCAGTGGATGGCTGTGTTTGTGGTCTATGCCTTTCTCATGGGCTTTCTGTTCCCAGTCATTGCTATCTGTATGTGTTACATCCTCATCATCGCCAAGATGAGAGTGGTGGCACTGAAGGCAGGTTGGCAGCAGCGTAAGAAGTCGGAGAGAAAGATCACTCTGATGGTGATGATGGTGGTGACCGTGTTTGTCGTCTGTTGGATGCCCTTTCACATTGTACAGCTCGTTAATGTCTTCGTGAAGCACCATAACGCAACACTCATGCAACTCGCAGTGATTCTGGGATACGCAAATAGCTGCGCCAACCCTATACTGTACGGATTTTTATCAGACAATTTCAAACGTTCGTTCCAAAGAATTTTGTGCCTGCGCTGGATGGACAATGCAACGGAAGAACCAATAGATTACTATGCCACGGCTCTGAAAAGTCGTGGTTACAGTGTGGATGAATTTCAACCGGACAATATGGAATGTGATAGCACGTATAGAAATGGAACCTGTACTTCTAGGACAACGACACTGTAGCAGCATATGGACATGATGAAATGAACAAAAATCATAAACGTTACCACTGAGTGTTTCGCTCATTACTAGGCGGTTACTTCGATATGTATTAATGTTGTTTACTTGCAACTATTTGAACGCAATTAAAATGTTAAATAATCCAAATGTCTTATTATTGTTCGTATTATTACAAGTTGGCACTGTGCGTAATAGTCCTCCAATTAGGACAAGTCGCCCACAGAGCTGAAACCGACTGGCACTACTAGAGGCTTCCGGAGTGATATTATTTCCACTGTGTGAGCACATACGAAAAAGTGTTAGACAGTGCTGCTTATGATTAATCTATTGCAGATATCTTGGAGAGTAAACCAAGATGTGCAGTTTGAGTTCAGATTCATACTCAGTCTCTATGATGAATTATTAATTGCGCAAATTCAAGTTAAAACAGCATCAGTGATCTTCGCTTTTAAATCTCTCAGGCAGAGAGCAACATGAACACTTGTTCACCTTTAGCAAAACAACCACATCCTGGTCCGGAAAGAGCAGCCCAGCTATCTCTTATCCGCTGTCCTCTTATCTTTGGTGCAGATTTACTCAGCTATTTGTAGAAAATAGCCACTGGGCACGGACGTCAGTTCAACGTCTAGTTTTCAATTGGTTGTTGAATGAAACATGCAATCAACCAAAAATGTCCTCATGTCATTAGATTTGTAATAATACGACACTAAATTCGCTGACATTGATTACTTTTGATTAAATCCAATCAGTTTTCCACGTTGATTCAACGTCATCACTTTGATTTAAACCCCCAAAAATGTTTTTATGGAAACAACGTTGATTCAACCAGTTTTTGCCCAGTGGGTAAACCTGCCCACAGTGTCTGTTTGCTCAGAATTGATTCATCCTTTATTTTCAATGATAATACAATCTATTGCTTTTATAAACAGTTGATTTATTGACAAGATAGTGTCTTTCTTTTGAAATGAGACTGACCTAGGTTTATGGGCTGAACATTTTACACCATGGGCAGAGGTTATCATCCTTTATATCAGGACTAGAGACTTCCAAAATACTGAAGCATCAACTTCATCTTCCTATGTTACACGATGACATATATACAAACCACATATATACAATACAGCAATAAAATAAGTCATTGCAACATAAAGGCCTAGCAAATATTATGAAGAAATGTGAGCCCTCAGCCCATATACAAATCCTCACAATAAAACAATAATATCCAAAGCCTGTAACAGTGACCTACTGCAGATAAAAAATCCCTTAAATAAAAACATTTTATTCTAGTGCTTATTGATGTAAGGAAGTGATGAGAGATCTTATACATTGTCAGTTAAAACCTTCAGGTTGTCTGAGTCTTATCTGTGGCCTCCGTTCACACTCCTGCTGCTTAAGTTGCCTCCTTCTCATTTGCGTTTTCCAGGGAGTATTTTTCCTTGGAGGACTCCGCCCTCTTCATTGCCATTTTCTCTGCATTTTTCATGGCCAGTTTCTGTGATCGCCTCCTGAGGCAGCACTTAACAATAGATAACACCACGACTAACAGAACGACCAAGGCCATCACTGCTATCAGCACAGGTATGAAAATGTAGGCTTGGTCTCCACTCTTGTCTGCTATCGCAATGTCGTCTGTAGGGGAAGTTGTAGTGTGTTGGTCCGGCAGAGAGGCGAGAAAAGGCTTCTCCTGAATTGCTGGCTTAGAAGTTGGGGTATAGTCTTGGACCAAATGGTTGTCACTACCTTCAGGAGCAATGGTAGCTGCTGGTAGTTCGTTGCATGCCATTGAGCCCTCATCTTGAAGATTTCCATTTTTATCATTGCATTTACAGAGGAAAGAACCCTCAGTGTTGACACACTGGTCTTTACAGGGCCGATCTCTGCATTCGTCAATGTCCACACAGTTTCCAGACCCATCTGTCATATAACCTGCTTTGCATGAAGCACAAATGCCACGTATATCCGATCCATCATCACGTTCCCATGTTAGAGTCGTTGCAGAGCAAGTCAGTTCAAACATTTTCCCAAACCCACAATCCAGATTCAGTTTATTATGATCCTTTGGGTCTGGCCTGAGTAATCGGGCATCTGGTATGTGTGGGGTAAGACACTGCTTCATGATAGGTACCTCTCCATTACGTTGTTTACAAATGAATGGATACTCTGTCTTACAGGTACTGGAAACAAATCCCCAGTTCACAATCTCAGTTCCATTAAACTCACCAGAGAGAAATACACAGTATATACCCGTGCAGGTTGGTTTGGGCAAATACTTCCACTGATCCAGTTCTGTGTCGCTGCTGTTATCCACCGTCCACTTGAAACCATTCAGAGGTGCGTCATGTTTCACGCATGACCCCTTTCCTTTCATCAAGCCAACCCAGAACTGAAATGTACGTTCTTTGGATAGTGTTTCCGAGATTTCTTTCAAAATCTTCGAGGCTTCCTCCATACTGGCCACTTTAGTTAGGAAACTGCCAGGCTGACAGGCTTCTGAAGCTTTGTCAAAGTTGAGAGGATGATGATGAAGGTAATAGGGTTTAGCAACAGGAACGCACAAACCTACCCCCAAGACACTCCACAGGCATATCCAATAGTACTCCATTCTCCCTGCTTGCACCATCGATCTGACGGTAGTGTTTCTCATTCAGACTGACAATAGTCCTCCTGCTAGCCGCTCCTGTAATGGACTGGCTGACAATGCTCATTTTGCTGCTGCTTTCTTAGCTGCCCCTAATGGGTCCTCCCAAGACAACAAGCACAGGAAGTGTGCTTAGACTTGATACAGCCATCCACTTCCTCTGCAGAGAAGGTGGTGGCACAGCCAAACAACAGCAATTTAGAATCTAATTACCCATGCATTAAAGTACACAGTAGCCTAAGGTCCAACATCTGAATGAGTTGTGAGAAAAATACACTAATGTAGTCCAGGTGCTATCAGCCTAACTCCAGTAACTGACTTTGATCATATTTCCCTGTGAGATCACCAGGCCAGCTTCACTTTTGTTTTTGTCGGAGCTGCAGGAAGTTTTACTTCACAGAAAAGAGAACCAGAGAGGTGCACACATCCAACTGGATAAACAGAACTTGTGAGAGGATATGCCAGCCTGCTGATGAACGGTCCTGGTATCAGGATGTGATGATACAAAGTGGACTTTGTATGATTCATTCCCTCGGGGAATAGACCCCTCGTGTGCTTTGGTCAACCCTGAAACAGGAAACTCAGAATGGTGTCATTAAATAACAACTACACTTTGTGAGGCATTCAGGGGGTACCCCACTTGGGATACACAGATTATTCCATGTTCCCTGAGTAAAGGACTATTATTTAGATTATGCTGCAGAGCTTCATTGTCAGAAATAAGCAGATGCTTCCTGAAGGAAGTGCTAGAGAATGGCAGGAAGAGAGGCTGACTTTGAGGGATTGAGCACAACCCAAATATGAGAGGGCTGTGTCCACAGTACTACTCAGACAGGAGCAGTCAGAGGGACACAAATACGGGAGGGGCTGGGGAACCAGAGGAAATTGCATTATTAGTGAGGAAAAGAAGTCACCCCGAAAGCCATCAGAGAGCGAGAACAATCAAGTGAAGTCACTCTTCCATTTGCCTACTTACTGTAAAAATGTATGGGAACACCACTTAGGTTTTAATCTAATTTTGTTACCACAAAACGGTTTAATACCTTCAATTTAAGACCAAAAAAAGAAACAACCGGTCTTGTTCCACAGACTTTATGGTTTCAGTGTGAATTGCAAAGTATTGTGGGTAGAGGATCTGTATCATCATTTGCATCGTATATACTTAACACCCCTTGGAGCGCTGAGAGCAGAGCAATGTGCATCTTATCCTTCTAATAAAGTACTTCAGGGCCTGTATGTATCAAGTACCTTAGAGTACTGTAAGATTACTAATCTATTACCCCTGTCTCTGTAATCTTATTCATTGTGATCTAAAGGGCAAAACTGATCCTAGATCAGCACTCCTACTCTGAGACGCTTGATACATAGAGCCCCAGGACCTCCAGATTGTTAGCTCCCTCTGGGTTAACGAATTAGTCAATGATTAACAGCACGTACCGTAATTTCTGGACAATTGAGCGCACCTGAATATAAACCGCACCCACTGAATTATTTAAAAAATATGTATTTTGTACATAAATAAGCCGCACATGTCTATAAGCCACAGGTGCCTACCGGTACATTGAAACAAATTAACTTTACACAGCCTTTAAACGAAACACGGCTTGTAAACAAAAATAAATAGGCTTTAAGGAAACACGGCATTGCTCAGTTTTTTTGAAAGCGGGAAAAATCCATAAATTAGCCGCGTCATTGTAAAAACCGGGAGGTTCAAAGCCTGGGAATAAAGTAGCGGTTTATAGTCCGGAAAATTACGGTAGTCATTCTACTCACTGTGGGAATCAGGATTCCAAATGTCGAAAATTGTATTATACTACAATATTTCTGAATACTCAGTTATTGCCATTTTTAGTGCACACCAATTCATGTAGCAATACAATGAGTGGTTAAATCATCCAGTATCAATTAGTATAGTCAAGAAAACATACAATATGAGCAGATTACTTCAAGGATGCTCCTTACAGTCACCCCACTTTTTGATAGCCCCTCACCCCCCTCTAAGTGATTTAGACTGCTTAGTTTGTTCTTAAACTAAACCTCCCCTTTCAGTTTGCTGTTGTACCTCATCAATGTAAACACAACAGTTCTGACAGCACTAACTCTGTTATATCCTCTTCCCTGTCATCCATTTTCCATTGCTCTGATTCCCAATGACATATTACGATATTATAACACAGTGTTTTACACGGTTCCTTTTTCCATTTGAATTACCCATCTGCATGTTCTGGATCCTAAATTAAGTGTTTAGCCCTCATTATGTAACAAGAAGTGAAACATTGCTGTGGTGTGCTGGGTGGGTGGTGTGTATTACAGTACCAACACATTTCATTTACATGGTGGCTGTATGCAACACTCCCACAAACAGTACGGACTGATACAGACGATAGCTTGTGATCTGATGAAATGATCTCTAGTGGTTCTAAGCTACCTGTTGGAAAACTGATATATTGATGCCATTCTTTTGACCGACCATGAGCTTTTAATGTCCATGTCCATCAAAAGCAGCTTTCTTTTCAGAATGAATATGAAGCATTATGCCATCTGCCTAATATATAGCAATGTTTGAATATCATGGCCAACTGAGCCTCTCATTTAAGGTTTTATGGCAAATAGAGTATATTTTTTTCTCCAACACTTGAGTTTATAATAGGACAGTCTAACAGTATGCTGGGTAATTGCAGGGTCTCTCTCTCTCTCTCTCTCTCTCTCTCTCTCTCTGAATGGAGCTGCAGTGATACATGAAGACTGATATACTGTGTGGGAGGGTGGGAGGCAGCCCAGTCATGACACATAGAGATGAATCCACACTGAGCCCATAAATACCATGTGGTCCCAAGAACCCTGGAATTTACTCTCAATAAGTCCCTGCAAATATGAAAAATGTTATACCAATAGAGAGAAATAATGTACTCGTTGGTAACATGACATGGTTGGCTGTGTGTGTGTGTAAGTTGACAAAGCTGTCTATTAGTACATTTACCAGGTTAAGGACAGTCCAGTTTCTCCTAGATCCAATTCAAAGTGTAACCTGCTAATTGAACAGAACACTGTCGGTTATACAGCCTCTCAACACATGAATAAAATATGATGACATTTAATGAATCAGTACACAATGATACCTGTGGGTAAACAGATGTGCTAATATTGACGTAGCCCTTTCCTGCAGTCAATTACCAAAAGCGCCCTCTTTGGCCTCATGGGTGGAATGTTATTAATATTTTTCATAAATTCATCATTAATAAAGATGATAAATTAAAAGATCTGGTGTTTCTATGTCAAACAGTTTTGTTATATTGCAGTCTTCTGTTATGTATATAAAGTGTAATATTGGGATGCAAACTCAAAATGTAATGCATTTCATCTCTATATCTGACATGGTACAGGTGTCTTCTCTTTTTAAGCCCATAACCATGTGTGTGAGGTGCATACTTGGGTTTCAAAGTAGATTTGTTTAAGACTACCAAGAAACAATCTGTGTGACCCTGATTTAGCCCACTGCAGTAAAATGTTAATGAGGAATGATATTCAGTAGTGACAGCAAGTCAACGCCAATGCTTTCTGACAACACATTTATCTATAGAAGTGTTGTTCACGCTTTACTGTAGCTAATTGTTACGTACACCTCTTGGCGGAGGGAATGCAACACCCTGCTACAACTAAACTCCCCGTGGAGTGAAAAAGGTATGTGATCGTAGGTGGAGGGGGAGGACGACAGAGGCGGAGAAAATTACAGTTTAATTTATTATTCTTAACACGGTATTGTGGGGGAAATGGTCTGGACGGAACCCTAAGCAAAGAAAGTAAAAGTGTCCCCACTCCTACCTTACCTGCCTACCCACTACTTAATCTTTTAGTACCTCCTAGTGCCCTAACCAAAATACAGGGGGTGATCTGCCCAGGTCTTACCTAGTGTGCATAGACAGAGTAAATACTACGGGTTATGTATGTCCGCAGGCCTCTTGCCTAAACACTTCCACGGTGTGTTCCCCTTCCCCCCCGGGAACAAATAAAACAGAATACTTACTAACTTAAAGTGAACTATTTTAATAATCAAAAACACGAATCCTATTGGCATACACATACCTCAGGAGTAGCAGCTACAAAATATTTTCAACAAAAACTTTCATGGCCTAACAACCAACACAGGACGTCACAGACGCTCTCCCCTCCTGATAAAGGAATACTAGTTTTATTCCAGCTGTAGAAGGAGTTCAGAGCTCCAATCATCGATGGGGCCGACCAATCAGCTGCTTGAGGAATCCAGGATTCCATTTCCTGAAATACACACACACATACAAACCCACACCAACACAGAAACTGGGGAACGTAACAATGATTATGTTAGTTGACACAGCTCTACATGACCTGCAATAATAGGTGTTTTTGTTTCAGAAGGCTGTAGAAAGTTTTCGTTGTACTTTACCATTCATTTTATTCCCATGTATCTAGTACTCAAATCAAATCCAATTTTATTGGTCACATACACATATTTATCAGATGTTATTGTGGGTGTAGCGAAATGCTTGTGTTCCTAGCTCCAACAGTGAAGTAGTATCTAACAATACACACAAATCTAAAAGTAAAAGAATGTAATTAAGAAATATATAAATATTAGATTGAGAAATGTCAGAGTGGCATTGACTAGAATACAGGAGAATAGAATACAGTATATACATATGAGATGAGTAAAGCAGTATGTAAACATTATTAAAGAGACTAGTTTTCCATTATTAAAGTGGCCAGTCTGATGGCCTTGAGATAGAAGCTGTTTTTCAGTCTCTTGGTCCCAGCCTTGATGCACCTGTACTGATACAGCCCGACAGGATGCTCTCAATTGCTCACAAACTGTAAAAGTTTGTGAGGGTTTTAGGGGCCAAGCCAAATTTCTCCAGCCTCCTGACGTTGAAAAGGCACTGTTGCGCCTTCTTCACCACACTATCTGTGTGGGTGGACCATTTCAGATCATCAGTGATGTGTATGCCGTGGAACTTGAAGCTTTCCACCTTCTCCACTGCGGTTCCGTCGATGTGGATAGGGGTGTGTTTCCTCTGCTGTTTCCTGAAGACCACGATCAGCTCCTTTGTTTTGTTGACGTTGAGTGAGAAGTTATTTTCATGGCACCACTCTCCCAGGGCCCTCACCTCTTCCCTGTAGGCTGTCTCGTCATTGTTGGTAATCAGGCCTACTACTGTTGTGTCGTCTGCAAACTTGACGATTTAGTTGGATGCATGCGTGGCCACGCAGTCATGGGTAAACAGGGAGTACAGGAGGTGGCTGAACACGCACCCTTGTGGGGCACCTGTGTTAAGGATCAGCGAAGTGGAGGTGTTGTTTCCTATCTTCACCACCTAGGGGCAGCTCGTCAGGAAGTCCAGGACCCAGTTGCACAGGGTGGGGCCCCAAGCGTAATGATGAGCTTGGAGGGTACTATGGTGTTGAATGCTGAGCTATAGTCAATAAACAGCATTCTTACATAGGTATTCGTCTAGTCCAGATGGGATAGGGCAGTGTGCAGTGCGATGGCAATGGCGTCATCTGTGGATCTATTGGGGCGGTAAGCAAATTTAATTGGGTCTAGGGTGTCAGGTAAGGTAGAGGTGATATGATCCTTGACTAGTCTCTCAGAGCACTTCATGATGACAAGTGAGTGCAATGAGGCGATAGCCATTTAGTTCAGTTACCTTTGCTTTCTAGGGTACAGGAACAATGGTGGACATCTTGAAGCAAGTGGGGACAGCAGACTGGGATAGGGAGAGATTGAATATGCCCGTAAACACTCCAGCCAGCTAGTCTGCACATGCTCTGAGGACGCAGCTAGGGATGCCGTCTGTACTGGCAGCCTTGCGAGGGTTAACACCCTTAAATGTCTTACTCACGTCGGCCATGGAGAAGGAGAGCCCACAGTCCTTGGTAGCGGGCCGCGTCTGTGGCACCGTGTTATCCTCAAAGCGGGTGAAGAAGGTGTTTAACTTGTCCGGAAGCAAGAGGTTGGTGTCCACGATGTGGCTGGTATTCCCTTTGTTATCCGTGATTGTCTGTAGACCCTGCCACATACATCTCACATCTGAGCCGTTGAATTGCAACTCCACTTTGTCTCTGTACTGACGTTTTGCCTGTTTGATTGCCTTACGGAGGGAATAATTACACTGTTTGTATTCGGCCATATTCCCAGTCACCTTGCCGTGGTTCAATAAGGTGGTTTGCGCTTTCAGTTTAGTGTGAATGCTTCCATCTATCCACAGTTTCTGGTTGGGTAGGGTTTAATAGTCACAGTGGGTACAACATCTCCTATACACTTCCTGATGGACTCAGTCACCATATCCGTGTATTCGTCTATGTTATTCTCAGAGGCTACCCGGAACACATCCCAGTCCACGTGATCAACACAATCTTAAAGCATGGATTCCGATTGTGCAGTATTCAGTCCATCAGAAAGCTTGTTTGCTTTTTCCACTGTATTGTTCACCGTATGACCTGAGGATGACCTCAGATAGCTACAAGAAAATGGACATCATATTTTTTAGAACCTCTGAGACATTTCAACCTAACTGGTAATGGCAACTGACCTTCTTTCTGACATTACTGCTGAATCACAATTGAGCAGTACAAATAGTATTCCGTTTGTTAGAACACAGTGCTTTGCTTTTGCCACTGTATTGTTCACAGTATGACCTGGGATTAACTGACATCTCTGTCCAACCACATGTATCCAATACAGGTAAGTGCTGTGGGAAATGCTTTCATTTTGAAGCAGATATTGATCCTTTGTCCTCGACTTAGTACTTGAAAGGATTGGATACTTGGTGAGTATCCAAGAAATGAATTGACACGGTAATAGTTAGACCAGACAGCCGTTTGACACTCCTTTCTCTCACCTCTAAACTGCTCTTCTTTTAAATCAGGTCTGTAATTGCAAAGGAAGTGATAAAGGGACTCGTCTCTCAGCTCCTCTCTCAATAAAGCCACATCCTTTCATTTTTGTAAGGAGAGGAAATGTTTCATCTTTCCCCAGGAGGCTCCATTATTGCAGTAGTGTTATCACCACAGACCACAGGCAGCCAAATCCCGGCCAACCCCCATTCTTTCCTATTGTGAAACAGCCCAGGGAGCGAGACAGCGAAAGTTACCATAATTTCTAGGCAACAGGATGACTATAAGGACTATTTATAGGTGTGGCACATCAATCTCATGCGGATTAGCCCTGGATATTTTATTACAGTTTACCGCCTCTCCCTGTTGTCCTCTGACTCACTACCTGCTTTGTGAGTTGTTGGGTAGAGGGAGAGAGAGAGAACGAGAGAGAAAGAGATGGAAAGGTAAGGAGAGCAACAGAGAGAGGGAGAGAAAGAGAGAAAGAAAGAAAAGAAAGAAAGTGGGAGGGAAAGAGCGAGAGGAGCTGTAACTATAAACCATTATCATTGGCACAGAGGATCCTGATATTTACTTTGATTAACATTCCCCCTTCTAAATCCCAAGAGGGAGCAATTTCTCTTAGCTGAAAATATCTCTTGATTTCATCTTTAGGGAATCATTCAAATGGGAAATGAACGTCACAGATGCAATATTGAATACGCTGCTGAGGTGAAACTGATGTGTTTGCTTCCCCTCTCTTTTTACAGGCATATGCTAATTACCTGCGTATGAAAGTAAGGTATTTAGATACGTTTAAATCCTGTTGAAGACCTGTTTACTGTTAGCTCTGTTATCCCAATGCAAGTGGGATGGTCATTTAACAACTATATGCCTTGTACTGAATATAGGAAAATAACCTAAGAGCACTTGTTCTTCCATCCTGGTCCTGGGGACCCTTTCTTCCAGCTTCGTACTAACATACCTGATTCAACTAGCCAGCAATCATGCATTAGTGCTATGCAACAAAATCCTGCACCTCCTGTGGGCTTCTAGAACCACTGACCCAAAGAGGATTATTCTGCCTTAGTGGTTTTGCTGGAGCATTGCCAAAGAGAAGATCACGATCAGATGGGGAATTCTTCATTGATTCCATATCAATGCAGAGATTGTAGGTGGGTGAAAAGCCGGAGATAAACAACGGAGCTCTGAAAGGGCACATGGAAAACACAGATGCAGATCGGCAAGAAAAGGAGCTGAAGTAGCCGTTCAAGGAGAGGATGCATAGCCATGCAGCATGACAGGGCTTCAATTGTGATATGTCAAATGTACTCTATCCATAGAGAAGTGACACGCACCTTTTAGTCCCAGGTGTAACAGTTTCTCTGACAGACAGTCAGGCAGCCTTTACAACGGTGTAAATCAAAGCTACAGATGTCGCCGCAGTGTGATTTGACAGCAGAGCGGATTTGGGGAAGTAAATGGTCAATAAAAGCTACAAATGAATGAAGGTAATTTCATAGACTAGTAATGCCAGCCAGGTTAAAGCAGACCCTTGATATGCAGAAGGATCTTGGTATACAGTGTGATGGAGTTAGGTGTTTCCTGGTTCTTTTCTCCCATTGTCTTGAAAAGGGAAGTCGAATTGAAATCCCAGATCTGATCCACCATTTCTAAGTAGGTCAACAAAGTCAATATCAACACAGGGAAATCCCCATCAGCAGCAGAGAAGATGTTGGTGCTTTGTTCCTTATACAGGGCTGTGCACAGACGGAGGTAGATGCTCAAAGACTTGCGGGCCATGGGTTCTGAACAACATCGACACAAAAAAACATAATACACAAAATTTGAAATGTGTCATTTATAACACCGGCCTAAAGGGGAAAAGAGGCATGTGCTTGGGCTCTGGTAGACCTTCTCCGTGCACGTGCCTGCCTAGTTTTGTCGCACCTGGACTACTATTCAGTTGTGTGGTCAGGTGCCACGAAGAGGGACTTAGGAAAATTACAATTGGCTCAGAACAGGGAAGCACTGCTGGCCCTTAAATGTACACGGAAAGCTAACATTAATAATATGCATGTCAATCTCTCCTGGCTTTTGTAAGAAGTGTTGACATGCTGAATGCACCGAGGTTTCTGTTTAAACTACTAGCACATAGCTCAGACACCCATACATAAACCACAAGACATGTCACCAGAGGACTCTTCACAATCCCCAAGTCCAGAACAGACTATGGGAGTTGCACAGTGCTACATAGAGCCATGTCTACATGGAACTCTATTCCACATCAGGTAACTGATGCAAGGTTTTAAAAAACAGATAAAAGTACACCTTATGAAAGAGCGGGGACTGTGAAGAGACACACGGACGCTAGCACACGCACTCTACACACACGTACATTGTAATATTGTTGTATGGTGGTATTATACATTTTGTGTTGTAGATATGTAGGGGTGTGACAATGTTATATTATGTACTGTTTTATCTTTTGGAATGTAGGTGCCTCAATGTGTTTGGACCCCAGAAATAGTAATGGGGATCCTTAATAAATACAAAATACAAGTACCATTACTTGTACATTTAAGGGCCACTCCCCCGCAACTAAAACATGCGGACTCTCCTTCACTCTCCTTCACTGCAGCCGACAGTGAGGAAAACATTTAAACGTGTCAATCCTCGCAAGGCTGCAGGCCCAGACGGCATCCCCAGCCGCGCCCTCAGAGCATGCGCAGACCAGCTGGCTGGTGTGTTTACGGACATATTCAATCAATCCTTATCCCAGTCTGCTGTTCCCACATGCTTCAAGAGGGCCACCATTGTTCCTGTTCCCTAGAAAGCTAAGGTAACTGAGCTAAACGACTACCGCCCCGTAGCACTCACTTCCGTTATCATGAAGTTCCTCGGCATACACATCACAGACAAACTGAATTGGTCCACCCACACAGACAGCATCGTGAAGAAGGCGCAGCAGCGCCTCTTCAACCTCAGGAGGCTGAAGAAATTCGGCTTGTCACCAAAAGCACTCACAAACTTCTACAGATGCACAATCGAGAGCATCCTGTCGGGCTATATCACCGCCTGGTACGGCAACTGCTCCGCCCACAACCGTAAGGCTCTCCAGAGGGTAGTGAGGTCTGCACAACGCATCACCGGGGGCAAACTACCTGCCCTCCAGGACACCTACACCACCCGATGTCACAGGAAGGCCATAAAGATCATCAAGGACAACAACCACCCGAGCCACTGCCTGTTCACCCCGCTATTATCCAGAAGGCGAGGTCAGTACAGGTGCATCAAAGCTGGGACCGAGAGACTGAAAAACAGCTTCTATCTCAAGGCCATCAGACTGTTAAACAGCCACCACTAACATTGAGTGGCTGCTGCCAACACACTGACTCAACTCCAGCCACCTTAATAATGGGAATTGATGGGAAATTATGTAAAATATATCACTAGCCACTTTAAACAATGCTACCTAATATAATGTTTACATACCCTACATTATTCATCTCATCTCATATGTATATGTATATACTGTACTCTATATCATCTACTGCATCTTTATGTAATACATGTATCACTAGCCACTTTAACTATGCCACTTTGTTTACATACTCATCTCATATGTATATACTGCACTCAATACCATCTACTGTATCTTGCCTATGCCGCTCTGTACCATCACTCACTCATATATCTTTATGTACATATTCTTTAACCCCTTACACTTGTGTCTATAAGGTAGTAGTTTTGGAATTGTTAGCTAGATTACTTGTTGGTTATTACTGCATTGTCGGAACTAGAAGCACAAGCATTTTGCTACACTCGCATTAACATCTGCTAACCATGTGTATGTGACAAATAAAATTTGATTTGATTTGATTTGATTTGCTTTACCATAATGGTTTAAAACAGTATAGAACAACACAATACATCTATCTACACGTACTACACAATATAACTCATCTGTCAACTTGTGTCAAAGACATTTCATCACTTGATTTGTTCTAATAATACAAATACAACAACGGTATGTGTGTGGCATTACAACCACAAGGTGGATCATGTTGTGTATTTGAATGAGCCACAATGAGCAATAGTTTAATTAGTAGATAGCTTGATTAAGGCAGCGAAGGGGTTTTCATTGAGAGTGAAAAATTAATTTAATCATTGACTGCAAGTGTTTTTAACTAATTATTTTTTCCTGGGTATTTTTTTTTGGGGGGGGTGATTAACAGGAAAAACGCCCTACAGGAGAAATTTTTACACTGTTATATTGTTACATTTCAACAGCCATCAGGCTTTTTTCTACATTGTTCCTTGAACCTGACAACTGTTGGAAAATGGTGCACACTAATCTCAGCGATTGAAAATAATGTTGTACTGTCGACAGTCAATCTAACTATCTGTCCCATAATATCAATCTGACTATCTGTCCCATAATATCAATCTGACTATTTGTCCCATAATATCAATCTAACTGTCTGTCCCGTAATATCAATCTGAATATCTGTCCCATAATATCAACCTAACTATCTGTCCCGTAATATCAATCTGACTATCTGTCCCATAGTTAGGTTGATATTATGGGACAGATAGTTAGGTTGATATTATCTGTCCCATAATATCAACCTAACTAACTGTCCCATAATATCAACCTAACTAACTGTCCCATAATATCAATCTGACTATCTGTCCCATAATATCAATCTGACTATCTGTCCCATAATATCAATCTGACTATCTGTCCCATAATATCAATCTAACTATCTGTCCCATAATATCAATCTAACTATCTGTCCCATAATATCAACCTAACTATCTGTCCCATAATATCAATCTGACTATCTGTCCCATAATATCAACCTAACTATCTGTCCCATAATATCAATCTGACTATCTGTCCCATAATATCAACCTAACTATCTGTCCCATAATAGTTCACTATGGTCTGGTAAAAGCTTCCTTTCACTGAAATACCAAAGTAGTTACAGTTGTTGATCTACCCCTATTGTCTTTAATGGCCCCTCCATAGTGTTCCAGTCTTTTTCTTGCCACTCTATTTCATTGTAAACAACTCAAAAAGCATTGAATCCAATAGTACCCTATTCATCATAATCATCTTTCTTGGCATCTTCTTTGTCGAGCCAAAGATAGCAGAACCGTATGTTGAGGAAAGCAGTAGTAGAACGATTAAAGCTAGCTAGCTATGAAAGAACCGGATGAATGTTCCTCATTAAAAAGGAACACATCAATACAGGGTTACAACAGAAAGGTCCAATATTTATGGTAACTATTGATGCTGTGTTGATTTATCAATACGGCTGTATGAGGTCTGGTTCAAGGACATTATCTTTAAATAATAGATTCTGCACATAAAGTACATGGGAAATCAAGATCTATGAAAGCGGGTCTGATTTGACTTCAGTTCTGCTAGTGTTCTCCCACTTTGCTAGAGCTGGTGTGCTGCTGCTGTTAGTGACTGCATGCTGAATGTTGCACATTTCCTTGTAGCCTCGAGAGACCAATTGTACATACACATGAACACAAAGAATGGTGTAAACTGCATCCTTGGAGCATCTCAATTCACACAATGCATTTAGGAGTTAAAGCTTTCCAGTGAGCAGTTCTAGCAGGAATGCAAAATATAACAGCTGTTCTGTCTGCTGAAGAGAGTCCTTAGACCGCCCTCTGACGCTCACATCTCCTTCTCCTGAGACTTCAACATTAAACTATTCTGAATCAACATTAGCACATAGTAGCAATGTGAGTGTCTCTTTTGAGAAGCACAAAATGGCTATGGGTTTGCATTAGTCTTGCGGGAGCAGAAAAGACTCCAACATGCAACCTGACTTGTCTCTTGGATCAACTCCTTGGCCTCATCATCCCCACCACCTCTCCAAACCACAGTGCAGTGGTAATCAGGATCTCTATATCCTGCCCTGTTAGATTGGGGCTGCATGAACCGGGCTTTGGCCTCACCTTCCACACCACCTCTCCAAACCGCACCTGACACCCATGCTGTTTTAGTTGTTTTTTTGGTGGCAGGACATTATATCAAAGATGACATTCCATGAATATTAATGCTTAGGAATGTGGAATGTGGCCTTGTAGGTTCCAAGAGAATGGGAACAAGCTTTGTAAATGTTATGTTAAACAGAGAGGATTTGTAGAGGGCCTTGCCGGTGACGTCTCTTCTCAGAGCCTCTTCTCAGAGCCTGCTGAAAGACTCACGTTGTATATCCCAAATGTCACCCTATTCCCTTTATAGTGCACTATTTTGGCCAGAACCCAATGGGCCCTTGTCAAAAGTTGTGATACTATTTGGGATATAGCCACTATTCTACTGCCATTCATTCATCTGCTTATATTTAAAACTCTTGTCCCTGTTGTGGCAGTAATCCATGACAGAATGCCATACAGTCCATTATTGAAAGGAATGTCAATGGAAAGAAATGTGGATGTCGGCAATTCTGATTTAAGTTAGGCCTGACTGTCTAAAAGAGGAAGGTATATTGTGTCATTAGATAATGCAGTCAGCAGAATCTGAATCATAGCTTTTTGGGAGACTCCCACCTCCAATTTATTAAATTGCGTGGGTCTTGCCAGAAGAGTTTTGTGTTGATACAGTAGGTATCTGTATAATGCATATTGGATTTTTTTCTCTCTCTGGAGGTGTCTTGGGTTATTGTCCTGTTAAAAAAACAAATGGTAGTCCTACTAAGCGCAAACCAGATGGATGGTATGGCGTCTTGCTGCAGAATGCTGTGGTAGCCAGGCTGTTTAAGCGTGCCTTGAACTCTTAATAAATCATAGACAGTGTCACCAGCAAAACACCATCACACCTCCTCCTCCATGCTTCATGGTGGGAACAACACATGCAGAAATCATCCCAAAGACACAGCGGTTGGAACCAAAAATCTCAAATTTGGACCCATCCGACCAAAGGACAGATTTCCACCGGTTTAATGTCCATTGCTCGTGTTTCTTGGCCAAATCAAGTCTCTTCTTCTTATTGGTGTCCTTTAGTAGTGGTTTCTTTGCAGGAATTCGATCATGAAGGCCTGATTCACGCAGTCTTCTCTGAACAGTTGATGTTGAGATGTGTCTGTTACTTGAACTCTGTGAAGCATTTATTTGGGCTGCAATTTCTGAGGCTGGCAACTCTAATTAACTTATCCTCTGCAGCAGAGGTAACTCTGGGTCTTCTTTTCCTATGGCGGTCCTCATGAGAGCCAGTTTCATCATAGCACTTGATGGTTTTTGCAAATGCTTATTTGAGCTGTTCTTGACATAAAATGGACTTGGTCTTTTACCACATAGGGCTATCTTCTGTATACCAACCCTGCCTTGTCAAAATACAACTGATGCATTAAGAAGGAAAGAAATTCCACAAATTAACTTTTAACAAGGCTTTTTTACAGAGATAAATTCTCCTCAGTTTCCATCAGCAGTCCAGGTGGATGGTCTCAGACGATTCCACAGGTGAAGAAGCCAGGTGTGGAGGTCCTGGGCTGGCATGGTTACACATGGTCTGCGGTTGTGAGGCCAGTAATCTAAAACGACGTTGGAGGTGATTTATGGTAGAGAAATGAACATTCAATTTTCTGTCAACAGCTCTGGTGGACATTTCATTTTTGCAAACAAATTTGTGCACAACATTTAAGATAAATAAGCTTTTCGCGCATCTGGAATGATTCTGGGATCTTTTATTTCAGCTCATGAAACATGGGACCAACACTTCAGATGTTGCGTTTATATTTTTGTTCAGAATAATTCTGTGGAAAGATGAAGCTGTCTAAAAGGTGGTGTCACGCTCTGACCTTAGATGTCTCCATATTTTGTTTAGGTCGGGGTGTGACGAGGGTGGGTATGCTAGTTTTGTATTGTCTAGGGTTTTTGTATGTCTAGGGGTTTTGTAGGTCTAGGTATTTGTATGTCTATGGTGGCCTGATATGGTTCCCAATCAGAGGCAGCTGTTTATCGTTGTCTCTGATTGGGGATCATTGTGTTCGTGGGTCTTGCTCTATGTTTAGTTGCCTGTCTGCGCTATTCATATTAGCATCATGTTTCGTTCGTTTTGTTATTTTGGTCAGTGTTCTTTCTTTAATAAAGAAGAATGTACGCATACCACGCTGCGCCTTGGTCCGATTCATATAATGAACGTGACAGGTGGTGTAACTTAGGTCTGTGTACCACTTCACCACTTAGTATCAAAGGCACCACTGCAGTGGTAGATTTTCTGCAGAAAATGTCAATTAAATTACTACCCACTAGATGTGATTGACAACAGACTATTTATTGTCTTTTACTCACTAATTCCATGAAGGGTACCACACAACTGTGGTTACTGTGATGGTTTGTTTTGTTTGTGTGGAAATCTGCTATTATATTGCGGTCAATTAAATGAAATGTGTGTCCCAAATAGCACCCTATTCACTACAGAGTGCACTACTTTTAACCAGAGCTCTTTGGGCCTTGGTTAAGAGTAGTGCACTATATAGGGAATAAGGTGCCATTTGGGATGCAGACGAAGTCTCCATAAATTGGTAGTTCTGTCGTTAGTCCATTAACCTGCTGCTGTATTTGGGGTGTGATGGTTCAGCACTAACTGACAGTTATAGCATAGTTTTCCTTGGCCAATTGGGTTTGCATCAAAGCCCAATCGCATATCTTCTTGAGAAATGTGTTCAAAGGGAGTCAAAACAAAATCAACAAACTATCTGAGTTTGATTTTCTTTCATCGTTTTAAAAATCTAACCATGTTCGTGGTGTGATTTCTGTGGGTTATCTTAATGACACTCCCGATCTACATCATTTGGAGCAATGTGAAGTGATTTCTTTCAGTATGAGGAGTAGAACAAGATTACATTTAATGAATCATCTCCTATGATTCACTCTCTTTCTGAGAGGGAATGATTCAGACCTCATCTGCTCATACTTCAACTGAAATAAATAATTTCAAATTGCTGCAGAAAATGGTATAAAGCATATGAATAAAGTCACCGAATGCCTCCTTCCTGTAATACTCATCCAAGTGGGTTATAGGATACAGTAGAATTAATGATGCTCTCCTTGACTCAGGCCTAATCAAACCTCAAAATCTCAATGTAATAGAGCTGCTTTATAAATATACTTCCTTGTTTTCAAACAGGAAATTCACTATTACGTGGATTAATATCACACTTACTGGCATAATCACATTTGATTGAAATCAGTGTAGGCATGTGTGAAATTTCAGTTGCCTGGTCAACCTCCTACTTATTCACACTCTAAATAATGAGTCACACTAAGCACATGAACACTTACCAACAGCCAATGGCAAAAACTATAAAACGGTTATAACGTCAAAAGAGAAAGGCATTTACAAAATTCTGTTATCAACCAGCCGAGACAACTCATTTCAATTTTTGGATTTCGTAAAACATTTCTCCAAATAGCAAAAACAAGAATGGCCCATTGTTCATATTATTCCACAGAGAAAGGAAGAAGGAACCATGTCTCTCTGCTGCTGCTGGTGGCAATGTAAATTCCCCTTCCCTCTGGAGACCATCAAGGTCATTTCAGTTTAAATCATTGCTATTCATAATCATACTTACAAAGACGAATACCCTTCTGTTGTAACCCTTTTCTCCAGAAGTACAGTAAAGTCTGTTGTAAAGCCTAAGTCTATTCCCCTCACACTATGGCTTCGTCCCAAATGGCACTAATTTTGACCAGGGCCCCATTAAATGTAGTGCGCTATATAAGGAATAGGGTGCCATTGCGGACATAGCATCTACCTTCCCCAGTGCTTCCCCTTCCCTCAGTCAGTCCTAGCCCTCCCTGTGTCCTGTGCGCCCAAGGTCAGCCTTAATGATGACGGACTCAGCAGGCTGCTGCCATCCCAGCCTGGCTCTCTGTGCCCCGTTATACCCCCTTTACATCACAGCCCAGAGTCACTCAGGGATGCGTCCCAAATGGCACCCTACTCACTATAAAGGGAACAGTGTGCCATTTGGGAAGCAGCATCAGTGACTACACACAACAATGGCAGCAGCCAACCTTTTTTAAATTGATTTATTTATTTCACCTTTATTTAACCAGGTAGGCTAGTTGAGAACAAGTTCTCATTTGCAACTGCGACCTGGCCAAGATAAAGCTAAACAGTTCGACACATACAACAACACAGAGTTACACAAGGAATAAACAAACATACAGTCAATAATACAGTAGAAAAAAAGTATATATACAGTGTGTGCAAATGAGGTAAGACAAGGGAGGTAAGGCAATAAAATAGGCCATAGTGGCGAGGTAATTACTGTATAGCAATTAAACACTGGAGTGATAGATGTGCAGAAGATAAATGTGCAAGTAGAGATACTGAGGTGCAAAGGAGCAAAATAAATAAATACAGTATGGGGATGAGGTAGTTGGATGGGCTATTTACAGATGGGCTATGTACAGGTGCAATGATCTGTGGGCTGCTCTGATAGCTGGTGCTTGAAGTTAGTGAGGGAGATAAGAGTCTCCAGCTTCAGCGATTTTTGCAGTTCGTTCCAGTCATTGGCAGCAGGGAACTGGAAGGAAAGGCGGCCAAAGTAGCAATTGGCTTTGGGGGTGACCAGTGATATATACCTGCTGAGGCGCGTGCTGCGGGTGGGTGCTGCTGCTATGGTGACCAGTGAACTGAGATAAGGGGGGCTTTACCTAGCAAAGACTTGTAGATGACCTGGAGCCAGTGGGTTTGGTGATGAGTATGAAGCGAGGGCCAGCCAACAAGAGCGTACAGGTTGCAGTGGTGGGTAGTATATGGGGCTTTGGTGACAAAACGGATGGCACTGTGATAGACTGCATCCAATTTGTTGAGTAGAGTGTTGGAGGCTATTTTGTAAATGACATCGCCGAAGTCGAGGATCGGTAGGATAGTCAATTTTACGAGGATATGTTTGGCAGCATGAGTGAAGAATGCTTTGTTGCGAAATAGGATGCCGATTCTAGATTTAATTTAGGATTGGAGATGCTTAATGTGGGTCTGGAAGGAGAGTTTACAGTCTAACCAGACACCCAGGTATTTGTAGTTGTCCACATATTCCAGGTCAGAACCGTCCAGAGTAGTGATGCTGGACAGATGGGCAGGTGTGTGCAGCGATCAGTTGAAGAGCATGCATTTAGTTTTACTTGCATTTAAGAGCAGTTGGAGGCCACGGAAGGAGAGTTGTATGGCATTGAAGCTCGTCTGGAGGTTAGTTAGCACAGTGTCCAAAGAAGGGCCAGAAGTATACAGAATGGTGTCGTCTGCATAGAGGTGGATCAGAAAAAAACAGCAGCAAGAGCGACATCATTGATGTATACAGAGAAGAGAGTCGGCACGAGAATTGAACCCTGTGCCATAGAGACTGCCAGAGGTCCGGACAACAGGCCCTCCGATTTGACACACCGAACTCTATCAGAGAAGTAGTTGGTGAACCAGGCGAGGCAGTCATTTGAGGAACCAAGGCTGTTGAGTCTTCCGATAAGAATGTGGTGATTGACAGAGTCAAAAGCCTCCGCCAGGTCGATGAATACAGCTGCACAGTATTGTTTCTTATCGATGGCGGTTAAGATATCTTTTAGGAACTTGAGCGTGGCTGAGGTGCACCCATGACCAGCTCTGAAACCAGATTGCATTGCGGAGAAGGTACGGTGGGATTCGAAATGGTCGGTGATCTGTTTGTTAACTTGGCTTTCGAAGACCTTAGAAAGGCAGGGTAGGATAGATATAGGTCCACCTATACCAATTCATTTCTAGACACAGACAGAATGCAAACTCAGAAGCTTAAGTGCTGGACAGGAAACAGTGAGAGCGAGACTCATCATTACGAATCGCATCATCATATAGGGCCTCATTGTCTATTTATGACCCATTCACTCTGATACAGTTTCACCATTGCCTGCGTTGGGAGAAACTCCCCAAATACAGATGTGCCAAGCCTGTAGCGTCATACACAAGAAGACTCAAGGCTGTAGTCGCTGCCAACAGTGCTTCAACAAAGTACTGTGTAAAGTATCTCATACTATTTATCTCATACTATTTATCAAAACTATCCTTCAGGGGCCAATGATCTAGATGGCTCATAGCTAGGCTGGCTGGCATGAAAAGATAATTGCAGATTAAAGATAACATGAAAGTCAAAGCCTCAGGGTATCTAGTGTGAAGTACACAAAACATTAAGGACACCTGGTCTTTTCATGACAGACTGACCAGGTGAATCCAGGTGAAAGCTATGATCTCGTATTGATGTCACTTGTTAAATCCACTTCAATCAGTGTTGATGAAGGGGAGGAGACAGGTTAAAGAAGGATTTTTAAACCTTGAAACATGGATTGTGTATGTGTGCCATTCAGAGGGTTTACCGGCAAGACAAAAGATTTAAGTGCCTTTGAAAGCGGTATGCTAGTAAGTCCCAGGCACACAGGTTTGTGTTTTTTTTACGCTCAACAGTTTCCCGTATGTATCAAGAAGGGTCCCCCACCCAAAGGACATCCAGCCAACTTTACAAAACTGTGGGAAGCATTGGAGTCAACTGGGCCAGTATCCCTGTAGAATGCTTATAACGCCTTGTAGATTCCATGCACTGACGAATTGAGGCTGTTTTGAGGGCAAAAGGGGAAAGTGCAACTGAATATTGGGAAGTTGTTCATAATGTTAGGTATACTCGGTGTATATTCACCCATAGTGTACCTGTTACTTAATGTTGAATGCAACAGCAATTGTGCTTACTGTTTTATATGTTGCTCAGGTTAGGGTGGGGGTGTCTAAGCAAGTGAGCCATCCAGGCAAACCTAATGCACATTAACCATGGCAATGAGCGGTTTACACAGCAGTTGGCTTCATCATCAACCACAACAAGGCAGGAACACATCAAAACACATCAATCATACAGCATAATATACAATCAGGTTTAATGTCTGTTTTGGCTAGTAGTGCTGAGGATAAATGCAATGTCTGTATTGGTTATTACTGAGTATAAATGAGGAGACTTTATAGACGTCAAACTATCATGATTCATCAGTGTGTTTTCAGGTGAGCACTGTAATGACTACCTTGGTGGTTGAGTAAATGCTTGTAAACATTTACATATGAATAACACCATGAATTTGAATATTCATATTCATACATGAATGCAAAACACTGCTGTGCCGGTAACGTGAATATATTGGCTTACTAATGATGGATTCTTATAGGACAAGTATGCAGAACCAGCTCTCTACAAGGCCTCCTCACTTCATCTCATTATGACACCTACACTACCGTTCAAAAGTTTGGGGCCACTTAGAAATGTCCTTGTTTTTGAAAGAAAATCACATTTTTTGTCCATTAAAATAACATCAAATTGATCAGAAATACATTGTAGACATTGTTAATGTTGTAAATGACTAGTGTAGCTGGAAACGGCTGATTTTTAATGGAATATCTACATAGGCATACAGAGGCCCAAGTTGATAATTTTAAAAGGCTAATTGATCACTAGAAAACCCTTTTGCAATTATTTTCGCAAAGCTGAAAACTTTTGTTCTGATTAAAGAAGCATTAAAACTGGCCTTCTTTTGGACTAGTTGAGTATCTGGAGCATCAGCATTTGTGGGTTCGATTACAGGCTCAAAATGTTCAGAAACAAATACTTTCTTCTGAAACTCGTCAGTCTATTCTTGTTCTGTGAAATGAAGGCTATTCCATGAGAGAAATTGCAAAGAAACTGAAGATCTCGTACAACGCTGTGTACTACTCCCTTCACAGAACAGCGCAAACTGTCTCTAACCAGAATAGAATGAGGAGTGGGAGGCCCCGGTGCACAAATGAGCAAGAGGACAAGTACATTAGAGTGTCTAGTTAGAGAAACAGACACCTCACAAGTCCTCAACTGGCAGCTTCATTAAATAGTACACGCAAAACACCAGTCTCAATGTCAACAGTGAAAAGGCGATTCCAAGATGCTGGCCTTCCAGGCAGAGTTCCTCTGTCCAGTGTCTATGTTCTTTTGCCCATCTTAATCTTTTCTTTTTATTGGCCAGTCTGAGATATGGCTTTTTCATTGCAACTCTGCCAAAAAGGCCAGCATCCCGGAGTCGCCTCTTCACTGTTGACGTTGAGACTGGTGTTTTGCAGTAGTGGTTCGATTCCAGGCTTTATCACAACCGGCCAGGATTGGGAGTCCCACAGGGTGGCGCACAATTGGCCCACATGTGCAACTAGATGCATACAAAGCTCTCCCTTGCCCTTCATTTGGAAAATCTGACCATAACTCTATCCTCCTGATTCCTGCTTATAAGAAAAACTCAAACAACCAGTAGCAGTGACAGAAGTGATCAGATGAAGTGGATGCTAAGCTTCAAGACTGGAATAAGACTGGGATTCATCCGATGGCATTGAGTGGTGTATCACATCAGTCACCGGCTTCATTAATAAGTGCTTTGTTGATGTTGTCCCCACAGTGACCGTATGTCCATATCCCAACCAGAAGCCATGGAGTACAGGCAACATCCACACTGAGCTAAAAGCTAGAGATGCCGCTTTCAAGGAGCGGGACACTAATCCGGACGCATAAGAAATCCTGCTATTCCCTCTGACAACACACCAAACAGGCAAAGCCTCAACATGGGGGCCCCTCAGGGGTGCATGCTTAGTCCACTACTGTACTCCCTGTTCACCCATGACAGCGGGGTCACGCATGACTACAACACCATAGTGCTCAGCGTTCAACACCATAGTGCCCTCAAAGCTCATCACTAAGCTAAGGACCCTGGGACTAAACATCTCCCTCTGCAACTGGATCCTGGACTTTCTGATGGGCCGCCCTCAGTTGGTAAGGGTAGGGAACAGCACATCCCCCACGCTGATCCTCAACACGGGGGCCCCTCAGGGGGGCGGGCTCATGACTGTATGACCAGGCACGACTCCAACACGATCATAAAGTTTGCCGATGACACAACAGTGGTAGGCCTGATCACCGACAACGATAAGACAGCCTATAGGGAGGAGGTCAGAGATCTGGTCATGTGGTGCCAGGACAACAACCTCTCCTTCAACAGGAAAAGCCCCCATTCTCATCAATGGGGCTGCCGTGGAACAGGTTGAGAGCTTCAAGTTCCTTGGCGTCCACATCACCAACAAACTATCATGGTCCAAACATACTAAGACAGTCGTGAAGAGGGCACGACAAAGCATATTCCCCCTCAGGAGACTGAAAAGATTTGGCATGTGTCCTCAGATCCTCAAAAGGTTGCGTATGGCCCAGTGCGTATGGCAAGGTACATCACTGGGGTCGAGCTTCCTGCCATCCAGGACCTCTATACCAGGCGGTTTCAGAGGAAGGTACAAATAATTGTCAAAGACTCCAGCCACCCAGATCATAGACTGTTCTCTCTGCTACTGCACAGCAAGCGGTATGCCAACTCTGGGACCAAAAGGTTCCTTAACAGCTTCTACCCCCAAGTCATAAGAATGCTGAACAGTTCATCAAATACACCCTTATTTTCTTATTATGTTTTGCACTGATTCTCTTTCACAGGCTCTATGTACACTCACTGGACTCTAACCACACACTCACACATACAACACTGACACTCCAACAACACACACACACACACACACACACACACACACACACACACACACACACACACACACACACACACACACACACACACACACACACACACACACACACACACACACACACACACACACACACACACACACACACGCTGCTGCTACTCTCTGTTTATTATCTATGCATAGTCACTTTACCCCTACCTATATGTAGATATTACCTCAATTACCTCGACTAACCCATACCCCATGCACATTGACTTGTTACGGGTACCCTTTGTGTATAGCCTCATAACTGTTATTTTATTGTTACTAGTTTTCCTTTAGTTTATTTAGTACACTTTTCTTCCTTACCAACAATGCAGGGTTTTTAAAAAGTAAGTAAGCATTTCAAATATTTTTAGCTGTGCTTGATTGAGCCATACCTGGCACAATGGAACTAAAAGAATAGTCTCAAAAGTGCAAACCCCATCCATCTGGCACTCCAAGCAAGCTCAAGCAAATGCTCAAAGCATTTGTAAGATTGACAATGTTATTTGAACCTAGGTCTGGTGACAGGTGACAGCCAGGCTTTGCTAAGCTGAGTAGGCCTAACAGTAAAATACACAGAAGAGTCCCTGTTAACTCTGTGTAAATGAGATGCAGCACAACTCAAAAGACATGTGACAGTGGTACATAATTTTCCTCTGAAGTGCTTTGAGACATTCTGTTTTCAGGTGTCTGTCTGTTTAATCAGTTGTAGGCTAGTTTTCATGCATAGATGTGCGCCCACGCATACGGTCAGGCTCAAGAACGCTATTTGTGTTGGGGTGCCAAAGACCAGACAACATACACTTTGGCGAACCATGGGGGTGGCGTACACATGCATCGTAATCACACCTGGTCTCAGAGAATTTCCTATTATTCTTTACATAAATCTGTGACACTCCATTTAGTATGATATGTTGCTTTTCGTATAGTATGTATTCATTTGTGGATGTCCATCATCTATTTTGTATGATATGTTACAAACTTGCAAAACGTACAATATATTACAAATTTGCAAAACAAATGATAAGTTATGAATTACAATTGGTTGCGGCTAACGTTAGCTAGGTGGCTAACAATAAATGAGCTAGCTGGCTAACGTTAGAAAGGCTAGGGGTTAGGGTTAAGGTTAGGTTAAAGGGTTAAGGTCATGGTTAGGCGAAGGGTTAGCTAAAAGGGTTAAGGTTAGCTAACATGCTAAGTGGTTGCAAAGTAGCTAAAAAGTAGTAAGTAGTTGAAAATTTGCTAATTAGCTAAAATACTAATGCTAAATGATGAGATTCGAACACGCAACCTTTGGGTTGCTAAATGTTTGCGTTAGAAGACCAACCACCCTCCTTTTGTTTTTGCTGTAAGTAGCATTCTGCATATGTAACCATACCAAACGTAACATATCATACTAATTTGAATGTCTCGGATTTACGTTTACTATGTTACGTCTAGTCTATTAGACTCTGCTGCATAATCAATGGAGCCCCAGAATATAAAAGTGTCAGTATGTAAACTGGAGAATGACTGCATTTGTTGTTTGTTTAGGCATTTTGTCAAGGGGTGATATGGGCACTAGCTTTTGCAGGTATAATCACCAGCAGGCTTTCAGCGATGTGAACATTAAACACAGCCTTTGTTTTGTGCAGTTACTGCTCATTACTCAAGGTATCAAAGGTTTCTCAAAACACATGGCCATTGCCATAGAGACAGCGAGGCCCTGCGATAAAACTGGAGAATGTTTTGTTTTTCTCTGCGTTTTGGATGATGGAGGATCAGTTTCACTATGGCAACAGACACTGATGGAGGTGGAGGTGGCATATTAGTACATGAGAGAAATAACTCATGCATAATATTCCCTTTCTGTCTCAACGGACACACTCTCACTCACTCTCTCACAGTATACTCTCACAGTGTATGAATTAACTTATTTTCTTTTAACATAACTTTCATTTGTAACCCCACAAGTACATCTTTATACTGTGGGCCTATATACGCCACTGTTCAGAAATGGTAGCCATTGAGAGGTACTTTCCTCTTGAAAAATAAAGGTTGTCCTTCAGGTAAAACAATCTTTAAGAAGATGGTTGGCTGAAGCTACTGTATCTGTGGAGATGCTTTTTATCATTGAAAATACTGTGCCTTCAGAAAGTATTCAGACCCCTTTAGACATTACAGCTTTATTCTAAAATGGATTACATTTAAAAAAAGATCCTTGATGAAATCCTGCTCCAGAGCACTCAGAACCTCAGACTGGGGTGAAGATTCCCTTTCCAACAGGACAACGACCCTAAGCACAAAGCCAAGACCAAGCAGGAGTGTCCGTGAGCGGCTCGACCAGAGCCTGGTCTCTGGAGAGAACTGAAAATAGCTGTGCAGCAATGCTACCCATTCAACCTGACAAAGCTTGAGAGGATCTGAAGAGAAGAATGGGAGAAACTCCCCAAATACAGATGTGCCAAGCCTGTAGCGTCATACCCAAGAAGACTCAAGGCTGTAGTCGCTGCCAACGGTGCTTCAACAAAGTACTGTGTAAAGGGTCTGAATACTTATGTAAATGTTATATTTCAGTTTTTTTTTAAATTATAAATGAGCAAAAGTTTTTGCTTTGTCATCATGAGGTATTGTGTGTAGATTGATGGGAAAGGGAAAAAACAATTTCATCCATTTTAGAATAAGGATGTATCGTAACAAAGTGGAAAAAGTCAAGGGGTCTGAGTATTTTCCGAAGAATATCTTCCGACAACATCCATTTGTACCATGTTTAAATCCAGGGAACAGCAGAAGTGATCCATTTGGGACGTTCAAGTGGTCATGAATGTCAACCTCATTATTTCAGTTGAATGTCATGTCACCCATGGTCAATGTCATTCCCTTTAGGAGTAGCTTTCTATCTTACGCATTGCAGTGAACCGTATTTTAATGCTCACAATGTGCCCCCAACAATTAATGACTCATACAGGAATAGAAAACTGAATCCAAAGCAGGTCGTAATAGATTAAATTAAAGTCATAAATTCATGGCGATCATCCTGTTTTATAATTATTACTATGTACAGTATAACATTTCATTATTGTGGTTAGGCTACTTGAAGAGTGTGGAAATTAAAAGTCAATGTGGAAATCACAAATATTCACATAAACAGTGGAAGTCTCAACCATGCACACCCGCACACCGAAAGCACTTATCTGTTGTAAGAAACCTGTTAAGTCGTGCAGTGAATCTGCTGTGATTCTGACACCCACTGCATGAGATGCTATACAAATCTGAGACAAGGTTGTTGAGTTAACCTCATCTCTACAATATGAATGGCCAAAACACAGAATGCGCAAATAGTTTGGCACTTGAGGAAAATAAAGATCTGCAGTGGCACCTCTTCCAGAACTCCTCAAACCCAGCCAAAAAAAGAGTGAGAAAATATCCTGTAACTCATTGTCTGCGTCTCAAATGGAACCCTAATCCCTATTTAGTGCACTACTTTTGAGAAGAGCCTCTGGTCAAAAGGAGTAGAATATATACGGCCCTCAAATTCAAACATGGACCTTGAAGCCATACTTCCACTACTTTTATAAAATTCTTCCCCTCTAATCAAGGCCTGATTTATAGACCTGAGACACCAGTTGGGTGCAATCAATTATCAGTTAGGACAGAAATCCAGCAGTACCCTGGACCTCGTAGGGTAATATTTGAATACTCCTGATATAGGGAATAGGATACAATTTGGGATGCAGCCATGACCATGTGGTAAAACTTATTTTGAAAGGATGCATCAAACCGCTAGAAGTATAGAAGTGGACCAGAGGAGGGTTGCACAGCTACCGGTAATTTACCAAAGTTACCGGAATTTTCAGTAATTTTGGTAATTAATAGAAAATGTATGGCAATCTTTGGTCATTTATACTTGAATATTTTTTCCAAATGTACTCATATATAGTATAATTTTTGTCCATGAGTTTCTAATAGATCAGACTGGTATCATAGACTAGAAGTAACATAGTAAACTTTAATCGTGGACACTCATATTAATATGATACAATATGTTACGTTTGGTATGGTTACATAAGACAGATGTCTAGCAAACCAAAGGTTGTGTGTTCGAATCTTATCACGGACACTTTTAGCAAATTTGCAACTACTTACTAGTTGGGCGTATAGTTCAAACGTCTAGCAACCCATAGGTTGTGTATTCGAATCTCATCACGGACAACTTTAGCATACTTTTTAGTATGTTAGCTAGCCCTCCTCCCCTTTAAGCTAACTCCTAACCCATAGCCTAGCTAACGTTACCCAGCTAGCTAACGTTAGCGTTAGCCACATAGCCACCCTTAGCTAGCGTTAGCCGCAACAAATTGGAATTCGTAACATACTGTACATTTTCAAATTCGTAACCTATTGTATGAATTGCAATTTATAACATATTGTACGAATTGCTATTCTTAATATATCATACTAACTGTAATTCATAACACATCATAGGAAATGAATGATTGACATTACAAATTAATACATAACATAGGAAACGTAACATATACTAAATGGAATGTCGGATTTACATACAGAATCATATAAAATGCTCTGAGACCACATTGAATAGATAGATCATATGGTTCAATAGAAAATAGCCTAATTAATTATATATTTTTATTTAACCTTTATTTAACCAGGTAGGCTAGTTGAGAACAAGTTCTCATTTACAACTGCGACCTGGCCAAGATAAAGCAGAGCAGTTCGACACATACAACAACAACACAGAGTTACACATGGAATAAACAAACATACAGTCAATAATACAGTAGGGAAAAAAGTATATCTACATTGTGTGCAAATGAGGTAAGATAAGGGAGGTAAAGCAATAAATAGGCCATGGTGGTGGCCAATGTGTCAGAAATGGCACCCTATTCTCTACATAGCCCCATGGGGCTCTGCTCAAAGGTAGTGCACTATGTAGGCAATAGGATGCTATGTAGGATACACCCATGGATTGTGGCTAGAGTCTCTACCATCTCATTAGGGCCTTGTGTCCAGACCTCCACTTGGCACCAGCCCACCACAGGAACTAATCTCATTATTACCCGTCATGATTATAGTAGAGCAGTCAATTAAATTAGCATTTTCTCCCCATGTGTATCTGCTGTGTATCTAAAGGTGAAAGTATAGGCTACAACACATGTTCAATATGTTGTGGAATATGCAAATAAATGGGTAAAGAAAGGAAAGCAAGGAGAGCACTTCCTCCCTCAACAAAACCCATTCTTTGATGTGAGGAATAAGGAAAACAATGTGTCTGTTTTGATATGCCTTTGACCTTTCTAACCATCAGGGACATTCCATGAATTTCAAAGTCATTCTGTCAGGAAACCTGCCTTTTGATTAATCCCCTCCTCTCGGAATAGTGACAGCTAGCAGCTCAGTGAGGGGACTTTCTGACCGTGTCTAGGGCAGAATGACAGGCATGCAGCAAGACTTGACAGGAGAGAGGAAGGGAGATGAGGGCTTCTTTCCAGGAAGATAGAGGACACATACAGATGCCACTATAAATTACTGACAAGGATGCGAGTTGACAAAAGTGTAAACACAACACACTTACACAATGTTCTATTCTGAAATGTGGCTTCCTGGCCATCTATTATAGCAGTATTATTTATGCAGTCAAATGACTTGGGCAACTGTCCTCTGCTGTCATTGCAATCAAGGGCTTGGAATATGGAGTAACGGACAAACAGAGGATAAGCCTTCCTGCTCCGGTCCAAAGCAGCACCACGTCTAATCCACTGTTAATTAGCTCACAGGAAATGGTTCCAGCCATGAAAATTGCCATTACATGAGGAGGTGAAGCCAAGTTAGTGATTGCTTAATACAGCTGGCACTCACATTAGTAGATTTTTTTTTTTTTTACATGAAAGCTTTTCTTGAAGTCATATATTTGTTACGCTTTCTCAGGAGGAAATGTCAAGAACACACAGGAGAGTATCATGCATGTCAGCCCAAACATCTGCTGAAACTGCTGAATTAATAACAGAAGAAAGGCATGAGGGACACTGAAACACATGGTCCTATGATCCTATGGGATTGGAGCTGTAGTAGTAGTAGCTTGCTCAGAGCGTCTGCTCTTTTCTGTCCATGGGGAATTGAGGGTTATCATTACGTTGTCATACATGGGTCATATTGAAGAGATAGAATCTTTTGGAAGTAGATCTACATCAACCACTTCATTTGTGCAAAGTGAGGCACATTCATTTTGATAGTTGTTCTCAGTTTCAGTGTGATCGATGTCTCATATTGTATTGATTGAACTCCAGATAAATAATTTGACAGCTTGGGCAATTGAGTTAAATCATGAACACTACAGATTGGCACTACAGAACATCAAGATAAAATGCCTATTTACAGCTAAATGGTCAGAGATCTCACTAACTACAGAAGGCTAAGACTTCAGTCTACACACTGAGTCCGATTCCTATATCAGTGGGGTGTTGTTCCACCAAAACTGTGGATTTACTCCCAGTCTGCTGTGATAAGCCTGTAAAATAGCATGGCCATTGAAGCACAAAAGTATGTGTACAAATGAATATGAATATCAAATACAGTATATATTATTTCTCTCCAGACCTATGTTAGTTGTGTTGAATGTTTGTGAATGGCTCATTCATTATGTATGGTCATAATGAATGAAATAAATATAAAGATCCCAGAAATGTCCCATAGCAACACAAACATCTTATTTCCCTCAAATGATGTGCACAAATTTGTTTACATCCTTGTTAGTGAGCATTTCTCCTTTGCCAAGATAATCCATCCACCTGAAAGATGTGGCATTTCAAGAAGCTGATTAAACAACAAGGTAAAAATATGTTGTTCTGCCCCTGAACAAGGCAGTTAACCCACTGTTCCTAGGCCGTCATTGAAAATAAGAATTTGTTCTTAACGGACTTGCCTAGTTAAATAAAGATAAAATATATATATATATTTTTAAACAGCATGATCATTACACAGGTGCACCTTGTGCTGGGGACAATAAAAGACCACATAATTGAATGCCAGACACAGTGCCTTGCAAAAGTATTCATCCCCCTTGGCATTTTTCCTATTTTGTTGCATTACAACCTGTAATTTAAATGGATTTTTATTTGGATTTCATGTAATGGACATACACAAAATAGTCCAAATTGGTGAAGTGAAATGAAAAAAATAACTTGTTTCAAAAACATGTTGTTTTTTTACAGAAAAGTGGTGTGTGCATATGTATTCACCCCCTTTGCTATGAAGCCCCTAAATAATATCTGGTGCAACCAATTACCTTCAGAAGTCACATAATTAGTTAAGTAAAGTCCACCCGTGTGCAATCTAAGTATCACATGATCTGTCACATGATCTCAGTATAAATACACTTGTTTTGAAAGGCCCCAGAGTCTGCAACACCACTAAGCAACTAGCACCACCAAGCAAGCGGCGCCATGAAGACCAAGGAGCTCTCCAAACAGATCAGGGACAAAATTGTGGAGAAGTACAGATTAGGGTTGGGTTATAAAAAAATACCAGGAACTTTGAACATCCCAGGAGCATCATTAAATCCATTATTAAAAAATGGAAAGAATATGGCACCACAACAAACCTGCCAAGAGAGGGCCGCCCACCCTAACTCACAGACCAGGCAAGGAGGGCATTAATTAGAGATGCAACAAAGAGTCCAAAGATAACCATGAAGGAGCTGCAAAGCACCACATCGGAGATTGGAGTATCTGTCCATAGGACCACTTTAAGCCTTACACTCCACAGTGCTGGGCTTTACGGAAGAGAGGCCAGAAAAAAGTCATTGCTTAAAGAAAAAATAAAAGGCATGTGGGAGACTCCCCAAACATATGGAAGAATGTAGTCTGGTCAGATGAGACTAAAAATGAGCATTTTGGCCATCTAGGAAAATGTCTGGCACAAACCCAACGCCTCTCATCACCCCAAGAATATCATCCCACAGTGAAGCATGGTGGTGGCAGCATCATGCTGTGGAGATGTTTTCATTGGCAGGGACTGGGAAACTGGTCAGAACTGATGGATGGCGCTGAATACAGGGAAATTCTTGAAGGAAACCTGTTTCAGTCTCCCAGAGATTTGAGACTGCGACGGAGGTTCACCTTCCAGCAGGACAATGACCCTAAGCATACTGCTAAAGCAATACTCGAGTGGTTTAAGGGGAAACATTTAAATGTTCTGGAATGGCCTAGTCAAAGCCCAGACCTCAATTCCAGGTTGTAAGGCAGAAAAATAGGAAAAATGCCAAGGGGGGGTGAAAACTTTCGCAAACCACTGTAATTGAATGTTCATTTCTATACCATAAGACACCTCCAACGTCGCTTTAGCGAATTTTGCAATACGTACAACCGGCCTCACAACAGCAGACCACGTGTATGGCGTTGTGTGGGCAAGCGGTTTCCTGTTCTTAAAGTTTTGAACAGAGTGCTCCAAGCTGGAGGTGGGGTTATGGTATGGGCAGGCATACTGACAACGAACACGACGGCATTTTATCCATGGCAATTTGAATGCACTGCGATACCGTGACGAGATCCCGAGGCCCATTGTCTTGCCATTCATCCGCCTCTATCACCTCATGTTTCAGCATGATAAGGCACTGCCCCATGTCGCAAGGATCTGTACACAATTCCTGGAAGCTGAAAATGTCCCAGTTCCTCCATGGCCTGCATACTCACCAGACATGTCACCCATTGAACATGTTTGGGATGCTCTGGATTGACAGCGTGTTCCAGTTCCCGCTAATATCCAGCAACTTTGCACAGCCATTGAAGAGGAGTGGGACAACATTCCACAGGCCACAATCAACAGCCTGATCAGGAGATGTGTCCCGCTGCATGAGGCAAATGTTGGTCACACTAGATACGGACTGGTTTTCTGAAAGACAAACATAGCTTTTTTTAGGTATCTGTGACCAACAGATGCATATCTGTATTCCCAGTCATGTGAATAGCATAGATTAGGGCCTAATGAATTTTTTCAATTGACCTATTTCCTATGAACTATAACTCAGTCAAATTGTTGAAGATGTTGCATGTTGCGTTTATATTTTTGTTCAGTATATATGTGAGGGCTGCCAGGTCCCCCTCGCAAAAGAGGGTTCTAACCTCAAGGGTATTTCCTGATTAAATAAAGGTCAAATAAAAAAACAGTACATGTGGTTGTATGAGGAAGTCTGCATGTGAGCATCTCACTCAGACATCTTCATCAGAGCAGTCATGCATTTCTTTATTTCTTTAATTGTTATTTTTTAAATAATTATTTATTACAAAAAACACAAGGAAGGGGTAACATTAAACCATTAGAACATGAAGGACAAACAATACAGCATCAAGACACTATCAAACATGTATCACAGTCTCCGCAACTGAGCCATCCTTAATTATGAGGGTGCGTGTGCATGATAGTGATATAAAATATATGTCATAGTTTCCTTCTTCATGATCACAATCTTGTGAAACCCGAACCCTCCAAGATCCCCCCACAGTTCCCCAATAGCTTTCCCTCAACCATTCGAGACCCCTCCCACAGTCCCCCCTGGAAGATAAATAAATAAAAATACAATCGATTCCATTCCCCACCCCCAAGAATACCCCAATGCACCATCAACCAAGAGAATGAACTAAAGAGAGAAAAGGAAAAGACAGACGAAAACAGCAAACAACAATGCAAAGAAAATCTAACAAAATAATAAATTTAAAACAAAGGACATCAAGGACAACAGAAATCATAACAGCAATAACTACTTTATATGTTTGTGTGCATGTCTGTCACTATTACATGTATGTGTGTGTTCTTGTATGTGTTTATTTGAATGAGAGTGTGTGTATATGCATGTGTACAAACACCTGCACGGTCCTGCATTTATTATTACTCACGGGAGCATTTTATCTGGGACTTTTATATATCCCCTGTTATGCCAGAATCTGTCTCATTTTATCAATATATTTCTAGGATTTAACTGCAATGATTCAAATCTTATCAATAATATGACTACATGAAATATGTAAACAGGTTGTGTGTGGAATCATTCATTGACATAATGTTTTGTATTGAAAGTTTGCTTGTCATTTCAATTGAGAGCATACTTTATGAAAGCCTTATTATTTAAACACTGTAGTTGTAACATCGGCGTGTCAACGGATTACTACGGGTCTAGACAAGACATCATTCAACCATACCTGAATAGCGATATTATCTTCTGAGTCTTTAATGTACTGCAGCCGGGCATGTTCAAACTGTCCAGTTTACTCCACATTCCTCTCCAACATTACCAATGTCTTCAAATACATGTTATATCAGATCACCATCAGAAAGTATTGAGCACCTACGTACACGTACTTCTTAGATACATGGCATGTAATGGAATTATACATGATTAATGTACTTGGTAGCATCCTAAATGGCACCCTATTTCCATTACAGTGCACTACATTTGACCATCCTTACTTAGGATGTCTGCTCACGTGTTGTCTCCATGGCCAGCATACATACACAATACATAGGAAAGGTTTATCTACTTCAGTGCCTTTTTTCATCTACAGACTACCCATTCTATCTGCTGCTGTTAGTCTATTCTGTTGTTAGAATCTTTTCTTGCATGCTCTTGTCAACTTAAGATTACTTGCTTAACCCCGGTTCTCTGATATTATGAGTGAGACATCTCACTGTTGGGATTCGAAGGACCAATCATACACTTCTGTCAGGAGACAAACAGGCTGAGTGGCGAATGAGAGAGCCCCTCCCCTCAAACTAAAGAGCCACTAACCTGTCCTCTGATCATTCGCGATCCAAACTTCCTCACACTTTGGCGAGTAGGGGAATGTGGTGAGATGTATCACACATGCTTTCTGAAGCCAGGCAGTCTCAATATCAACCCTCAGAGGCTCCGACACTGAAGACAGTATGCACCAATGAAGGCGCAGTGACGTCTCGTCGGTAGAACTTTAAAAGTATGAAGGGATGCCCAACAAGCTGTATTGCAAATTGCTATACCTCTGGTGAAGTGAGCCCTTAGGCCTTCCGGAAGATGTAACCCCTTGCTATTATAGGCAAATATAATAGTTTCCACAATCCAATATAAGACCATCATTGACGAGAGAGGGGCCTCCCCTTGCAGGGAGGTGCCAAGGACCTAAAAGGTTGGTTGCGCTTGGGAAAAGCTTTCGTCCTATCCAAGTATACGAGCAATGTGTGTACTGTACACAAATGATGTAGCCGCTCATCTTCCATAGAAGGGAAAAATGGGCAGGTGGAAAGCCACAAGCTCCATGGCGAGACAATTGTAATTGCTGCTAAACTTGGGTATAAAGGTGGGTTGGGCAAGAAGGTGACCTTGGAAAAGCCCCGGGCAAACTGTGAATGTACTGTAGCTCACTCAATCACTTTGCGGACATAAGGGCGACTAGTAAAGCAGTCTTAAAGGAGAGATACACTACATGATCAAAAGTAGATGTCGACCGATTAATCGGAATGGCCGATTAATTAGGGCCGGTTTTAGGTTTTCATAACAATTGGTAATCGCCATTTTTGGACACCGATCGTGGCCGATTACATTGCACTCCACGAGGAGACTGCATGGCAGGCTGACTACCTGTTATGAGAGTGCAGCAAGGAGCCAAGGTAAGGTGCTAGCTAGCATTAAACGTATCTTATAAAAAACAATCAATCTTAACATAATCACTAGTTAACAACACATGGTTGATGATATTACCAGTTTATCTATGTCACGACATAGAAGTTGTTGCCTCTCCTTGTGCTCGGCGGTTGACATCGCCGGTCTTCTAGCCATCATTAATCTATTTTTCATTTTCCATTGGTTTTGTCTTGTCTTCCCACACACCTGTTTTCAATTCCATTCATTACCTGTTGTGTATTTAACCCTCTGTTTCCCCTCATGTCTTTGTCAGAGATTGTTCATTGTCAGTGTTGCGTTTGTTGTATAGGTGCGCGACGGGTCCTCGTACCCATGTTTGTTTATATTCTGTTCTTATTAGTGTTATGGAGCATGTTACGTGGACATTCATTAAAGACTCCATTTCACACTCCGTTTGACTCTCCTGCGCCTGACTTCCCTGCCACCTATACACATGACTCTGACAATATAGCTTATCCTGTGTTGCATATAATTGATGCAGTGCCTGTTAATTTATCATTGAATCATAGCCTACCTCGCCAAATGGGTGATTTAACAAGCGCATTCGTGAAAAAAGCACTGTCGTTGCACCAATGTGTACCTAACCATAAACATCAAAGCCTTTCTTAAAATCAATACACAAGTATATATTTTTAAGCCTACATATTTAGTTAATATTGCCTGCTAACATGAATTTCTTTTAACTAGGGAAACTGTGTCACTTCTCTTGCGTTCTGTGCAACAGAGTCAGGGTATATGCAGCAGTTTGGGCCGCCTGGCTCGTTGCCAACTGTGTGAAGACTATTTCTTCCTAACAAAGATAGGCAACTTCACCAAACGGGGGAGGATTTAACAAAAGCGCATTTGTGAAAAAAGCTCAATCATTGCACGAATGTACCTAACCATAAACATCAATGCCTTTCTTAAAATCAATACAAAGAAGTACATTTTTTAAACCTGCATATTTAGTTGAAAGAAATCCACGTTTCCAGGCGATATTGAACTAGGGAAATTGTGTCACTTCTCTTGAGTTCATTGCACGCAGAGTCAGGGTAACGTTATATGCAACAGTTTGGGCCGCCTGGCTCGTTGCGTACTTATTTGCCAGAATTTGATGTAATTATGACATAAAATTGAAGGTTGTGCAATGTAACAGGAATATTTAGACTTATGGATGCCACCCGTTAGATAAAATACGGAACGGTTCCGTATTTCACAAAGAATAAACTTTTGTTTTCGAAATGATAGTTTCCGGATTTTACCATATTAATGACCTAAGGGTCGTATTTCTGTGTGTTATGTTATAATTAAGTCTATGATTTGATAGAGCAGTCTGACTGAGCGGTGGTAGGCAGCAGCAGGCTCGTAAGCATTCATTCAAACAGCACTTCGCTGTGCTTCAAGCATTGAGCTGTTTATGACTTCAAGCCTATCAACTCCCGAGATTAGGCTGGTGTAACCGATGTGAAATGGCTAGCTAGTTAGCGGGGTGCACGCTAATAGCGTTTCAAACGTCACTCGCTCTGAGACTTGGAGTAGTTGTTCCCCTTGCCCTGCAAGGGCCGTGGTTTTTGTGGAGCGATGGGTAACGATGATCAAGGGTGGCTGTTGTCGATGTGTTCCTGGTTCGAGCCCAGGTAGGAGGCGAGGAGAGGGACAGAAGCTATACTGTTCCACTGGCAATACTAAAGTGCCTATAAGAACATCCAATAGTCAAAGGTATGTGAAATACAAATGGTATAGAGAGAAATAGTCCTTTAATTCCTATAATATCTACAACCTAAAACTTCTTACTTGGGAATATTGAAGACTCATGTTAAAAGGAACCACCAGTTTTCATATGTTCTCATGTTCTGAGCAAGGAACTTAAACGTTAGCTTTTTTACATGGCACATATTGCACTTTTACTTTCTTCAACACTTTGTTTTTGCATTATTTAAACCAAATTGAACATGTTTCATTATTTATTTGAGGCTAAATTGATTTTATTGATGTATTATATTAAGTTAAAATAAAAGTGTTCATTCAGTATTGTTGTAATTGTCATTATTACAAATAAATAAATATCAATGTTTCAAAAATGTTTTTAAATCGGCCGATTAATCGGCATCGGGGTTTTTTTTTTGATCCTCCGATAATCGGTATCGGCGTTAAATCATAATCGGTAGACCTCTAATCAAGAGTATGTGGACACCTGCTCATCGAACATCTCATTCCAAAATCATGGGTATTAAAAGGGAGTTAGCCCCCATTTTGCTGCTAAAAACATACATTTGCAGCTATAACAGCCTCCACTCTTCTGGTAAGGCTTTCCACTAGATGTTGGAACATTGCTGCGGGGACTTGCTTCCATTCAGCCACGAGCATTAGTGAGGTTGGGCACTGATGTTGGCCGATTAGGCCTCACTTGCTGTTGGCGTTCATCCCAAAGGTGTTCGATAGAGTTGAGGTCAGGGCTCTGTGCAGGACAGTCAAGTTCTTCCACAACAGTCTCGACAAACCATTTCTGTATGTACCTCGCTTTGTGCACAGGGGCATTGTCATGCTGAAACAGGAAAGGGCCTTCCTCAAACTGTTGCCACAAAACTGAAAGCACAGAATCATCTAGAATGTCATTGTATGTATTAGAGTTAAGATTTCCCTTCGCTGGAACTAATGGGCCTAGCCCGAACCATGAAAAACAGCCCCAGACCATTATTCCTCATCCACCAAACTTTACAATTGGCACTATGCATTTGGGCAGGTAGATGTTCTCCTGGCATCTGCCAAACCCAGATTCGTCCATCGGAGAATGCATCGAAGAATGCATTTCAACGCTCCAGAGTCCAATGGCGGCATGCTTTACACCACTCTAGCCGACGCATGGCATTGCGTAAGGTGACCTTAGGCTTGGGTGCGGCTGCTTGGCAATGGAAATCCATTTCATGAAGCTCCCAATGAACAGTTATTGCGCTAAAGTTGCTTCCAGAAGCAGTTTGGAACTCGGTAGTGAGTGTTGCAACTGAGGACAGACAATGTATATGCGCTACGTGCGTCAGTGGTCCCTTTCTGTGAGCTTGTGTGGCCAACCACTTTGCGGCTGAGCCGTTGTTGTTCCTAGACGTTTCGCATCACAGCACTTACAGTTGACCGGGGCAGCTCCAGTAAGGCAGAAGTTTGATGAACTGACTTGCTAGAAAGGTGGCATTAAGGCCATTCTACTGACAATGTTTGTCTATGGAGATTTCATGGCTCTGTGCTCGATTTTATACACCTGTCAGCAACGAATGTGGCTGAAATAGCCAAATCCACTAATTTGAAGGGGTGTCCACATACTTTTGTATATAAAGTGTATCTGAAAGGAGAGATATTTCATCTCCGGCTCAAAAGGCTGCTGTGAAATAGCCTCAAGCACAATAGATAAATCCCAAGGCTTGGGAACTGGATGTAAGCGAAGTGCCACTTTTCAAATATGACAGACCGAGATAGCGACTAGATAGACCTTAACAGTGGAGAACGCCTTCCTTCAGCAAGAAGCATAAAACCTCAGATACAGAGGATTGGTAAGCAGGCACGTGCACAGATAGGGCTCTACCTGTGCAGAGCACATGTCCCTTTGCCCTTCCAATCTCCAAAGTACCATTTTGGCTGGTTGGTATCATTCCCCAATTTTATTTTTTTTGTTATAGTTTTTTTTGTCATTGTTGTTCGGAACCCAGTGCTCCTGAGTAATCATGTGGTTGGTTGCCCCTGTTGATCTGCCCTGTAAGGAGCTCGCGGAATATGGTGTAATTGCAATTCGAGGCATTTCTTGATGTAGGTGTTCCCTGATATCAGGAAACGAACATTGATACCTGCCACTGATCAGTTCCGGTGTTATGAGACTGTTGGTTTCGCAACACAAATGATTTGTTTAGCAGGTTAGGATAACTAACGTTGCAGGTTGGGATAACTAACGTTGCAGGTTAGGATAATTAACGTGGCAAGTTAGGTGAATTGGCGTGGCAGGTTAAGGTTAGGAAAAGTGTTAGGGTTAGGCTTAACTAAAATTCTACAGTTGTCAACAACTGTTGTCCCTGACTCAAAAGAAACGGCATGGACCAATGACGTGCATCCAATGGGTGTATCTTGACATCAAGAACCGCCAAAATCTGAAACGCCCCTAATTACAGTCGGCTAGTGTGCGCCCGGTTACACCTTTTTCCTTAGTCGCGCCCGGTATCCAAACATACATGACTTGAGAGATGCAGGCACCTGTCGATTGTGTGTAGCTATCGCTTCCTTGTTTAAATATTAACAGAGGCATAATATCTGAGTAACACTTGATTTAGCCTACATCATCAACATTCAGTCTGGTTGGCTGACACTCATAGCAGAGTCAGTCAGAAAGACAGAAATCACAATGAGAAATTGAATGAAATCACAAAAAGATATCGAGCTAGCAGGTTTACATCAAATATCAATGATCAGTGCCCACCCTCTTTTCCTGATGTCAATCATGTACGGTGCCTTCGGAAAGCATTCAGTACCCTTGATTTTTTCCACATTTTGTTACGTTATAGCCTTATTCTAAAATGGATTAAATACAAAAGAAATCATCAGCAATCTACACAGAATATCCCATAATAACAAAGCGAAAACAGGTTTTTAGAAAATGTAAAAAACAGAAATACCATATTTACATAAGTATTCAGACCCTTTGCTATGAGACTTGAAATTGAGCTCAAGTGCATCCTGTTTCCATTGATCATCCTTGAGATGTTCCAACAACTTTATTCGAGTCCACCTGTGGTAAATTCAATTGATTGGACATGATTTGGAAAGGCACACACCTGTCTATATAAGGTCCCACAGTTGACAGTGCATGTCAGAGCAAAAACCAAGCTCTGATGTCAAAGGAATTGCCCGTAGACCTCCGAGACAGGATTGTGTCGAGGCACAGATCTGGGCAAGGGTACCAAAACATTTCTGCAGCATTGATGGTCCCCCAAGAATACAGTGGCCTCCATCATTCTTAAAGGGAAAGGTTAGGAACCACCAAGACTCTTCCTAGAGCTGGCCCCACAGCCAAACTGAGCAATCGGGGGAGAAGGGCCTTGGTCAGGGAAGTTACCAAGAACCCGATGGTCACTCTGACAGAGCTCCAGAGTTCCTCTGTGGAGATGGGAGAACATTCCAGAAGCCACTACTCAGTAAAAGGCACATGACAGTCCGCTTGGAATTTGCCAAAAGGCACCTAAAGACTCTCAGACCATGAAAAAACGGAGGAAACAGGAGGAAACCAGGCACCGCTCATCACTTAGACAATACCATCCTTACAGTGAAGCATGGTAGTGGCAGAATCATGCTATGGGGATGTTTTTCAGGGGCAGGGACTAAGAGACTAGTCAGGATCGAGGGAAAGATGAACAGAGCAAAGTACAGAGAGATCCTTGATGAATATCTGCTCAGGACATCTTACTGGGGCGAATGTTCACCTTCCAACAGGACAACAACCTTAAGCCCACAACCAAGATAACGCAGAAGTGGTTTTGGGACATTTCTCTGAGTGGCCCAGCCAGAGCCCGGATCTGAAAATAGCCGTGCAGCAATGCTCCCCATCCAACCTGATAGAGCTTGAGAGGATCTGCAGAGAAGAATGGGAGAAACTCCCAAGATACATGTGTGCCACACTTCTAGCATCATACCGAAGAAGAATCAAGGCTGTAATTGCTGCCTAAGGTGCTTCAACAAAGTACTGAGTAAAGGGTTGGAATACTTAGGTAAATGTGATTTAAGTTTTTTATTTATACATTTCAAACATTTCTAAAAACCTGTTTTTGCTTTGTCATTATTGGGTATTGTGTATAGATTGATGAGGAAAATAACTATTTATCAATTTTAGAATAAGGCTGTAACATAACAAAATGTGGAAAAAGGTCTGAATACTTTCCGAATGCACTGTATATATACTCACAGTGACTAAACAACAGTATGACCAGCGTTCAATGACTTTATATACACTATATATACACAAATGTTTGTGGACAACCCTTCAAATTAGTGGATTCGGCTATTTCCGTTGCTGACAGGTGTATAAAATCGAGCATATGGCCATGCAATCTCCATAGACAAACATTGACAGTAGAAGGGCCTTACTGAAGAGCTCAGTGAATTTCAACGTGGCACCGTCATAGGATGCCACCTTTCCAACAAGTCAGTTTATTACATTTCTGCCCTCCTTGAGCTGCCCTGGTCAACTGTATGTGCTGTTATTGTGACGTGGAAACATCTAGGAGCAACAACAGCTTAGCCGCAAAGTGGTAGGCCACAGAATGGGACCGCCGAGTGCTTAAGCGTGTAGCGCGTATAAATCGTCTGTCCTCGGTTGCTACACTCACTACCGAGTTCCAAACTGCCTCTGGAAGCAACGTCAGCACAAGAACTGTTCGTCGGGAGCTTCATGAAATGGGTTTCCATGGCCGAGCAGCTGCACACAAGCCTAAGATCACCATGCGCAATGCCAAGCATTGGCTGGAGTGGTGTAAAGCTCGCCGTCATTGGACACTGGAGAAGTGGAAACGTGTTCTCTGGAGTAACGAGTCACACTTCACCATCTGGCAAATCTGGATTTATGTGATAATAAGCATCCTGCAGGTTGACTGAGGTGAACCAGTCACCTTGATGAATAGAGCGAGACAGCATGTTGAATGTAAGCATACAGAATGTGAACTTCATCAGTTAGCTGTTGAGGACCTGTAGGTCTAGAATGGGGCAAACCCCCACTCCCTTTTTTGGGAAACAGGAAGTACTGGGAGTAGAACCCAAGCTGGCTCTCTGCCGCCAGTATCGGGGGAGTCTGTGCTCCACCTGAGAAGAGGCAGGCCAGAGAACATGGAGTGAACTGTTGCCTGCCCCTGTCTGCCGCAGGAGGTGTACCCCTAGGTCGGGCACCGACAGGGAAATTAAATCAGCGGGACCTTTTTCGAAGGACCTTTTTCCCTACTGCTGGCCCGTGTTAGGGGATCTGAAAAGTGTGTGTGACCCGGGAATCGTGGCTACTCGGCCTACCCCAGTGGTGAAATAAGTATTCAATTGTCATACTTGAGTAAAAGTAAAGATACCTTAATTGCAAATTACTTAAGTAAAAGTCACCAGTAAAATACGAATTGAGTAAAAGTCTAAAAGTATTTGATTTTAAATATACTTAAATATCAAAAGTAAATGTAATTTCTGTAATATACTTAAGTATGAAAAGAAAAAGTATGAATAATTTCAAATTCCTTATATTAAGCAAACCAGGCGACATAATGATTTAGTTTTTTTGTTTACGGATAGTCAGGTTTGGAGCATGTCAGTTTATCCCAATTGAGTTTGGCTTCCACCACGCAAGTTTGGAGAAGTTGTTTGCCTGGGATGGTGTGAGAGGGGAGTTCTCCCGTTGTACCCCACAAAGGGCAGATGAGGGCCGAGCGGCTTGTATCTCCTCGTCCTCTTCTTTCTCCGCTGCCTGAAGGATGTTGGTCATACCCTCGCCATTGTCAATGACGAGGTCCCTTACCCCCCTCTTCTGGGGCCAAGCCCTGAAAAAGTGGGTGAAGGTCCTAGGGGTAGCCATCCAAGACGTCGGCCCATGAGGGCTGGGGGTGCAAGGCAGTCTACCTGCTCGAGTTAAGAGTGGGAGACAAACTACGTTGGGCTGCTCTCTGCACTCTCTGGTGGAGGGTGTTAGCAGCAAAAAAAAACACAATGGGTGCATGACCGGGGGTCGTTGAACTCTGCTTCCCTGTGCTTGACACCCAGGCAGATGACAAACAGGGAGTGTGTGTCCTTGCCCAACATGGTCGTCCCGCATAGTAACCGGTGTGCTGGGGCCGGGGCCTTGCTGTCGGATATTCCACTCATCTCTTCTTTTTTAAACATAAAAAAATTCTGCCCTTACAGGAAAGGAAACTGCCTTGCAAATTTTCTCCATTCCTTTTTGTTGAAAAATATAATAGAAACAAACACCCCATCTACTTTTGTGACTATGAAGCAGGCTATTAAACAGTAGGCTATTAAACAGTAGGCTATTAAACAAGGACCTACCTGATGATATGTGGCCACTGTTGAAAAAACAACTGGCTTTTTCAGTAATCTATTGATGATCAGATACTTCAGTTGCACCTGTGGATCTGTTGTGCTCACATTTGACAGTTGATAGACAACTTTAGCACTGTTACAGGCTGTGTGAACTATTTCTTGGTCGACTCATAACATCCCTGCACATTAGTGGTGGAATAGGCTAAATAAATACAACAGAATAGGCCTAATAAAAGAACAACAAGGAAGGAAATTAAAAATGCATTCCCCAGAGCTCGTGGATGAGCAGTACCAGAGCGAAATTGGAGCGAGAGAAGGCAGACGCTCCAGCATTTTTCAAATCCACTCCGCTCACATCCACTGCTTGGTACTCCCTGGGCAGAGCTAGCAGGTTTCATGGCTCCAAGAAACAGCTAATCCAAGAACAAACAAACGTTACCAGCATACGTCACTGGGTCTAGTAGCCTAGCTAGTTAGCTTAGTGTAAGCCAGAGAAGCTAATCCTATAACAATGTCAACGTCCTCCTGAGTGGCGCAGCAGTCTAAGGCACTGCATCGTAGTGCTTGAGGCGTCACTGCAGACCCGGGTTCGATCCCAGGCTGTCACAGCTGGCTGTGACCGGGAGAACCATGAGGTGGCGCACAATTGGCCCAGCGACATCCGGGTTATGGGAGGGTTTGGCCGGCCGGGATTTCCACTCCTTGTGGCGGGCCAGACGCCTGCAAGCTGACCACGGTCGCCAGCTGGACGGTGTTACCTCCGACACATAGGGGTGGCTTGCTTCCGAGTTAAGTGAGCAGTGCGGCTTGGCAGGATCATGTTTCAGAGTACACATGGCTCTCGACCTTCGCCTCTCCAGAGTCTGTAGGGGAGTTGCAGCGATGGACAAGACTGTAACTACCAATTGGGGAGAAAAAGCTGTAAAAGTACTAAAAAATAAAAAATAATAATGTCAACGTAGTGTTTGCCACATGGGAAAGTTAGCACAAAGTTAGCACTACGTTGGTCTTGCATTGAACAAAAGCCTGTCTCTCAACCGTTAAGCAGCAGTGCTAGGACTGTCGGTCTAGTAATTCTACCCATTGGTAGAAAAGCTAGTCGGTAGGATAGCTAGTCTTGCAGCGATCTAGCCATGTTAGCCAAGTCTTCGCAGCTAGCCGTGTGATGCTAGCTACAACAGGAGACAAAGGAAGAAAAGCAGTTTATTTGTTTTATTTAACTAGGCATGTCTTATTCTTATTTTACAATGACAGCCTAGGAACAGTGGGTTAAATGCTTTGTTCAGGGCAGAACCTTGTCAATTCAGGGATTCGATCTAGCAACCTTTCGGTTACTGGTCTAATGCTCTAACCACTAGGCTACCTGCCGTATATTCCAAGCAGTGAAGCAAATCCTTACCCAAAGCGAAAACTTTCCTTTCAGTAAAGTCATCCAATATAAAAGACGAGAACTGAGGTTATGCCACCGAGCGCAGGATTAATGGCACACCTGTGAAGAGTTCAACAGGAAAACAAATCAAGTCTGTGAGGAAAAGCAGTGATAACGATCAGAGGGCAGGCGACTGGTTATTTAGTATTTGGGGAAGGGCTCCCTCATTTGCCACTCGACCTGTCTGTCTGATGATTGGTCCGTCAATTGTTTTTGTGGCGTTTACTTACTTTGAACAAATAGTACACAAAGAGCTTATTTGGGAATTATGAGTCATTTTCCCAATATTACCTGCGTTAGGTTCTAAATGAACCTATTTAAACTCACGGATGCTTAATAAAGCTCAAACCAAGTTTTCACCCATTGGGTTGATACAGCTGCATGAGACAAAAACATATTTCCATCAGTGGTAATATACATACACCCAAATCTGGGTGGTCTCCTCCTTCTCTTTAAACATTACATCTTTATTGCCCGGCAGGAAGTGAAGTGACACGGGCAATAAACTGTTCCTTCTCCAAGTTCAACATCCCAATTACTGGCAAGAGGAAGAGATGCAGGTAAAGAGGACACAGAGCAGGGTGCCTCGTAAGGATTTACAGAAGGCGAGTGGGAAAGCTGCCGTTACCGTCAATATTACTCGCCAACGTGCAGTCATTGGACAATAAATTAGACGAGGTACGATCGCGAATATTCTACAAACGGGACATCAAAAAACTGTAATATCTTATGTTTCACGGAATCGAGGCTGAATGATGACATGGATATTCAGCTAGTGGGATATACGCTGCACCGGCAGGGGGTGCATATTTGTAAACAACAGTTGGTGCATGAAATCTAAGGTAGTCTCTAGATTTTGCTCGCCTGTAGTAGAGTATTCAGACCACACTATTTGCCTAGAGTTTTCAGCTATACTTTTCGTGGCTGTTTATTTACCACCACAGACGGATGCTGGCACTAAGACCGCACTCAGTCAGCTGTATAAGGAAATAAGCAAACAGGAAACCACTCACCCAGAGGCGGCGCTCCTAGCGGCCGGAGACTTTATTGCAGGGAAAATCAGTTCTACCAAATCTCTATCAACATGTTAAATGTGCAACCAAAGGGGGAAAAAAATCTAGAACACCTGTACTCCACAAACAGAGACGCATACGAAGCTCTCCCTCACCCTCCATTTGGTAAATCTGACCACAATTCTATCCTCCTGATTCCTGCTTACAAGTAAAAATTAAAGCAGGAAGCACCAGTGACTCGGTCTATAAAAAAGAGGTCAGGTGAAGCAGATGCTAAACTAGAGCACGGTTTTGCTATCACAGAGTGGAACATGTTCCGGGATTCTTCCGATGGCATTGAGGAGTACACCACATCAGTCACTGGCGTTATCAATAAGTGCATCGAGGACGTCATCTCCACAGTAACTGTACGTACATACCCCTACCAGAAGCCATGGATTACAGGCAACATTCGCACTGAGTTAAAGGGTAGAGCTGCCGCTTTTGATTTTTGATTTGATTTGATTTTGATTTGAGCTGCCGCTTTCAACGTGCGGGACTCTAAACCGGAAGCTTATAAGAAATCCTGCTATGCCCTCCGACGAACCATCAAACAGGCAAAGCGTCAATACATAGCTAAGATTGAGTCATACTACACTGGCTCCGATGCTCGTCTTATGTGGCAGGTCTTGCAAACTATTACAGACTACAAAGGGAAGCACAACCACGAACTTCCCAGTGACATGAGCCTACCAGACGAGCTAAATCACTTCTATGCTCGCTTCGAGTCAAGCAACACTGTGTGATCACGCTCTCCGTAGCCGATGTGAGTAAGACCATTTAAAAAGGTCGATATTCCCAAGGCTGCGGGGCCAGACAGACTACCAGGACGTGTGCTCCGGTTATGTGCTGGCCAACTGGCAGGTGTCTTCACTGACATTTTCAACATGTCCCTGATTTGAGTCTGTAATACCAACATGTTTCAAGCAGACCACCATAGTCCCTGTGCCCAAGAACACAACCTGCCTAAATGACTACAGACCCGTAGCACTTACGTCCGTAGTCATGAAGTGCTTTGAAAGGCTGGTCATGGCTCACATTAACACCATCATCACAGAAACTCTAGACTCACTCCAATTTGCATACCGCTCAAACAGATCCACAGATGATGCAATCTCTATTGCACCCCACACTGCCCTTTCCCACCTGGACAAAAGGAAGACCTACGTGAGAATGCTATTCATTGACTACAGCTCAGCATTCAACATCATAGTACCCTCAAAGCTCATCACTAAGCTAAGGATCTTGGGACTAAACACCTCCATCTGCAACTGGATCTTGGACTTCCTGACGGGCTGCCCCCAGGTGGTGAGGGTAGGTAGCAACACATCTGCCAGGCTGATCCTCAACACTGGAGCCCCTCAGGGGTGTGTACTCAGTCCCCACCTGTACTCCCTGTTCACCCACGACTGCATGGCCAGGCAAAACTCCAACACCATCATTAAGTTTGCAGACGACACAACAGTGGTAGTCACTTTAACTATACATTCATGTAGAATACTACCTCAATTAGCCCGACCAACCAGTGCCCCCGAACATTGGCTAACTGGGCTGTCTGCACTGTGTCCCACCACCCACCAACCCCTCTTTTACGCTACTGCTACTCTCTGTTTATCATATGCATAGTCACTTTAACCATATCTACATGTACTTACTACCTCAATCAGACCGACTAACCGGTGACAGTATATAGCCTCGCTACTGTTATAGCCTTGCTACTGCATATAGCCTCGCTACTGTTATTTTTCACTGTCTTTTTTACTGTTGTTTTTATTTATTTACTTACCTATTGTTCACCTAATACCTTTATTGCACTGTTGGTTACAGCCTGTAAGTAAGCATTTCACTGAAAGGTGCATTCGGCGCACGTGACAAATAAACTTTGATTTGATGCTTGGGGTCATTGTCCATTTGGAAGACCCATTTGCGACCAAGATTTAACCAAGCTTTAACTCATGACTGATGTCATGAGATGTTGCTTCAATATATATATTTCCTCCCTCATGATGCCATCTATTTTGTGAAGTGCACCAGTCCATCCTGCAGCAAAGCACCCCCACAACATGATGCTGCCACCCCCACAACATGATGCTGCCACCCCAATGCTTCACGTTTGGGATGGTGTTCTTCGGCTTGCAAGCCTCCCCCTTTTTCCTCCAAACATAATGATGGTCATTATGGCCAAACAATTGTATTTTTGAGGACATTTCTCCAAAAAGTACAATCGTTGTCCCATGTGCAGTTGCAAACCGTAGTCTGGATTTTTTTAATGGCGGTTTTAGAGAAGTGGCTTCTTCCTTGCTGAGTGGCCTTTCAGGTTATGTCGATATAGGACTCGTTTTACTGTGGATATAGATACTTTTGTACCCGTTTCCTCCAGCATCTTCACAAGGTCCTTTGCTGTTGTTCTGGGATTGATTTGCACTTCTCGCACCAAAGTACGTTCATCTCTAGGACACAGAAGGCATCTCCTTCCTGAGCGGTATGACGGCTGCGTGGTCCCATGGTGTTTATACTTGCGTACTATTGTTTGTACAGATGAACGTGGTACCTTCAGGTATTTGGAAATTGCTCTCAAGGATGAGCCAGAATTTTTTTTCTGAGGTCTTTGGCTGATTTCTTTTGATTTTCCCATGATGTCAAGAAAAGAGGCACTGAGTTTGAAGGTAGGACTTGAAATACATCCACAGGTACACCTCCAATTGACTCAAATTATGTAAATTAGCCCATCAGAAGCTTCTAAAGCCATGACATAATTTTCTGGAATTTTCCAAGCTGTTTAAAGGCACAGTCAACTTAGTGAATGTAAACTTCTGACCCACTGGAATTGTGATAGTGAGTTAAGTGAAATAATCTGTTTGTAAACAATTGTTGGAAAAATGACTTGTGTCATGCACAAAGTAGATGTCCTAACTGACTTGAAATTTGTGGAATGGTTGAAAAACGAGTTTTAATGACTCCAACCTAAGTGTATGTAAACTTCCGACTTCAACTGTACCTTCTTCCTACAGATTGCCATTAACTTATTGTGTAGACCCTAGACTATGGCACCCCATATGATGTCTCTAGCATAACTAATGATTCATAATATTTAAAGTTCAGAAATCCAAACCCATCACCTGTAGCATGTGACCAACAATGCTTTATGTAGGTTTACAAGAAAATATGCCGCTTAATGCAAAAGCCGACTCATCTTTTCAAATGTAATTTCAGGTTGTGTAATTTTGAGAGTTTGTAAACCAGACTCTATTGAGTAACAATAGATACATTTTGGTCTGCTCCAGTGAAAAGCTGAAACAAAATGGCTGTGGTGTTATTGTACAACTGAAAGGCCACACAGTGAATGCTCTCCCTCTGTAAATAGATAACCTCAGAGTTCAGTGAGGTATGCTGTGCTCTGTTGGTCATGTCAGAGACTAGCTTTGTATCTATAGCAGTGCTATGGATGTTCTAGCCTGCTTTCTTTGAATCAATGTTCTAATATGCTTTCCTCGAATGACTTAATCTCAAATCGACTTAACTTTTCACAAAATAACATTTTGCCATGTTCTTCGGTGGTTCTCTTCAGTTCAGTTTGTGATTGTTACTTACAATTTCAAGGACAGCGGCATGTACAAACATACAAGTTAATAAAAACAGATACAACTACTAGTTAAACACTCACAGAAAATCAGATAACAAATGTTAAAATATATTTTTGTTTGTGTTTTAACAAGGTATTTTATTAGAAATGTCAGAAACAACACTTTCAGAAATGATATCAGATGCAGAGAAAAGGGAAGGCAGCTTTCATACCCTGCTATACTCTGTAGGGTGGAGCATGTTAGTACCACAGTCTGTATAGTATACTATCATGTTTTTTAGGTTTGATTTTAACCACAATGAGTGTTTGATATGAATGACTAACATGAATTAGACAGCACACACTAAAAGGTCTGAAATAACCCATTATTCTGTGGCGTACGCAGGGTGAAGAACAAAAAACACTTAGCTCTAATTAGATACCATTGTATTGGATTCTCCAATCTGTACCATCCGACGACACCCACTCTTTCTGTAGCCTACCACTGACTGGATGATATTATATATTTCTCTGATACAAGATACATATATATATATATATTTTTTTTAAATAGAAACAGACAGAAAATGTAATATAAAGTAACTCCATTGGGCATCACAATAAAATAACTGACTGGATGCTGGGTTATTTAGTGTTCTGGGGGAAAAGTACATGAATACCAGACTCATCTTACATACTGATCTGGGACCAAACATTTGGCTAGTAGGCAACAACTGATGTTTTCTTTCATTTTGAGTTTTTACAATAATTGACCAACTAGTCTCATAAAAAGGCTATACTGCAGATCATTCTCTGTACATAGTCACTTTCCTGTACAAAGCTCTTGGTTTTCAATATAAAAAGGAGAAAGAGGTATTCTCTTTTGGTTGTTCACTCCCATGTATAGCATCAGTTGACTACTGTTGAGCAACACTGGGTTCATATAGTATTTGGGTTGACGATGCTCAGTGGTTACCATGGCGTTGGTCTGAGTCTCAGGCTGCGCTGGACACAGCCAGCTTCTTCAGGTGGTCCATGAACACCTGGAGACTGACGTCATCCGTCAGGATCGGAGCACCCGACTCCTACACACAGAGAGGAGGAGAGTGGGATTCAGTTATGGGCAATTCCACAGCAATCATTGGTTTGGAATTTCACTTATATAATCTTGGAAACTAGTGACACCTTTCTCCACACACACACAAAAAAAGTGGGAGGACTACACTCATTTGTTCAGACTTTAAACTGACAACAAGTAGGAGTTGTAGAAAAATGATGAGTCAAGAACAAGAGAAGAAGTGTGTCTCAAGAGTGCGTGTGACTGTGTCCATGTAACAATCCAGAAGGTTCCACATGTCCACTACTTTCTGTGTGTCTCCTCTAATAAGCAGTAGTAGCAGCTGTAAGCCTTGAAAACCAAGTGCAAGGACTCTTTCCTCTCATTAGTGCTAACACACACATAATTACACACATACAATACACGCCATTCAAAATAGGCAACATGCTCTGCCTTAACATAAAACCATACAAATAACACCATCCTTAGAAATGTGTACTTTTTATTTACAGTATCTTCTAGTTCCTGGGCAAATTACAGTAGAAAATGAAGTCTTACCTGGCCCCATGCATACATATTGTTGTGGGTTTGTGATGGGTTTACTTTAGATAGCAGGAAACGAGCCTAGAACACAACAAGAATATCAATACAGGAGGTTCAATAGACTTCACGGTTGACATTCTAAGAAATGTTTGTGTGTGTGTGTGTTCACACACACCTGTGATCCACCGTGCTCTGTGTCTATATAGCGGGGCATAGGAAAGCGGCTGTGGAGGATCTCCTGGGCGTCGTCCACAGGAGCCTGCAGCAGGTGGCGGAAGTTCTCGTACTCTGGCAACTCCTGGTAGCCTGCCTTACGCCACTGAGACACAGTCTGATGGATAGACAGAGAGAGAGAAGAGATGGAGAGAAAGAACGAGAGAGGGAACGGGAACAATCAGTGTGGTCCTGAAGACATGAAGAGTTACATTTAGACCTTTACAGCGCTGAGAAAACAAGAGACAAGTCTAAAAGAGCAGATTGGTTTTGCTCGACTTCAATAGCAATACCTGACATAGGATTTGATTTCAATAGGAAACACAGTCACCCTCTTCATAACAGTGCGTCTCACTGGACTCTTGGCCATTGAACCCCACTCTGACAATACATTGAAGATCTGTCTGTATTGATCGCTCACCCGCTGCTCACCCATCTATTCACAAATGTCAAATAAGTACAAAAGTATCTGGCTGCAACCAGAAAGGAAATCAATCTAGTGTTACGATAGAATCACTTGATAGAGAGCCACCTCTCTCCGCGTGTATAGATCGTAGCTGTGTGAGTGGTGAGACCATGGAGGGTCGTGTCCTGTCACTGATGAGGACAGTTTTGAAGTAGTCTGAATGGGCATGTTGATTTTGATTGGATGACTGTACCTCTCCATGGTAGATGAGGATCTGGAAGAAGGTGTCCATGAGAAGGATGCGATCAGGAAGGATACTGCTGCTGTCCAGCAACACAGGCTAGGAGAAAAGAAAAAAACTTTTACACCACCTTGAAATTATACAATAAGAAGGATGCTGAACACAGGCTAAAAGGCGAGAAAGGAGATACTGTTTTAAACCACTGCCCTCCAAACTATATGGTATCCTTCTAATGCAGCTCCAATCAATAATGCTGTTTCAAGATTAAACCAAGTTTGTTGAGGATTAGAGGGGTGGGGGTTTAGTCCCAGACACTGATAGGAACGTCACAATATTGGCATTTTCCCTTCCAAAACAAGCTCTCAAGGTCACAACACACCAACCCCAAACTCAGGTACAAAAAATACAAAGATGGATGATCTTGACAGACAGGTAGCAGTATATCTTCTATCTTTTATAGTGTGGTGGCCATTTTAAAGGACACAGAAACAGTGCAGAAAGAAACAGTGGCTCTGTTTATACTTGACGCCATCTGCTTGCAAGAATATTACTCTTTCAATGTTTAACAGGCAGGAGCGGACAGAGTCAAGACTGAAAACATTAGAATTGCATCCCAAATGGCACCCTATTCCCTATAGGGTTAGCCCTGGTCAAAAGTAGTGCACTGTATAGGGACTAGGAGCCATTTGAGAGGCACTTATGTCTCTGTTAATCTAAAAAAATAAACAGCTGAAGCGCTGTGTCTCCTGGTTACATGCATTACATCTGATACAGAGCCAGATGACAAGGCTAACTCCCAAATGGGACCCTATTTCCAACGTAGTGCACCATCTTTGACTAGAGGACCATTGGCCCTGGTCAAAAGTACTGGACTACAGATATTAGGTTGCCATTTGGGACTTAACCCCCTAGAGTAGATGTCTGCTCCCATGGCGAAATCTAATTAGCATAATGAAACAAATCTGTCAGTTTAAGCTAGAGATATCTTTTTTTTGTTGCACAGGCTGGGTTTGTCTGACCATGATAGATCCAAAAAAAAAAAAAAAATAAAAATATTTAAAAAAATAAAATAAAAAAAAAATTGGTATTCTCATGTACCGTCGGAACGATTATGACCCCTCTATGGAAAGATGAGACTCACGAAGGTGTTCTCCGTTTTGCACTGCAACCTCAAAAAGCAGTACCAGTCAAAAGTTTGGACACACCTACTCATTCAAGGGTTTTGCCTTTATTTTTTACAATGTTCTACATTGTAGAATAATAGTGAAGACATCAAAACTATTAAATAACACACATGGAATCATGTAACCCAAAAAGTTTCAAACAAATCTAAATATACTTTATATTTGATATTCTTCAAAGTAGCCACCCTTTACCTTGACAGCTTTGCACACTATTGGCATTCTCTCAACCAGCTGCATGAGGTAGTCACCTGGAATGTATTTCAATTACCAGGTGTACCTTGTTCAAAATTCAAAAGGCACTCGCACATCTGAGCAAACTTCTTGCAGGTGCATGGCAACAGTTGAACAAGATGAATGAAAAAGGAAACCAAACACTGCTCTTGATAGTATCACTGATCTTTAATAAGCTTACGTATTGGCCTCACGTCAGAACCCTGATATGTAAGCTTATTAAAGATCAGCGATACTATCAAGAGCAGTGTGCAGTTTCCTTTTTCATTCAGGTGTACCTTGTTAAAAGTTAATTTATGGAATTTCTTTCCTTCTTAATGCATTTGAGCCAATCAGTTGTGTTGTGAGAAGGTATGGGTTGTATACAGAATATAGGCCTATTTGGTAAAAGACCAAGTCCATATTTTAATGCAAAAACAGCTCAAATAAGCAAAGAGAAATGACAGTCCATCATTACTTTAAGACATGAAGGCTAGTCAAAGCGAAAAAAAAAACCATCAAGCGCGATGATGAAACTGGCACTCTTGAGGACCGCCACAGGAAAGGACGACCCAGTGTTACCTCTGCTGCAGAGGATAAGTTCATTAGAGTTACCAGCCTCAGAAATTGCAGCTCAAATAAATGTTTCAGAGTTCAAGTAACAGACACATCTCAACATCAACTGTTCAGAGGAGACTGCGTGAATCAGGCCTTCATGGTCGAATTGCTGCAAAAAAAACTACTAGGAAAAAGGAAAGGAAAGGGGGATACCTAGTCAGTTGTACAACTGAAAAGGGTCTTCTGCATTTAACCCAACCCAGTGGGTTAACTGCCTTGCTCAGGGGCAGAACGACAAATTCAAGGACACCAATAAGAAGAAAAGACTTGCTTGGGCCAAGAAACACAAGCAATGGACATTAGACCGGTGGAAATCTGTCCTTTTGGTCTGATGAGTCCAAATGTGAGATTTTTGGTTCCAACTGCCGTGTCTTTGTGAGACGCAGAGTAGGTGAACGGATGATCTCCGCATGTGTGGTTCCCACTGTGAAGCATGGAGGAGGTGTGATGGTGTTTTGCTGGTGACACCGTCTGTGATTTATTAATAATTCAAGGCACACTTAACCAGCATAGCTACCACAGCATTCTGCAGCGATGATTCCATAGGTGTTATTTCATAGTTTTGATGTCTTCACTATTATTCTACAATGTAGAAAATAGTAAAACTAAAGAAAGACGCTTGGATGAGTAGGTGTTCTAAAACGTTTGATTGGTAGTGTATATATATTTTTTCATATACCTTAAGGGGTCCTAACATTCTAAATCAAATAGCTAAATGATCTCTCCCCCAGCTTAGACTCTTAAGGATTAACTACTGTTAAATAACTTACCCTTTTCAGAGACGTGTGTACTACGCTGTCACTCTGTAAGGTGTTAAAATCCACACTGTTGATAATTGCACTGAAAGGAGCGCTGGTCCGGAACACACTACTGTACTCACACACTACACTCACATCATTAACAACATAACCTCAAGCTTATCTGTAAGAAAAGGACCAAGGTATTAGTGCTCTCTCTCTCTGTTGACCTAGGCAACACAGCTAAGCCTGCAGAATGTGAGTGGGAGGGAGATGAGAAAGTCAGAGATCGCAATCTTAATGTACGAGCTAGTCTTCTTATGACATTTAATACATAAGACTAGCTCGTACAGTAAGCCAAAGCATCCATGATTTATGTTTATAAAGAGGAAGGAAAGCAAATTTCATTTCTCAATAGAAATAAAAATGTGTGTCCCTGTGTCTCCCCCGTCCCCGTGTCTCCCCCTGTCCCCGTCTCCCCCGTGTGTGTGTCTCGTGTATGTCTGTCCGTCTCCCCGTGACTTCCCCCGTCCCCGTGTCTCCTGTCCGTGCGTCCGTCCGTGCGTCCGTGCGTCCGTCCGTGCGTCCCCGTCCGTGCGTCCGTCCGTCGTCCCCGTCCGTCCGTCCGTGCGTCCCCGTCCGTCCGTCCGTGCGTCCCCGTCCGTCCGTCCGTGCGTCCCCGTCCGTCCGTCCGTGCGTCCCCGTCCGTCCGTGCGTCCGTCCGTCCGTGCGTCCCCGTCCGTCCGTGCGTCCGTCCGTCCGTGCGTCCGTCCGTCCGTCCGTCCCCCATCCGTCCGTCCGTCCGTGCGTCCCCATCCGTCCGTCCGTCCGTGCGTCCCCATCCGTCCGTCCGTCCGTGCGTCCCCATCCGTCCGTCCGTCCGTCGTCCCCATCCGTCCGTCCGTGCGTCCCCCATCCGTCCGTCCCGTCCCCCCATCCGTCCGTCCGTGCGTCCCCCATCCGTCCGTCCGTGCGTCCCCATCCGTCCGTCCGTGCGTCCCCCATCCGTCCGTCCGTCGTCCCCATCCGTCCGTCCCGTCCCCCATCCGTCCGTCCGTGCGTCCCCCATCCGTCCGTCCGTGCGTCCCCCATCCGTCCGTCCGTGCGTCCCCCATCCGTCCGTCCGTGCGTCCCCCATCCGTCCGTCCGTGCGTCCCCCATCCGTCCGTCTGTCAGGTCTTACCTCTGGGGGCCCGTTGAAGGAGTAGGCGTAGAGAATGGGTTGTATCATGATGAGTGACTGGGTCAGGTCCTGACGCATGAACTGGTGTCTGTAGTATGAGCTCTCATCTGGGCTGTTGTTGAACACTTGCAGGAAAGGAGATCTTCTTAGGTGGAACATAAACTGAGGGACAAAGGAAAAGCTATAATGTGCTTTTTTTAAATACTCTTTATATTAAGCCTGAAACATTACTTTAAAATAAAGATGTTAGCTCAAAGATATGTATCATACATCTGTGTACAGTCTTGGCCTAAAGTTGAGAATGACACAAATATTAATTTTCACAAAGTTTGCTGCTTCAGTGTCTTTAGATATTTTTGTCAGATGTTACTATGGAATACTGAAAAATAATTACAAGCATTTCATAAGTGTCAAAGATTTTATTGAAAATTACATGAAGTTGATGCAAAGAGTCAATATTTGCAGTGTTGACCCTTCTTTTTCAAGACCTCTGCAATCCGCCCTGGCATGCTGTCAATTAACTTCTGGGCCACATCCTGACTGATGGCAGCCCATTCTTGTATAATCAATGCTTGGAATTTGTCAGAATTTGTGAGTTTTTGTTTGTCCACCCGCCTCTTGAGGATTGACCACAAGTTCTCAATGGGATTAAGGTCTGGGGAGTTTCCTTAGTTATCACTTTTGCCTTATGGCGAGGTGCTCCATCATGCTGGAAAAGGCATTGTTTGTCACCAAACTGTTCCTGGATGGGTGGAAGAAGCTGCTGGAGGATGTGTTGGTACCATTCTTTATTCATGGCTGTGTTCTTAGGCAAAATTGTGAGTGAGCCCACTCCCTTGGCTGAGAAGCAACCCCACACATGAATGGTCTCAGGAAGCTTTACTGTTGGCATGACACAGGACTGATGGTAGCGCTCACCATGTCTTCTCCGGACAAGCTTTTTTCCAGATGCCCTAAACAATCGGAAAGGGGATTCATCAGAGAAAATGACTTTACCCCAGTCATCAGCAGTCCAATCCCTGTACCTTTTGCATAATATCAGTCTGTCCCTGATGTTTTTCCTGGAGAGAAGTGGCTTCTTTGCTGCCCTTCTTGACACCAGGCCATCCTCCAAAAGTCTTCGCCTCACTGTGCGTGCAGATGCCTGCTGCCATTCCTTAGCAAGCTCTGTACTTGGTGGTGCCCCGATCCCGCAGCTGAATCAACTTTAGGAGATGGTCCTGGCGCTTGCTGGACTTTCTTGGGCGCCCTGAAGCCTTCTTCACAACAATTGAACTGCTCTCCTTGAGGTTCTTGATGATCCAATAAATGGTTGATTTAGGGGAAATCTTACTGGCAGCAATATCCTTGCCTGTGAAGCCCTTTTTGTGCAAAGCAATGATGACAGCACGTGTTTCCTTGCAGGTAACCATGATTGACAGAGGAAGAACAATGATTTCAAGCACCACCCTCCTTTTGAAGCATCAAGTCTGTTATTCGTACTCAATCAGCATGACAGAGTGATCTCCAGCCTTGTCCTCATCAACACTCACACCTGTGTTAACGAGAGAATCACTGACATGATGTCAGCCGGTCCTTTTGTGGCAGGGCTGAAATGCAGTGGAAATACTTTTTGGGGATTCAGTTCATTTGCATGGCAAATAGGGACTTTGCAATTCATCTGATCACTCTTCATAACATACTGGAGTACATGCAAATTGCCATCATACAAACTGAGGCAGCAGACTGTGAAAATGTATATTTGTGTCATTCTCAAAACTTTTGGCCACGACTGTACTAGCTACAAGTGTCGTTCCACTAAAGAGCCAACCAGCCTCTCAGCCCATGATCACTTACCTGGGGATAGAGAGAAAAGGTTTCTGAGAAGCGGAAAGAGTTTGGATCATCCTTATGATAATCTCCAAACTTCTGACACTAGAACGGAGAGGAAAAAAGTCAATTCAAACCCATTATAAACCCTGCCTGCAACTGAGTCCACACTTCAAAATGTCACACTTAATCCCACAATTTCCCTGTGCCTGCTAGCCTGGATATTGCTACTTTGCCCTGTCTCGGTCCTACCAGCCGGATGAGCTGCCTGTCCAGCCAGCGAAGCACATCAGGGCCCTCCTCGGTCTCAGCGCGGTACACAGCCAGCCTAGCCATCAGGATGGCTGAAGCCTCCTGGTCAAATGATGCTGCAATAGTCTGGATCTGGGTCCCTGCATCTGCCCAGCTGGGGGGAGGGGAGGAGAGAGTGAGGAGAGAGCTCAAGAGAGAAACAACCTACATAAGCATTGTTGATCATTTGACACCCTTATGTTTTTGTTTGTTTGTAAGGTTCTCCTCCACAATGAAAAAGTAATACCAACACAATCTCTACCATAGATTTTATGGAGAAATTAGTTAAGGGACATTACGTCAGATGTTACGGTTCTGGTTACCTTGGCATTGAAAAGCCCTTTGCCATAATAAAGCCGGTAAATGAAATCCCATACTGTAATTTAAGTCTAGATAAATTGAACTGATCTTTTAAAACAGCCTGGGAATGACTTTTTATCTACACACATTTCCTCTCGCAACTGCCCTGTCATATGTTAAGCATTGTAGCTAAATAAAGGTTAAATAAATAAAACACGTCTCATGCTAACAAACATGAACTGCAACATTGATCATAACCCATTGAGAGTCTTTACAGTAGTCACATGACTGAGAAGAGTCAGTCAGTGTCTTCTAAATACACGTGTGACACTAACAACCAAGACCATCCCCTCCTCTGACCAGGGGAGAAGACAACACAACAACCACTTTACCCCTACCGTGTTGCTATGGAAACAAGGTGAGCTTGCAGACGCAGCTCCATAGTGGAATTAAAAGTGGCAGATAAACCTTAAAGTCCAGCAGTTACTTTGAAAAGAAGACGTGCTCTTAATGATGAATCAAATCCATATGTTTGTGTAAGTTTTTATCTGAAGTGAGACAAATCTGTAGTGTGTGTGTGTATACATATATTTACTTTCTGGCGGTGGTGGTGACTCGAATGCGTTTCTGTCCACTGGAGTGTTGGTACTGTGTGACATACTGGACCGCCCCTCGGCCCCCCTGGGGAATAGGTGCATTATGCTACAGAGACAAAAACAGTTAGGAAAGAATCATTAGAAAGGCATCCCATTAGAAGTGCACATTCTATAAAAATGCTGTGATGATCATAAATGTAAATTACCCATCTATATAAGCAAACATACGTGGTTCTTGCCGGTGAGCTTTATTCAAATAATTTGCCGTGTACAAACACACACAACTGCTACGGCCTTATGGACAGCCAGAGAAGAACAACAACTTCCAGAAGAATTGAAATAATTAGGCTATATGAGGGGGCTTAAAGCAGAAAGGAAATAATGAATGATTGGGCACTTAGATTGAATTAGAGGCACACTTCTTGCCAATTAACCCAACAACACTCCAGAGTCAAATGGCTCATTAACTGTGCGGCAGCCATTACAGTGGAGAGGATATTGGATCTCAAGCTTCTGTGTACACAGGCAGCACAACTCCTCTACATCCTCTCTCCCTCTCACACAAGGCTGCGTATCCACACACCAGCTCCTTGACTGTTTGCCTCCATACTTACACCATTAGGGCTGAATATTTCGGTTCTCATAGTCCTGCTGCTTGAGAGGGGGGTGTGTGCCGGGCTGTTTCACTCTCCCTGCCTCAATCTGAGGTAGAGAAGGAGTACAGCGAGGCAGAGAGGAGCTAGCTCAGCCCTTCGAAGGACAGCTAGAGGACTTGGAGAGGAGCCTCCCCTCCCAGAGCACAGCGGGAGACTGACAACAACAACAACCCCCCCCTCCCCCCGAGGACCAGCCCACGACACACACAGGATAACATGACTTCACACTTCAGCCTCAGTCAGTCAGCCAGCCAGTCGGGTCAGTGGGAGCTCATGGCCTGAACCAGGCGGGAGGAGAACGAGCAGCCAGGCAGCCCAGGGAGGACTTATCTTCCACCAGGAGGTCGGGAGGATGCAGCCGGTGGCCCTGGTATATGCAGCTCTGATGGTGGTCTCCAGTCTGTTCTCTGTGTGTGGTAACGTGGTTCTACTTCTGGTGGTTCTTCTCAACAAGGAGCTCCATACCGAAACCTGGGCCCTGACCTTGAGCTTCTGCCTGAGTGACCTCGCCCTGGGTCTCTCAACCATCCCCTTCGGAGCCCACAACAGCCTGCTCAGGCCGCAGGGCTACCCCAGCGACGGGTACCTCTGCCAGGGCAGCGCCTTCCTCTACCTGCTCCTTCAGCTGGGTTCTATCCACTCCCTGACCTGGGCCACCGTCGACAAGTTCACAGAGATCTGCTTCGCCCTGAGCTACAGCACCATCTGCACGGCCAGGAGGACCAGGGTGGTGCTGGTCCTGGTGTGGCTTTACGGCCTGATCAACGCAGCCTTGCCACTGCTGGGCTTTGGCCGCTACACCTACAGCAGCACCAGGTTCCTGTGTGCCCCCAGCTTCCAGCCAGACTACAGGGGCTTCAGTCTGCTCTTCATAGTGGTCGGGATCATAGCACCCATACTCATCATGTGCTCCATGTATGCGTACATTGTGTATATTGCGAGGAAACAGGTGCGCCGAGGGACGTTTGTTTGCAACGACCAGCACTGTTTTTATGTCCCTGCTAAAAACTACTTCAGGAGCTCCATAGTGATGGTGGCAACTGTGGGTGAGTCTCATTGGTGGTTACAAACCAGTTCTAACCTTGTGAATAGTACAGTGAAACTCTCGGTTTGGTGCTGTATTCAGACAAAGCAAGGCATTTGAGATATATGGTAATTCTGAGCAGATACACATTTCAAGCAGATAACATTTCAAGGTTGCTGTTATTATTGACATTTTTCTGTAGGCTACATTTGTAACTGGTCAAATTCGGTCTTTTTGAAATGGTCAATGTGCTATTATTAAACAATAAGGCCTGAGGGGGTGTGGTATATGGCAAATATACCACGGCTAAGTGCTGTTCTTTCGTCACGATGCAACGCGGAGTGCCTGGACACAGCCCTTAACCGTGGTATATTGGCCATATATCACAACCCCCCGAGGTGCCTTATTGCTATTATAAACTGGTTACCAACCTAATTAGAAGATTATGTTGTCATACCCGTGGTATACAATCAGCATTCAGGGCTCAAACAACCCAGCTTATAATAACATAACACACTACAATAAGGTTAGTTATTTTCGAAAAAAGATATATATCACGCACACACTAAATAGACTTCTTCATATCAACATGTAATGTTACCGAAATGAATCTAAAAGATTACTCGACTCGCTCTTCCAATATATATATTTTTTAACGTAATTACTCTAATAATCTCCCGTCTTAATTCTCTCCATTGTCAGTGTTCCTGCTGGTGTGCTGGCTGCCTTACATCGCCACATGTTTCTATGAGACGTTTAGTGGCCATGAACCGCCAGCAGCAACCTCAGCCGTAGCCACCTGGCTCGTCCTCTTCACCTCCTCACTCAACCCTTGGATCAACTCCATGACACAGAAGTAAGTAATAGCGCAATAGCCCCAAACAAACAGTCACAGAAATATAAAGAGTCATTTCAATGCCAAGAAGAACAAGGCTCAATCTTATGAAGCTGTTACACATCAATATCCCTGTGGCCCATCAATGGCCACATGAAACCAAAATCAGACGGAATTGATTAATGATCAACTCCATGAGCAAGATATAAGGAATAGCCAATAGCCCAAACAGTCATTCAATAATATACTGTCATTCTCCCTTATTCAAAAAATATGAAGACTAGTCCAATTTCCCCCCATATCTCAAGAGTAAGGCTCAATCTTGTGCAGATGATATAACGTAATAATATGAAGGCCCCTCAATAGCCACTTGAAACCAAAGTCAGAGCGAATTGAGAAGCTAGCTCCAATACATTTCTAAATGAGGGCTGCTGAGAGGTGAAATAGCTGAGAGCGTGAGATGATGAAATGAGCTTCTCAGTGTGGGAGCAGAGCCGTTTCTGGCTGCACTACAGATGTTATATGGTTAATGGTGGCTTATTTTCTCTCTCTCTGATTCAATCTCCGTCTCCCTCCATTTCTTTCTCTTCCCCCCCCTCTACATCTTGCTCTCTCCATTTCTCTCTATCCCTCTCAGGCGGTACAGAGTGGCTCTGCGGAAAAGTTTGAATAAAATACGACAGCTGCTTCAGCACCGGCTGATGAACGCCCACCCACAGAGCAGCGCCATCCAACTGGAGATAGTGAGCCATAATCACCACCACATCGCCAAGCCATCACTCTGGTCAGATGATTCCAAGCCAGGTTCACCAGAGACTAGATCCATGTCGGAGGTGACCATGGAGGATAGTAAAGACACTGGGGACAGTAAGGGCATTACACTGGACCAGGTCTGTCCCTGTGGAACCATCTGTTAAAATTACTAGACTAACTACATACTTGATTTTATGGATCCCAGGAATCTCTGGAAGACAGTGGCAATTGTTACTATCCTGGCTAAATAAATACAAATCAATGAATTAAATGAAAGGTTGGGACTAATCAACAAGGGAGGACTATACCAAGGAACACTGTGGCGACAAGAGGCGACAGTCTCCTGTTTGACGAATGTGAGGTCATTGTGGTCTTTAGTGGCCATACACCAAGACTGACATATCTATCCTATCTGTTCAGTTTCGGATGAAAAAAAGTTTGCTTACAATTTACATTGTTTGTTTGAACTACAATGTTCAAACTACAATATTTGAATTACACTGCCGACTGTGCTAAACTATTTATAGACAAACAGTGTCAGAGATGAAGTCAATCCGTTTACAGTCAATAAATATTCATCAAAACAAATAATACGGATTCATAAAATGACAATTGTGTTCTTCGTTAATGAATATACCATGGGCAACACAGAGTCTAAAATCATTGACATCTAGCTACCAGATTAAATCTACCAGATTAGCATAACTGAAAATACTGAGTTAGAGTGAATGTGATCATCTCAATGACATTTCAGAACCACCTTGTGCAAGCTACTGTTGGTACGCTTTATAAAGAGGCCAGTGGTTTCATATACGAGCACACCATCTGGTGGCATAGTGATGCAACTGGCCAGTACAGCAGTAGAATATCATAGTACTAGAATAGCTAGTATGCCCTCTGGTGGTGCAATTCAATTATCTAAATCTTTGGCACAAGTGTAACATTTGCATTTTAGTCATTTAGCAGATGCTCTTGGCAAACATGGCTCCGTGGGCCGCCTAATCTCAGATTTGTGTGATATAAAACGACTACTCAGGATCCTTCCTTCTCACTCCTGATCACAACAGAAAGCAAAACATGGCATTTGACAAGTAGCTTAGTGATCACAATTCAGAGTGTAATATGAACGCATACCTGATTGACCACCTCAAAGTACACTGCCAGAGTGGTGTTATGATCAAGACCACAGATCTTCCATTGAGAGGTGCCCCCTGTTCCAATTTCCTGTTAGGAAACAGACAGACGTTTTCATAATCAGAATGACATCGTTCTAGAAGGGATCAGAAAGGGATCTCATTCAGTAGAAATTCAGGACACAACATTCTGAACAACTACATTTACAAAAAAGGTTCAACTGGATAAAAGTATCATTCAAAACATGATTACTGTACTGTTCTGCATATCGGCTCATGGATGTAGGTCATTTCCATTGAAAAGGACCCATGAGCACCAACATGGGAAGTTCATAGCAGCATGTCAAATGTAAGATAAGAGTATATTTGAGAAATTAAGGAATATATGTTTTCACCATTTCCATCTTAACATTTTTTTTTTAATAAGCAAAGGCTTTGATTTCTTGTCAATAGATGGAAAAGGGATCTTAGAAAATATTATCATAAAAAGTCTTAAAAGGATATTCTAAATACGTCAAAACACATTCATGTTGGAGTAAAGACCACCGACAACGAATATTAACATTTATATTTAGGATCATTTTTCCTGCTTTCTGTAAGTTTAAGAAACATTGCCTTGTAATATTACGAGATAAGAAGCTGTTGATAGACACTAAATGCATTTTTCTCAGATGGCAGAACAGCGCTTTATGTGGCTATTTGTGCCTTGAATGTTTCGAGAGCTGTGTTAGCTAGTAAACTTTGTGCTGTCTTTAGTTTGGCTTGCAGACAAAATCAATGATGGCCCTTTTAGGCTAAATACAGCTACCAAAACATCTTATAATATTATCTTGTAAAAACACTATACATGGTTAAAACATTTAAGGATACATCTGGATCAGTAAAGGACTGGCAACATGTTGCTTATGCAAGGACAAACACTGAACACGCAAATAGTTCTGTGTTTTGTGCGCCAGTGTTATACAAATGTAACCAAGGTGAAACATAGTAACGTCAGAACGTTGCTTGGGAAATTACCCAAAGACATGCTATGATTTCGATGCTAAAAATCTGAACTTCTAGGAGAAATGAATTAATATGCAACTTTTATAAGTTTTGAACCAGTGTTCATATTCATAACATTATCTAAACATAATGATGTTGAAACGTTCCAGTTTGGTTTCCTGGGTCACGGAACAACAGATTTTTGGTGGGTGGCCCTTGGACTATTTAGGACACATTACCATGAAGAGAATGACATTCTAATCCATAATTAAGCATTTCTGTGTAGTACAGATCAGGGACCCATGATGAAATTCCATTACCAGGGGTGTAAATCCACTTAATGTATAATGAACAAAAATATAAAATACTACATGCAACAATTTCAAAGATTTTACTGAGTTACAGTATATAAAAGGAAATTAGTCAATTGAAATAAATTCATTAGGCCCTAATCTATGGATTTTACATGACTGGGAATACAGACACGCATCTGTTGGTCACAGAAACCTTAAAAACGAAAAAAAAAACTGTCAGTATCTGGTGTGACCACCATTTGCCTCATGCAGCGCGACATCTCCTTCACATAGAGTTGATCAGGCTGTTGATTGTGTCCTGTGGAATGTTGTCCCACTCCTCTTCAACGGTTGTGCATTAGTTGCTAGATATTGGCGGGAACTAGAACACACTGTTGTACATGCCAATCCAGAGCATCCCAAACATGCTCAATGCTTGACATGTCTGGTGAGTGTGCAGCCCATGGAAGAACTGGGACATTTTCAGCTTCCAAGAATTGTGTACAGATCCTTGCGACATTATCATGCTGAAACATGAGGTGATGGCGGCGGATGAATAGCACGACAATAGGCCTCAGGATCTCGTCATAGTATCTCTGTGCATTCAAATTGTCATTGATAAAATAGAATTGTGCTTGTTGTCCGTAGCTTATGCACGCCCATACATCAGCAAACCGCTGGCCCACACTACGCCATACACTTGGTCTGAGGTTGTGAGGTCGGTTGAAATTATCTAAAACAACATTGGAGGAGACTTATGGTAGAGAATTTAAACATTCAAATCTCTGGCAACAGTTCTGGTGGACATTCCTGCAGTCAGCATGTCAATTGCACACTTCCTCAAAACTTGAGACATCAGTGAAATTGTGCTGTGTGACAACTGCAAATTTTAGAGTGGCCTTTTATTGTCCCCAGCACAAGTTGTACCTGTGTCATGATCATGCTGCTTAATCAGCTTGTTGATATGCCACACTTGTCAGGTGGATGGATTATCTTGGCAAAGGACAAATGCTCGCTAATAGGGATGTAAACTAATTTGTGCACAACATTTGAGATAAATGAGCTTTTTGTGCATATGGAACATTTCTGGTATCTTTAATTTCAGCTCATGAAACCAACACTTTACATTACATAACAACCAAAATAGATGGATTTCAAAGTCAAGGTGTTAGCTGACACCCCCTTCTTTCTGCAGACATCTTAATTCAGAGCAGATATTTAGCAGAGTTTTGGGGAAACGTGGTCACCAACTAAGGGAGATTTTACAGGAATTCTGTTAAACTTTGCATCTGTACAGTTCTTCCAGTAAATGTTTTTGGACCATTTTCAGTATAAATTGACAAAAGTAGTCCTTCTACATAGATTTATTTTACATTTGAAAACCAATGATTTTTGTTTGGCATACATTTTGAGTACCGTTACCGTGAAATTGCCCTGTAGAGTATTAGGGCACTGGTCTATGTATTTGAAGTGGACTCACATTTTCAGATACACACGGTCCTTTGGCATTTAATGACACACATGGCCCGATGGCTCCTGAAATCTTGATCTCTCGAGATGTCTGAAATTAAGAAGGACCGATGATATTACAACATGCAGTTGAAGTCAGAAGTTTACATACACTTAGGTTGGAGTCAGTAAAGCTAGTTTTTCAACCCCTCCACAAATTTCTTGTTAACAAACAATAGCTTTGGCAAGTGGGATAGGACATCTACTTTGTGCATGATGCAAGTAATTTTTCCAACAATTGTTTACAGACAAATTATTTCACGTATAATTCACTGTATCACAATTCCAGTGGGTCAGAAGTTTACATACACTAAGTTGACTGTGCCTTTAAACAGCTTGGAAAATTCCAGAAAATGATGTCATGGCTTTAGAAGCTTCTGCTAGGCTAATTGACATCATTTGAGTCAATTGGAGGTGTACCTTTTATTTGAATTATTTTACCTTTATTTAAGTAGGCAAGTCAGTTAAGAACAAATTCTTATTTTCAATGAAGGCCTAGGAACCGTGGGTTAACTGCCTTGTTCAGGGACAGAACGACAGATTTTTACCTTGTCGGCTCGGGGAATCGATCTTGCAACCTTCCGGTTACTAGTCCAAAGCTCTAACCACCTGCTGCCCCGCCCTGCTGTACCTGTGTATGTATTTCAAGGCCTACCTTCAAACTCAGTGCCTCTTTGCTTGACATCATGGGAAAATCAAAAGCAATCAGCCAAGACCTCAGGGGGAAAAAAGTCTGGTTCATCCTTGAGAGCAATTTCCAAACGCCTGAAGGTACCACGTTCATCTGTACAAACAATAGTACGCAAGTATAAACACCATGGGACCATGCAGCCGTCATACCGCTCAGGAAGGAGACGCGTTCGGTCTCCTAGAGATGAATGTGCTTGGGTGCGAGAAGTGCAAATCAATCCCAGAACAGCAGCAAAGGACCTTGTGAAGATGCTGGAGGAAACGGGTACAAAAGTATCTATATCCACAGTAAAAACGAGTCTATATCGACATAACCTGAAAGGCCGCTCAGCAAGGAAGAAGCCACTGCTCTAAAACCGCCATAAAAAAGCCAGACTACGGTTTGCAACTGCACATGGGGACAACGATCGTACTTTTTGGAGAAATGTCCTCTGGTCAAAAATAGAACTGTTTGGCCATAATGACCATCATTATGTTTGGAGGAAAAAGGGGGAGGCTTGCAAGCCGAAGAACACCATCTCAACCGTGAAGCACGGGGGTGGCAGCATCATGTTGTGGGGGTGCTTTGCTGCAGGAGGGTCTGGTGCATTTCACAAAATAGATGGCATCAAGAGGCAGGAAAATTATGTAGATATATTGAAGCAACATCTCATGATATCAGTCAGGAAGTTAAAGCTTGGTCACAAATGGGTCTTCCAAATGGACAATGACCCCAAGCATACTTCCAAAGTTGTGGCAAAATGGCTTAAGGACAACAACATCAAGGTATTGGAATGGCCATCACAAAGCCCTGACCTCAATCCCATAGAAAATTTGTGGGCAGAACTAGGTCCCAAGAAACAAAGAGATCTTCTGTTGAATCTGACAATTAATCTTGATGGTTGTACAGTCGTCTCAAAAAAACTGTGAAGGACCTCGGCGTTACTCTGGACCCTGATCTCTCTTTTGACGAACATGTCAAGACTGTTGCAAGGACAGCTTTTTTTCATCTATGTAACATTGAAAAAATCTGAAACTTTCGGTCCAAAAATTATGCAAAAAAATGTATCCATGCTTGTGTTACTTCTAGGTTAGACTACTGCAATGCTCTACTTTCCAGCTCCCCAGATAAAACACTAAATAAACTTCAGTTAGTGCTAAATACGGCTGCTAGAATCCTGAATAGAACCCAAAAGAATTGATCATATTACTCCAGTGCTAGCCTCCCTACACTGGCTTCCTGTTAAGGCAAGGGCTGATTTCAAGGTTTTACTGCTAACCTACGAAGCATCACATGGGCTTGCTCCTACCCATCTTTCCGATTTGGTCTTGACGTACATACCTACAGGTACGCTACGGTCACAAGACGCAGGCCTCCTAATTGTCCCTAGAACTTCTAAGCAAACAGCTGGAGGCAGGGCTTTCTCCTATAGAGCTCCATTTTTATGGAATGGTCTGCCTACCCATGTCAGAGGTCTCAACCTTTAAATCTTTATTGAAGACTAATCTCTTCAGTAGGTCATATAATTGAGTGTAGTCTGGCCCAGGAGTGTGAAGGTGAACGGAAAGGCTCTGGAGCAACGAACCGCCCTTGCTGTCTCTGCCTGGACGGTTCCCCCCTCTCCACTGGGATTCTCTGTCTCTAACCCTATTACAGGGGCTGAGTCACTGGCTTACTGGTGCTCTTCCATGCCTTCCCTAGGAGGGGTGCGTCACTTGAGTGGGTTGAGTCACTGATGTGATCTTCCTATCTGTGTTGGCGCCCCCCCTTGGGTTGTGCCGTGGCGGAGATCTTTGTGGGCTATACTCGGGCTCATCTCAGGATGGTAAGTTGGTGGTTGAAGATATCCATCTAGTGGTGTGGGGGCTGTGCTTTGGCAAAGTGGGTGGGGTTATATCCTGCCTGTTTGGCCCTGTCCGGGGGTATCATCGGATGGGGCCACAGTGTCTCCTGACCCCTCCTGTCTCAGCCTCCAGTATTTATGCTGCAGTAGTTTGTGTCGGGGGCTAGGGACAGTCTGTTATCTCTGGAGTTCTTCTACTGTCTTATCCGGTGTCCTGTGTGAATTTAAGTATGCTCTCTCTTTCTCTCTCTCGGAGGACCTGAGCCCTAGGACCATGCCTCAGGACTAACTGGCATGATGACTCCTTGCTGTCCCCAGTCCACCTGGCAGTGCTGCTACTCCAGTTTCAACTGTTCTGCCTGCGGCTATGGAACCCTGACCTGTTCACCGTACGTGCTACCTGTCCCAGACCTGCTATTTTCAACTCTCTAGAGACAGCAGGAACGGTAGAGATACTCTTAATGATCGGCTATGAAAAGCCAACTGACATTTACTCCTGAGGTGCTGACTTGTTGCATCCCCGACAACTACTGGGATTATTATTATTAGACCATGCTGGTCATTTATGAACATTTGAACATCTTGGCCATGTTCTGTTATAATCTCCACCCGGCACAGCCAGAAGAGGACTGGCCGCCCCTCATAGCCTGGTTCCTCTCTAGGTTTCTTCCTAGGGAGTTTTTCCTAGCCACCGTGCTTCTACACCTGCATTGCTTGCTGTTTGGGGTTTTAGGCTGGGTTTCTGTACAGCACTTTGAGAAATCAGCTGATGTAAGAAGAGCTATATAAATACATTTGATTTGAACTGAAAAAGCGTATGCGAGCATGGAGGCCCACAAACCTGACACAGTTACACCAGCTCTGTCAGGAGGAAAGGGCCAAAATTCACCCAACTTATTGTGGGAAGCTTGTGGAAGGCTAACAAAAACATTTGACCCAACTTAAACCATTTAAAGGCAATGCTATCAAGTACTATTTGAGTGTATGTAAACTGCTGACCCACTGGGAATGTGATGAAAGAAATGAAAGCTGAAATAAATCACTCTACTATTATTCTGACATTTCACATTCTTCAAATAAAGTGGTGATCCTAATTGACCTAAGACAGAGAATTTACTAGGATTAAATGTCAGGAATTGTGAAAAACTGAGATTAAATGTATTTGGCTAAGGTGTATGCAAACATCTGACTTCAACTGTATTTGCATTTTGCGTACAATTCTATTTGGTGAAAAGGTTAAGAAATTTGACATATTCCATAATATGTAATGGATCAAATCACCTATCAATGTGGCTCTGTTCCAATATCCAGACTTACACACTATGTAAAATAAATATATTGTAGAGGTATGTTAATGGGACACAGTGGCGGCTTCTGAAATGGCACCCTACTCTCTATACAGTGCCTTCAGAAAGTATCAAAATTGGCCACATACACGTTTTTAGCAGATATTATTGCGGGTGTAGCGAAATCCTTGTATTCATACCCCTTGACTTATTCGACATTGTTTTGTTACAACCTGAATTCAAAATGGATTACATATGTTTCTCACCAATCTACTCACAATATCCCATAATGACAAAGTGAAAACAGGTTTTTAGAAATGTATTGAGAATGAAATACAGAAATATCTCATTGACATAAGTATTCACAGCCCTTTGCTTTGAGAAGCTCCAAACTGAGCTCAGGTGCATCCAATTTCCTTTGATCATCCTTGAGATGTCAATATAACTTGATTGGAGTCCACCTGTGGCCAATTCAATTGTTTGGACAGGATTTAGAAAGAAACACCTGTCTATATAAGATCCCACAGTTGACAGTGCATGTCAGAGCAGAAACTATACCACGAAGTCCAAGGACCTGTCCATAGATCTCAGAAATAGAATCGTCATGAGACATATCTGTGGAAGAGTATAAAACACTTTCTAGAGCACAGTGATCTCCATCATTGGGAAATGGAACAAATATTAAACCACCCAGACTGCCTAGAGCTGGCCGTCCGACCAAACTGAGCAACCGGACAGTGGTCAGGGAGATGACCAAGAACCCAACGACCACTGACAGAACTACAGAGTTCCTTGGCTGAGATGGGAGAACCTGTCAGAAGAACAATCTCTGGTGAAGTGCTGTAATCTGGGATTTATGAGAGTGGCCAGCCTGAAGCTACTCCTGAGAAAAAGGCACGTGAAAGACAAAAGCACAAGGCAAAATATTCTGCAGTCTTCTACAGAAAAGACTCTTTGGCCTGAATGCAAAGCGCTATGTCTGGAGAAAACCAGGCACAGCTAATCACAGCCACAATTCAAAATCTATGAAATATATATTTTCTCTCTCCCATCTACACACAATACCCTATAATGACAAAGCGAAAGCATGTTTAGACATTTTGTATTTTTGCAAATGCTGATAGACATGCCCAAGACAACTCAAAGCTGTAATAGCCATGTCTACAAAGTATTGACTCAGGGTTGTGAATACTTATGTATTTATTTTCAATACATTTGCAAAAACATCTGAACATGTTTTCAGTTTGTCATTACAGTGTATTGTGTGTAGCTGGGTGAGAACTATTTATATATTTTTTAAATATATTTTGAATTCAGGCTGTAAAAAAATGTGTAACAAGTCAAGGGGTATGAAAACTTTGAAGGATTTGTATAGTGCACTACTAACTAGTACTCAATAAGCAGGGTACCATTTCAGATAGAACCATTGCACTGACTGGCTCTACCTTTATCTCCAGAGTGCCTGCGAAGGCCATCTTGAAGGCTCCAGACACATCTTTGGTAAAAACCCTCTGGAAGGTTTGTTTGAATAGTGAGGTGGTGAAAGAGTCCGCCATCACCATGTAGCCTCTGCAAAAACATATATACGCGAACGAGTTCAACGATACATAGTGTGAATCTCAGAAGCTTTTGGTTGATTCCTTCCTCCTCAAAGCATCAGAGGAGAGCACTGGAGAAGATCTGAGGTCAAACACTCCCCTCACTATGGGAGAAGACAGTGATTGACGTGTGTGTTCTGCATACCAAATGGCATTCTATTCCCTATATAGTGGGCTACTTTTGACCAGAGCCCTGGTCAAATGTAGTGCACTATATAGGGAATAGGGTGCCTTTTCAGACGGAAGTTCACCAAACAGAAAGAGTCCTCACCCAGTGTGATTGGAACAACACTTCATTTCCAGCAGTCCAGTCTGGTCCAGAGCGCATGCATAGATGTCTATGATGTGGCCATTGGTGGAAGCACGGCTGGCCAACGCCTCATAATGCTGAAAATGAAGGAAAGGGTTTTTATACATATCCAAACTTTTTACAGGAGCAGGACAAAAAGAGGATCCAATATAATATAGAGAATTAAGAAGTGCCTGTTTGTAATTTATGCCAAAAAAACAAATACACATCTAGCCATTAACTGGTTGTCTCACTTTAATGTGCTGTAAGACTACTTGAGCATTTAATCATCATTTACAGACAGTGGCAACAGACCTGAAAAAAGTTCAGATCATGGTAAACCCATCTAAATAACAGGCAAAGCCAAAAGGTTGAGACAAACTTACTTTGGTCCCCTTCTTCATGAACTTGGCATTGTCCTTCTCAATGTCATGCCAGGAGCGAATAGGGGCCTTCAGCTCATCTCCTACCACCATGCCTGGGCCCTGAGTGGCTGGCCCACCGATGAAGGTCATGATGCGTGCCCCAGTGTTAGGGAAGGTACACTGGAGGGTGAAAAAAAGGGACATTATTACAAAACATTTCTATATAGCTAAGTAAAACAATAAACCAAACAATGACTAAAGCCTGTAATCATGACCCCATTACCACAGTGTAATAGTTTTAAATCTTACAAATCCCACTTAATACAGCGGAACACAGGGAAACATGAATTTGAAGTAGTATGGGGGGGCTGATTTGACAAAACAGTAATATTGAAAATGGTGTCATTGAAATATGGACCATTGTATTTTAATCACAAATCATATAGTTGTCTAAACCTTTAAAACACTTTGAAAGCGCTTGCTTAAGTCTGCCTGGGATGCCAGTTGTACAGAGTTCGCACTTATGCAACTTTTTCCATTGGTGCAGTTATATATATATATATATATATATATATATATTTATTTTTTTCCCCCAATTTCGTGGTATCCAATTGGTAGCTACAGTCTTGTCTCATCGCTGCAACTCCCAAGGCGAAGGTCGAGAGCCGTGCATCCTCCGAAACACAACCAAGCCGCACTGCTTCTTGAAACAATGCCCACTTAACCCAGAAGCCAGCCGCACCAATGTGTCGGAGGAAACACCAAACACCTGGCTACTGTCAGCAAGCACTGTGCCCGGCCCGCCACAGGAGTCGCTAGAGCGCGATGGGACAAGGACATACCTGCCCGTCAAACCCTCCCCGAATGACGCTGCGACAGTTTCTATTTTATTTAACCTTTATTTAACTTGGAAAGTCAGTTAAGAACAAATTCTTATTTACAATGACGGCCTAGGAACAGTGGTTTAACTGCCTTGTACAGGAGCAGAACGACAGATTTTTACATCGTCAGCTCGGGGATTCGATATAACAACCTTTCGGTTACTGGCCCAACACTCTTACCACTAGGCTACCTGCTGCCCCATGGGTCTCCCAGTCGCAGCCGGCTGCGACAGAGCCTGGACTCTAACCCAGAATCTCTAGCGGCACTGCCTTAGACCACTGTGCCACTCGGGAGGCTACCATTGGTGCAATTGTGCCAGGCAAAATCAATCAAGCCAAAGTGTTTGAAATATGTAAAATACTATTTGAACCCAGGTCTGCAGTGAGGTAAGTTATATTTCTGTCCAGGTCTTACCTCCAGCAAGCCAACAGCGATGGACATGGCTGATCCTAATGAGCGGAGGGGCCGTTTTCCCTGAGTGACAGGCCAGGGATCTCTCTGCAGCTCTCCAAGCAGGTCTGTCAGGTTCATGTCAATCTTCTGGACTGGCTGGAGGAATCTAAGCAACAACAAAATGGAAATAAGTTCTAAAGTAAGACTTTTTTGTGTCACCAAATTATTTTAGTACATGTACTGCCAAGTCAAAACAATGCTGTAGCTATGTAGAGTGGTTTGCCTGTTGGAGAGGGGGGCCTGTGGAGCTTGTGGTCCCCGTCCTGCCTGTGCAGCAGTGGGCTTGGTCAACCCCAGCATCTCCTGCAATTGTTTGGCATTGAGGTCTTTGGTTCCCCTGAAGACATAGCTCTTGGAGATGCCCTCGCAGCCCAGCTCGTGGACTTGGATCATGCGTCCAAAGGTGATGAGGCCCACCAGGGCCGTAGGAGGAAGCAGGGATAGGGACATCTGTAAGGACTCTTTCAGAGCCTGCAGGTCCTCGTCCTCCATGCAGGTGTCCACCACATACAGGAAGACAAGCGGCATCAGGGGACCTCTCTGTGGGGGCCAGGGAAGGCAAACTCAGAGCCATGGCATTGCATGCTTAATTTTATGTTCTAAATGAGAACTAATGAATCTCTGTAGGAGAGATAACGAAGGTAGGTATGCAATTATCTGGTATGCTGTTGTGTCTTCACTAAAACGTATCAAAATGAAGGCCTATATCTAATTTAGATTCAATCAAAATATTGTATTTGTAAAAAAAATATATATATATATATATATATATATATATCTCATAAAATGTCCTTATTTTGAGTGATGGCTGGTTATCTAGATAGCTGTGATCAAACGGAAATCCTACCTGGACCACATATTCAATGGTGGAGAACTGTGGCAGCAGCTCAGCTGGCTGGTTGACATCTGATATCCCAGCATAGGTAGGAGGAAACTGATTTCTCTGATAGCAGAAGTTACAAGCCCACAGTTTGGCTCTGTAATCCACTTGGCTAGGTTGAGAGACCAATTAATAGAGTTCAAAGAGAGAAGGACCAAACAGTTTAGGCTACAATTATTTTATCAGTGGGTTACATGTGAACCTTTTGAAGATTGACCAAGGATATGTTCAGTACAAATCACCTCACGATGACAGTTATAAATTCACAAGTATAAGGGAATGAGGAAAATAGAGAACAGCAAATAATTTGCTTTAACTTTCCCCCAATTCCCTGGTTTTCCAGGAAGTTATACATTGGGTTGCAAAATCTGGGTAAGTAAGTGAATGAGGATTGTTGCCTCACTTACCAGAGGGGGTTGAGGACAGCGCGGCAGGTCACCCTGCTACACAGCACAGGCTCATACTGGATGGGGGGCAGATCTGGCCGCTCTTTCAGGGGGGTGAACAGAGAGGCAACGGGGACCACCATGCGGGTGGCCTCCAGACGACTAGAGGGCCAGACATTCCAGCTGAAGCGCACCCCATCACGCTCCTCATTCTGTGCAATAAACTCCGGGAAGGTCGCCATAGCACCCTCCGAGAACTGCAGACAGAGGGAGGGAAAGGTGTGTCTGCGCGTTATTGCAATAGGCTATACATTTTACAGTCATGATTGCATTGGATATTTCAACATAGCATGAATTATATAATAGTCCATGGCACCTCAATGAGTCTTATGATATGATCCATTTAAAAAATCCCCCCCTTTTTGTTATTTATGTACTTTGAGATTTTTCTGAAGAATGAAAATCACTTTACAAATGTAATAAATTATCATAATTGCCTGGCTTGGATGTTTTTATTAGCCTAGTTATCTGTTCTGAGTCCTGAGATATCCTTTAGGACTTTGAGCATAACGTTACACTCCAGCACACTTACTACCAATTTGAATGTGTCATATCAAGGGGGCAGAGAAAATGCAGCCAAATATGAACCTATGGGAAAGTCTGTCTTACGTCTAACTGGGGCTAAATCATGGCTATAACAAAAGACCAGAATATGATCCTGACTGTGACCCACTTTTTCACCCACTGATCAAATCTGTTTAAAATAACTTACTTTGAAAACACACTCTGAATAAATAGAAGGGTATACATAACGTCAGTTTAGTTGGTACTGAACCATCACTTACCTTTGCTTTCTCCAGACAAAATATTTGACCAAATGAGATTATCAGAGATGGAAATGATCACAAATCCTTAGAGTTAGGCTAACAAAAAGGTATTTCAAAATTCTAACACTGACTGTATTGGGCTTTTATCTAACTAGCAAGCTGACCTGAATCAAATTAAATCAAAGGTGAATCAATCAACAGGCTTTACAAATTGATGCTGGATTACAAGCAAAGCTGTTTTGATTGAATATACACAGCAAGTCACTCCACCAACAACAACATTACTGTAGCTAGCCAAGTACTGTTAAAGTTAGCTAGCGTGGTAGGTAGCTGGCTGGATAGCTAACTACATAACACGGGAACGCCAAAACCAAATGTTTAATGTTTCAGGGTGGATATCCTAGTTATAACAACAAAAAATGTGCCAAAGTCAAAAGTGCTTTCACCATGGCATGTTAGCAAGCAGTACGTTAACTAGTTACGCCGCTAACTAAACCACCGGCACCCGCAAATGCAATGTGTCAAACATGTTTTCACCCTGCTTCAACTAACAGCCAAACTACACTTTGTCAGCTAATTAGAATTATATTCAAAATACGAATAAATTGTGAAAACACATACAGTAAAGATATTGCTAAGTCACCAGTTAAAGCAAATATCAGACTATTTAGCTACCTGATATCCTCAGACGAGTTCCACACTGCTACTGGTGACAGTGAGTGAACAGCGCCCCGCACACAACGTAGGATGTGACAACGTAGCTAACAAAACATGGCTGCGGGAAGCAATGCCACGTCAAGAGGGTTTTGGCTAGAAGGGATACAGTTTGTCAGAATGTACTTTTTGTAGCAGGTTAGAACTTACGCAGCAGGTATGGATAAGTAACGTAGCAGGTAATGAGTATTAGATCAATGTTAGGAAAAGGGTTAGGGGTAGCTAAAAAGCAAAACAAATCATTGTTCACGCCAATTTGACATAAACTGTATCCCTTCTAGCCAAGACCCGTCATGAAGCGTGTCCAATCATATAGGTCCTTACCCCAACTAGTAGATTAATTATCAGGTGACATGTTCATATTTTCCCCAACAGTGATTTTTGGACGTGTCTGGCTTCTTTCCAGAGAATTATCTATACGAAACGGTTGTCCTGCTTGTTGGACCGATAAGAGTGAGCCTCTTGGTTCAATGTTTCTTTTTGAATAAATTCAATATGTTAAGTGCTCGACTTGGACTGAAAAAGGGTTAGGGATAATATGTAGATGCAACTCCTCTGCAAAACATTTCAGCTAATATCAGTGGTGGAAAAAGTACTCACCTGTCATACTTGAGTAAAAGGAAAGATCCCTTGATAGGAAATAACTCAAGTAAAAGTTACCCAGTAAAGTTCTCTTGATAAGTGTGAGAATTGGACCATTTTGGTCCTGCTAAGCATTCAAAATGTAAGTACTTTTGGGTGTCAGGGAAAATGTAGAGTAAAAAGTACATACTTTTCTTTAGGAATGTAGTGAAGTAAAAGTTGTCATATATAAATAGTAAAGATCCCTCCCCCCACAAAAAAGACTATTTAAGTAGCACTTTAAAGTATTTTACTTTAAAGGTGCCTGGTACTTAGTTCCAGTGAGCTCCTGCCCAAGTAAAGCACTGGCTGGGATAAAAATATCGATCAGTAATGTCGAATGTAAAATTTAGCCTTTCTGCTCAATATCCTTGAAATGCAGTGACCCAACAAGTACACATTTTTCAATAGTCATGCAAAGAATTTAATTGATAGGGCAATAATTGACAGTCATTGAGCAAATATGAGAGAAAAGGAGACTGGCTTTTAAAAACATTGCAAGACAAATTTTATTATAACATTTAAAAAAAAAAATTTTCACAAACTAATATCAGCATACCCATTCACCAGCTCTCCAAATTAGGGTTGCGTTTATGGCACAAAACATAAAAAAATAATATTGCAACAAAATAAATGCATATCTTATTGGACAAGTCCAGGTAGTGCCTCCCGGTTTCATGCCAATTTCTTCCATTTGGTTCCTAATGGATATGACCCAGGACAAGCGTCATGATCCCACAATTCCTGTATCTTGTGGGCCTCATTTACAATTACTGTAAAAATCAGATAACTTGTTTTATTTATCCTGACCTGTAAATATGCTTTCTGCATCATTTTATACACAAACATGTTCATGAATTATATTACAGAGGCAAAAATAACACTGCTCTCCTTCTTGCTAAAGCGTCGCCACACCTTCTTGCCGAATCCAAATGACAACCTTTTTATTTTGCTGTGTTAAGGCTCAGTGGTTCACATGTTGTTGAATCCCATCATCCCTTTCATGTTGCCAGCTGCACCCTGTTGGAACTGTCTCATCATGGACTGGAGACCAGCCATCCCACCTGAAGATGAGAGAAAAGAAATCAGCATGTCTCAATGCGGGGGGGGGAAATCAGTTAAACTCGACAGCAAGGTGGCGAGGATGAGAATAGCTAATCTTAATCAAATTATTATTTGGGGTGCAAGGTGATTTGTAGATCAGGGATACCATGCAGTCTATGCCAAATATGCATTATATAACATCCATGTCATTACATTTGGACTGACCATATTCAAATCATTGAACTAATCTAAGTACAAAGTAACAAAGGAATAGTTTGGGAAAAGTGACATGACATAAAAATGGAAGTGAAAGTCATGCCTACCCATATGGTGGAGAACCCTTGGGTCCATCATCTTTGCCATCTGTTGGTTTAACTTAGCCATCTGAGAGGGGTTGACATTCTTGGACATGTCACCACCTGTAAACATGTTTTAAAAAATTGAGACATCACCTACTACTTGAAGAAAGCAAAATTGTGTTAGTGGACCAGTGCTTCAGTTTCAGGGCTGTGTCTGAAAACATGACTAGCCATGAAATCCTTGCTTTGTCTATTCTCGTTTCCTCTTCTCACAAAGTGCAGTTGAGAAGAGCCAAGGCCTTTCCCTCAGACCTCTTCCAATGTGCTTTGAGAGGGGCAGGGGGAAAATGGAGGAAGCAAGGATTTGACAGCAAGTAAAGTTAATATGCATCTAAGAATTGCATACCTTTGAACAAGCCCTTGATGCCACCCATCTTCTTCACCATCTGGGCGAACTTTGTGTACTGGGTGAGCAGCTCCTGGACGTCCCTGGTGGCAACCCCAGAACCCCGCGCAACTCGGGCAATTCGGTTCGGCTGCTTGGTGAAAAGCTTTGCACCGTCTTTGTTGTCAAGTTCTGAAAAGAAAGAATCCATGGTTAAGAAAACAATTACACATCTTGTGTAACCCTTTTGTTTGTAATTTACTGTTTATTGACAGGGTTAGATACACTACTGACTTGCACCCTCATTTGTCCTCAGAACAGCCTGAATTCATCGGGGTATGGACTCAAGGTGTCAAAAGCATTCCACAGGGATGCTGGCCCATGTTGATTCCAATCATTCCCACAGTTGCATCAAGTTGGCAGGATGTCTTTTGGGTGGTGGACCATTCTTGCTACACATGAGAAACTGTTTAGCGTGAAAAACCCAGCAGCGTTGCAGTTCTTGACAAACCCGTGTGCCTGGCACTTACAGCCATAGCCCGTTCGAAAGGAACTAACGCCATTTCAGCAACATTAGATCTTATTAAAATCTGTTCATATACAAGAAGAATGACAATTTGTAGCATTTCCTGACATTTCCTGCATAGCCATTTTCAGGTCTCGCCAGACGTTCGATTGGGTTCAAGTCCGGGCGGGCCATTCAACGACTTGTCCCAAAGAAACTCCTGTGTTTTGTCTGTGTGCTGAGGGTCAACGTCCTGTTAGAATTTGAACCACCGCCCCAGTTTGAGGTCCTGAGCTGGTTTTTGTCAAGGATCACTGTACTTCACCCCATTAAATCTTTCCCTCAATCCTGACAAGTCTCCCAGTCCCTGCTGCTGAAAAAAATCCACAGCATGATGCTGCCACCACGCTCACCGTAGGGATGGTACCATGTTCCATGTTTAAATCAGACCAGAGAATCTTGGCGCCGGAAGAAATGGCAGCAGTTTTACAGGCGTCTAGCCAATTGTGCAAGTGTGTTTTTCGCGTTATTTGTAATTTATTTTGTACATAACGTTTCTGCCACCATATCTTACCGCAACAAAAAAAAGAACTTCTGGATATCAGGACAGCGATCACTCACCTCGGATTAGACGAAGATATTTTCTTCAACAAGCAGGACGCACAGGATATACTGCAAACACCCGACAAGGCCAACATCCCCGTTATTGGCAAGAGAAAGCGATGCAGGAACAGAGGACACAGAGCAGAGTGCCTCATAAGCATCCGCAGAAGGCGAGTGGGAAAGGTGCTGTTACTATCAACATTACTCCAACATACAATCACTGGTAGGATATACGTGATCGTATCTCGTCCAAAGGGACATCAAAAACTAACATCTTATGTTTCATGGAATCGTGGCTGAGTGATAACATGGATATTCAGCTAGCGGGATAAACACTGCACTGGCTAGATAGAGCAGCACACTCTGGTAAGGTGTGGGGGCGTCTGTGCATATTTGTCAACGGCTAGTGCATGAAATCTAAGGAAGTCTCAAGATTTCGCTCACGTGAATTAGAATATCTTAAACTGTAGACCACACTATTGCCTAGAGAGTTCGCAGCTATACTTTGTGGCTGTTTATTTACCACCACAGACTGATGCTGGCACAAAGGAAATAAACAGGAA